>NC_090651.1:307813196-308131865 GCF_040937935.1 Hyperolius riggenbachi
GTATATAGCTGAAACCCCCGGCAATGGTCACTATAGGAATCCCTTCTAAAATTGTGTTTTGAAGAAACATTAGGGCCCATTCACACTTAAAAGTGCGAAACGGTAGTGCTTAGTGCAGGTCGGCCGTTTTTGTTAATTTCAGTTCCGCTTTAAAGTCCTAGTTCACCCTCCAGGATTAGTTCACACTCCAGTTTTATTTCCATGTATTTGTTTGAAAACAGCCACGCTTGTAGAGAAACAAAAAACACAGGGAGACCGGGAGCCCGATCTGGTGTAAGTATTACAGATAGCTTGGTAGCGTCTATGAGTGAAAAGTATTATACTCACAAGAATGGGTTACTGAAAGGCAATCACTGATCAAGCAGGTGGGGGAGGACCGTCCCTACACGGCCTTGCTTCTGATGGAAGGATAGGTCGCAGCTCTAAGAAAAACTTTGTACCCCTGGACGTCGTCCAAAGGTGCACACCCCAAGCTGGGGGTAGGGATACGGCAGAAAGTGGTTTGGAGGCGCCCGTATTTATGCCGTCTATTTAGCATACAGCTATTATAAATAGATTTAAAATAGTGATCATGATAAATCCTCTCCTACCTTAAGGCCTCGTTCACATCATACGCGCTTCCGTGCGGATATGGAAGCGCGTATGATGTGCTGAAATGCAGGAACGGCAGAAGGGCATAGACCGCCCTTCTACCGTTCACATCTACTGCGCTGCGCAGCAGTACGATTCGCTGGGAAGCGCTTGCGTACTGCTGTCTGCATTTTGCCGGGAAGCGCAGAGCTGATCCCATCACTGTCAATGCATGGGATGCGGCGCAGGCAGCGGCGCAGATGGCTGGCAATCGGATGCGCTGCATTCGGATCGCACAGCCATCTGCGTTGCTAGATGTGAACAAGGCCTTAGGCTGGTTTCACAGTGGGACGTTAAAGTCCCACGTTACAGCAGCCAGTAACGCAGCCTATCTCACAGCACTGTAAAATCAATGTGCTGTTCACAGTGCACACGTTGCGTTAGGGTATAACGCTGCACATTAAATGAAAGTGCAGCATGCTGTATGTTATACCCCTATAGAGCTGCGTTAGATTGTTTGCACATGCTCAGTGACTAGCCACATGGCTAATTAATATTCACTGCACTGTGGTGACTCGTGGTGGGACTCGTAGTGTTGTCCGGATCATGAACGAATCGTTCATTTGATCCGGATCTTTTTTGTGAGTCGAATCATCCGGATCATCACAATGAAAGATTCGGTTCACAGTGGATGTCTGTCTGGAAGAAACAGGAACATACAGAATGTACAGTGCAGGGAAAATCCTGTCCAGTTAGTCATTTCACCCCCAGTCTGCTTCCCTAGTAAAATGATTTAAATGATTCTGTTCAAAGATCCAGATCTTTTCAATGATCCGATTCGAATGATCTGAATCCTTAAAAAGATCCGGACTTCCCATCACTATCGTGGAGCGGATGCTTTGAGAGCCGCATAACGCGGCTCAATCTGACGTCCAACTTCAACACCACTACGTGTAGCGTTAGGGGCATGTTATGTGACCTTAACGTCCCCTAAAATGCAACGTCCGGGTGGGAAAGAGGCCTAAAAGTAGAAATTCTCAGAGTCAATAGTAATTATAAAAACTTCTCAGGCTTTTATTTGTAATAAACACTTGACAACGCGTTTCACGGCCTGTGCCGCTTCCTCAGGTCAGTAAAAGTGCCTGGAGGCTGTAATATCAGACAGCAAGCAAGTAAGAAGAGCAGGAAAGCTGGCACTGCTGCAAGTGTTCAATTTATTGTAGCATACATAAAGTGCAGGCGTGCAACATCTTGCAAAATGGCATAAAAAGTCATCAACATACCCTTGTGAGAGGAGGCGTGGGTGGTGATGGGTGCTGGGCAAAGGTGCCTGACAGCCGTTTCGCGCTGGGATAGCGCTTCTATGGAGGTTGCAAAGTTATGAGCAAAAGGCTCTGGTTAAATATCGTCCAGAGCCGTCATGTAACATTTACTTCCGGTGGCAGCGCCGCCCATATTTCCGCGTCACGTGTGCGTACGAATTGACACCTAGGCGTCACACGTATGCTAAATGCGTACGTAATTCCGCATAGCGCCAGTGATGTACGCATGTCAATTGGATGCATGTGTACTGCATTATTATGCTTATGGCGCATGCGTCAAAATGGTCGCAATGGGAAGGGAAAAACTCCCCCTAGCGGCCAAATTGAGGTAGGGCCCGACTCAGTCATACCTGCACCAGGGTGAAAGAAAGAAAGAAAATAAGACAGATAAAGGGGGAGGAAAAAAAGGGAAGAGGGGAAAGGAATCAGAAAGAATTGCAAGAAGAACATGTTGGACGAAGTAAAGGTGGATGATCAGGAGATCCTGAAACAGTGAGACAAAGTGCATACCCAAGGTGTCAGTACGTTTGGATCGTGCCCCACAAAAACGCAAATTACTGCTATCAAGGGCACAAGGAAGCCACAAGTCTTCAAATTGTGCAAAATCAAGAGGGGAGGAAAATGGGAGGTATTGGGGAAATAAAATTGCCCACTTCCCCTGGTGAGTTTTCACCATGGGGCGAACAAGCCATGGATCTAGAGAGGGAGAAGGGGGACCAGCCACCGGTCATATTGCCACTCTCCACAAATTAACAGCAAAAATGATCATACATAGCATATAAGACAATAGACAGACAACAAATAGGACACATCAGAGAAGTACAAATATGGGGAGGGAAGATACGGCTCAGGGGTCAAGGAAGCATGACAAATCTGTGTTATCATTAAGGCCCAAAGGTCCCATAGCTTCCGATTGCAGAATCAACATTGCTTCTTCTCTTTTCAATCGTTTCTCCCTGTCTCCACCTCTTGATAATGGTGGGACATGGATAATTCCTGCAAATGTCAGCTTTGTGGGATCATTACTATGGCTCTCTCGCATATGTTGGATCACTCTGGGGGAGCCTTTTCCTGATTTTAGGGAGTTGTAATGCTCTCTGAATCGTTCATTAATTGATCTCGTAGTTTCCCCTATATAAAACCTTCCGCAGGGGCACCACATTGTGTAGACAACAAACCGTGTTTGGAAGGTAAAAAAAAGAGCGCGTATTGCGTCGAAGTGGGTCAATATGAAATTGGCAACCCACTACCATCTGACTGCATGATTTGCAATGTCCACACCTGTAGTTACCCCAAGGGCCTCCTTCACGCAACCAATCACTACCACTTGCTGTTTTGAACTCGCTTCTGCTCACCAATGAGCCTATTGTAGGAGATCTTCTGAAAGAAAATAATGGTCCTTCAGTCACTAGAGGCTTCAGTATGGGATCCCTGGTCAGGATGTCCCAGTTCCTATGGATTTCTTTCTTTATATGATCAGCCATATTGGTGTAGCCAAAAGAGAAGGGAGTTTTTCGCTGTATAGGAAGATTCGTTGGTTTCCTCTGTAAGAGGTCTGATCTCGTTTTGTACTTGCTTTTGACATAGGCCTCTTGGATGTCCTGCTCATTGTAGCCTCTAGCCAACAACCTCACTCCCAGCTCCTCAGACTGCTGGCGGAAATCCGCATCATTAGCATTGTTGCGACGCAGTCTGAGGAATTGGGAGTAGGGCAGAGTCCGGGCCACGTGTGCGGGGTGAAAACTCGATTTGTGCAATAAAGCATTGCTTGCTGTAGGTTTTCAGTATACCTTGGATAATAGCCTATCCTCACTGATTATTAATTCAAGATCAAGAAAGGCAATTCTTTTTGGGTGAATAACGGCTGTAAAAGCCATATTGACAAAATTGCAATTAATGTGGGATAGGAAGTTAAAAAAGGAATCACAAGTCCCGGACCAAAACACCAAGATGTCGTCTACATACCTGGACCACATCCTGAGATCCGCCCTGTATGGGTTGTCCTCCGAATGTATAAAAAGTTCTTTCCACCATGCTAGGAAAATGTTGGCGTAAGTGCAGGAGACCGCCGTCCCCATGGCGGTCCCCGACACCTGCCAATACCATTTCCTGTCAAAAAGAAATGCATTGTGGGTCAATACAAACAGGAGGCATTCGCAAATAAAGTCCTTACAGACCGTAGATTTGTCAGTTTTATCCAAAAAATGTCTTACGGCTTTAATGCCTAATGTGTGGGGTATACGGCTGTAAAGACTTTCAACGTCGATAGTGGCTAACAAATCGCCTTTGTGCCATATTAAGCCCTCAAGGCCCCTGAGCACGTCCATGGTGTCCCAGAGGTGAGAAGGTATTTCCTCCAGGAGAGGTCTCAGGACGTGATCCAAATACCCGGACAACCTCTCCGTGGTCAACCCCATGCCAGAGACAATGGGGCGACCCAGATGGTTAGTCTGGGACTTGTGAATTTAAACCCTGTAGGTCAATAGCACCCTTTCCGGTGCAACCAGGATCTAGCTTGGATATCTTTCAGAAAGTGGTTGAACGTGAATTGAAGGCAGAGAATTATCCAAAAACATGCCTTGAAGTGGCTACGATCTAGACCAGATTTACAAATTAAAAGAGCCGATAAAGGCGGAATAATTGTTGTCACGTCCACAAAGCAATATCATGAGGAAGCCCTTAGGCAATTGCAGGATAGAACAATCTATAAACCACTGTCGAGAGATCCTACTATCCATTTTTTAGACCAATTGAGATCCCTCCTAAGGAAAGGCGTAGAGATAGGAGCCCTTTCTCCCTCACTGGCGAGTGGCCTCATCCCTTCCCACCCAACCAAGCCCATTTGGCATCACATACCCAAGGTTCACAAGTCCCGGACCAACCCTCCGGGTCGCCCCATTGTCTCTGGCATGGGGTCGACCACGGAGAGGTTGTCCGGGTATTGTAAATTTGAAGCCTCCGTATATAAGTATGTAAATTTGCAGCCTCCGTAGAAGCCCAGCACCCACCACCACCCACGCCTCCTCTCACAAGGGTATGTTGATGACTTTTTATGCCATTTTGCAAGATGTTGCACGCCTGCACTTTATGTATGCTACAATAAATTTAACACTTGCAGCAGTGCCAGCTTTCCTGCTCTTCTTACTTGCTTGCTGTTTGACGTTCCTAGCTTGAGCACGCTGAAGAGGTTCTAGAGAAGAGGTGTATACGTTTCCTCCAGTGCACACTGCATGTCCCTTCTAACTGAGTAGTCTTTGTCGCAATCGCTGTAGTGCCAACCGCCTGCTTTCTTTTGTTTTGGCTATAATATCAGTCTTGAGAAGTTTTTATCATTACTATTGACTCTGAGAATTTCTACTTTGTTACTATTTTAAATCTATTTATAATCGCTATATGCTAAATAGACGGCATAAATACAGGCGTCTCCAAACCACTTTCTGTTGTTTTGAAAACAGTTAAGGATGGATTTTTGGTAAAGCCACCAAGGCCCGAGCATTGGGTAGCAGTTAGCCAAGGAACGGCTAGACATGGAAGAGGAATTGCTGCATATGGAAGAAGAGGCTGCAAATGGGAGCAACATAGACATAGACGAGGGGAGCTGCTGCACGAGAGATCTGTATATAACTGAAGGGGGCTGCTGTTAATGAATGTTAGACATGGAAGATGAGGCTTCACAGGGTGCTGGCATAGGGGCAGAAAAAGTATAAATCCAGCCTTAAAAACAGTATGGCCTGGCTTGAAGTTGTTGCCGTTTTGAAGTTGTTGTCTGTCCATTTAGCCATTTTATCCCATCTGTTTTAAAGGACAACTATCGAGAAAAATTGACATACATATAGAATGTAGATTTCTCTACTGCCCTATAAATTACATTTTTTCTATGTTGCTGTCACTTACAGTGGGTAGTGAACTGACAGATTTGACAGGTACCAGGCACAGAAACTCCTTCTTCCCACAAGCAGTTCTTCATCTAAACTAGTGGGGGACTCCCATTTAGCTGAGCATAATCTCCCAGCCGCTACCACCTTGGTCGGAATCTGAACTGTCCTTAAATTTCTGTTTTTGTAGGCCACAATGACCTTCTAGAAATGTAATTGTTATATGTACCACAGCACACCTGTAAATGTCTGTCTTGCGCTTCTGTTTTTGCCTTTCTTATGTAGTTTGTAGTTTGCCTATGCCATGTGTACCACAAATAATTCTGAGTATGACTCCTGTTGTACTTGGCGAATAAAAATGATTCTGATTCTGAGGTTTTGACTAGTTCATCTCTTCATGGGGGATTTTCAGTTTGTTTGTTTTTTTTGTTTTTTTTACAAAAACACTTACTGAGCTGCCGTTCCTCAGTCCAGCTGACAAATTAGTGTGCAAACTAGTAGGAAGACTGGTCAGCAATTTTGTATAGATCCTTTCCAGGAAGTGATTTTGCAAAGAATAATGGTAATTGTAACCCATTCGCGTTCCGTCGGTTTCACTTGAGAAATGTTCACCTCCCATTCATTAGCCTATAACTTTATCACTACTTATCACAATGAACTGATCTATATCTTGTTTTTTCCACCACCAATTAGGCTTTCATTGGGGGGTACATTTTGCTAAGAGCCACTTTACTGTAAATGCATTTTAACAGGAAGAATAAGAAAAAAACAGAAAAAAATGATTATTTCTCAGGTTTAAGCCATTATAGTTTTAAAATAATACATACCTCCATAATTAAAACTCACGTATTGTATTTGCCCATATGTCCCGGTTATCACAATGTATGGCGACAATATTTTATTTGGAAATAAAAGGTGCATTTTTTCCGTTTTGCATCCATCACTATTTACAAGTTTAAAATGAAAAAAATATAGAAATATTTCATCTTTACACTGATATTTAAAAAGTTTAGACCCTTAGGTAAATATTTACATGTTTTTTTTTTATATTAAACATTTTATTTGGGTAGTTTTGGGAGGGTGGGAGGTAAACAGTAGTGTTATAATGTAAATGTGTGTTGATTTTCATTTTTTTTTACTTTTAGTTGTAGTAGTTGTAGTATTACTTTTTGGCCACAAGATGGCGGCCATGAGTTTGTTTACATGACGTCACTCTAAGCGTAACACCCGCTTAGAGCGACACATGGGGGAGGTAACAGCCAGAAAAGGCGCAGCTTCCGAGAGAAGCTGTCGCTTTTTCAGCGGGGGAGAGGAATCAGTGATCGGGCACCATAGCCCGATTCACTGATTGGCTGGCTAACGAACCGCGGGCCGAGAGCGCGCGTGCACGCGTGCGATCGGCCGCCGGAGCGCGCATGGTTCCTGGATGTAGTTTCTACGTCCAGGAACCAAAATAGGTTAAGTATCCCTCATGAGGAGATGGACAAGTCCAAAATCTATCAGACCTGTCAGCTTTTTACTACTTACTACAAATGACAGCAACATACGGAAAAAAAATGGGAGAAATGTACATTATATAAGTATGTATTCCTTCAATGTCGTCCTTTAACCTGCCTGGCGTTCTGATTCCCGCGACGGTGGCCTGACTGTTTTTTTTTTTGCAAAAATATTTTTAAATTTATCATGTAGCTAGCCTAGCGCTAACTACATGATTCCCCCCTCCCTGCGGCGTCCCTCCCACCCCTCCGATCGCTGCCGGCGCAATCACCCGTCCGGAAATCCCGATCTGAACGGGATTTCCAGGAGGGCTTCCCCCGTCGCCATGGTGACGACCATTGTGACGTCATCGACGTCATGATGTCACAGGGAGTCTCGATCCACCCCTCAGCGCTGCCTGGCACTGATTGGCCAGGCAGCGCACGGGGTCTGGGGGGGGGAGGCTGCATCGCAGCGGGTAGCGGCGGTGGCGATCAGGTACAACACGCAGCGCGTTTTAAAAAAAAAATATTCAAATCGGCCCAGTGGGGCCTAAGCGGCGACCTCCGGCGTTTCTGGACGAGCCTAGCTCGTCCAGAACGCCAGGGAGGTTAACCGGTTCGGAACATCCATAGTTAAAATTATGCCACATTTGTGGCTGCCCAAGCCTGTCGTGGCGTAGTCATAACGCCGCCCTCTTCTGTGAATGGGATGCGATCGCCTGTCCCCACTGGCACAAAACTCAGCTGTCTAAAGACAGCTGAGCTCTGACTGTACCTCAGGAGCTTATTTCATTGGCACCAGACCACCTGATCACTGGGAGCCCAAGGGTGTGAGTACCAATGCCAGCTGGGCAACATGCATTGCATGCGTGCTCAAGGATTAAAGTTATATAATACACCTGCTGAATTGAACTAGGCCGTGGTGGCCAATAAAGACGGCCTCGACAGAGAATCTTGAATGAATCCAGCACGTGTACAGTGGTCACTTGATGTCTGCTAATGATGTGGCCTGCTGGATCTTTAGTGGTCCCCCACGCCTGATGAGAGCATTGTTTTTACCATTTCCCCTGCCTGTGGTAAGCTATTTCATCATGCACCGCTCATCCCCTCCCCCCATAGCAACGGGGCCAGTGATGCACACGTACAGCGTCAGCTCTTCTGTTGCCCAAGGGATCGAACCCATCAGGCAACAGTAAGGTCCATGGTGTGTATGGGGCTTAATTGTATATCATGTAGATATGTTACGGCCAGAAGCCGAAGTTTGGCCAGAACTAGAAGTGGCCGGCCACTTCGGGTTCTGGCCGGCCAATGCGCGAACTGGCCGCTGCGCTGCGGCCAATGTGAGAAATGAAACAATTCCTGTAAGGTTTAATGTGATGTTGTGGCCGCAGCGCAGCGGGGCAAAATGTATCACACATCTTTACTTTATTCAATGGCATTAAGCCGCCCGGCTTTTTCCTCTGCCTCTCTCTCCTCCCCTCCCCCCCCGCCTCTCTCTCTCCTTCTCTTTATGGGCACAGCCGGGCGGGGACACGCGTGTCCCTCCGGAGTCGTTCGTCGCGGCAGGGGAATCCTGCCGTTCTTGCAGAGCGGGTGCTGGCAGAAGCAATGTCTGCAGCCTCCCCGCTCTGCTCTCCTGCCGCGAGGAACGACTCTCCTGGACACGCGTGTCCCCGCCCGGCTGTGCCCATAAGAGAAGGGGAGAGAGAGGCGGGGGGGGGAGGAGAGAGAGGCAGAGGAAAAAGCCGGGCGGCTTAATGCCATTGAATAAAGTAAAGATGTGTGATACATTTTGCCCTGCTGCGCTGCGGCCACAACATCACATTTAAACCTTACAGGAATTGTTTCATTTCTCACATTGGCCGCAGCGCAGCGGCCAGTTCGCGCATTGGCCGGCCAGAACCCGAAGTGGCCGGCCACTTCTAGTTCTGGCCAAACTTCGGGTTCTGGCCGTAACAGATACAAAAAATGGCAATTACAATGTTCTCTAGCCAGGAAGCAGAGGTGGGTACTTACAGGATCAGTTGGAGACAGATCAAGCTGTTTAATACCAAATCAAACACTGCATAAGAACAAAGGACTTGGGTTGACTTCCTTTCATCTGAAGTGGGACTGAGAGGCGACATCTAGTTTTGTTTGCCTTTGCAGCCAAGCTTCTGAAGATCATAGGGAAGGATATTGATGCGATGGCTAAAGCTTGCACAATGCCTGTCCATCACTACTGCATGTTTTTTATGAAGGTGCCCATTAACGGTGCATTTTTTTAGCAAAAGATCTCACATTTGATAAGGTAATTCAGATCAACAAAAAATACTGTTTTTAATCATTCCGCAGCATTAAAGAATACAACTTTTGACCATATCTAAACCAGTTATGATTGTATGAAAACATCCACCAGGCCGACCATTTCTGTAAGTAAACAATCCATTAAGCGATCAACCATAGTTAAGGTTAGGTACCAGGGAGAGGGGCTTAAGGTTAGGCACCACCAAGAGGGGTTAAGGTAAGGCAGCACTAGGGGGGGGGGGGTCTTACGGTTAGGCATTGTTAGAGGGAGGGTTCTGTGTGAGAGCCAGGTTAGAGGTTAGGTCACAGCAAAATATAGGTAAAGATTTACAGATATTGTACTATGGTGATTAAGAAGTAGAATATCGGTAATTTTACTGATATTCTACTTGTGGCCATTTATGGCGCCATTTTTACATGTATGACGTCCCTGACCCCTTCTCCCACCCCTTAAGGCGCGTACACATGCCATACCACCATAAACGACGGGTCCGTCAGACCCTCCCACTGGGCGGACGTTCAGCGGACAGTACCACGTGTGTACGCTCAGTCGGCAACGATCCACTCAGCGGATCATTTAGAAACAACGCGTACACACGCGCTACTGTCGGCTGAACGTCCGCTCAGCTAGAGGGTCTGACGGACCTGTCGTTTGCAGCGGTATGGCGTATGTACGCGCCTTTAGAGATGCATTTTAAATTGTACCTTTTTACATGAACCGCAATTAATGGGGCTGGACCCGAAGTTTGCTGAGGGCTAAACATATTCAGATTCAGAGATAATGACTACGGTAATTACCTGGCAGCTGTGAAGTACCAGTAATCCATCATTAGCTTTCCAGATCTGATTAGCAAATTGTGTAATGCTAGAAACACATCATAGTATTTTGTGTTAGATAGATGGTTCAATAGATAATTTCTGTCATGTCCGATATTATTTTAGAACGTTTTTTCCGGTCGATTTTATCATAGAAGTGAATGGAAATTGATAAGAAAAGATAAGAGAATTGAGGGAGAAATCGGGCAGAAATACGAATCGATCGATTGGAAAATGCATCGTGTGTTCCTAGCATAAAGTTACAGTGCAGAGTGCAAAGTTTCGACCTATGCGGTCTTTATCGAGTGCTTGTACCATGTGAGCTGGTAAGATCAATTCTTTATCAGACGCCTGTTAAAATGTACTAAAAGCACACCTGAAATTTGGAAAAACTTCAAATTTAAATACTTATACTTATAAAGCGCCAACATATTACGAAGCGCTGGACATTAGTTTAGGTTACATCGCCGAGAACAAGTGCAGAGTTGAAAACTCATTGCCTTATAGATTTTATACTATTATGTATTGATAGTGCTGTCCGCATTCATTTGATTTAATTATATTATTATATTTCCTTAATTTTTTGTATATAACGATTATGCCTTACTCCGTATATCATATTCGACCATGTACTTCCTCTGGGGGCGGGCCTGACGGACTTGAGGCTAGGTTACGACGGTGACCTGACTGGTTACGTGCGTAATGACGCACGAGCGCAGTCCAGCGGTGGGTGTGGCAACGCCCACCGGTATTCGGCGGCTCTCGGGTTTAAAAGGGTTTTTTGAATCATTGCGCAGTTATCTCCGACTAAGGACAGGGGTCTGGAACGCGTGAGATTGCGCACAGCATTGGGGTCTCGGAATGTGGGCTCTCCTCCATTGGGTAAGTGCATGGTCTGATTATATACATGTACATATAGGTGCGGGCAGCATGGTCATTTTACTTCCGTGATTATTCTTTATCGAGTGCTGCTAGGGATTCATTGTATATTTGCTACCTATATTGTTGTAACATGGTCGCTTGCCTTATGATGGTAATCAGTTTCCTGTGAACTAAGGACTATTGTGAATGAATCTTTATAATGAATCATTGCTGGGCAGAAGTGGCCGGGATCGGTGCAGTGAGCGGATTCCGGGCTCCAGGATGAGCTGTCAGATCACCTGCGTGTCCTGGGTGCAGAGGGGGGTCTCCAAGGAGGTGCCCGATAAGGTGGGACCCCGATCACTGCTATGGGGATCAGCTAGTGATGTCTGATGATGAGCATTGTGCTTGTTTGACAGCATGAATCCTGGCTAGGTCAAGTACCTATTCAGTAAGGAGTTCAAGGCAAGACTCCCTAACACTGCAGGGTGGCCTCCTGAGCGCGTCCCAGTGGCTGTAGCTCTTGAGCGCTTTGAGTCCGACAGGAGAAAAGCGCTATATAAAATGTTCAGATTATTATTATATTATTATTATATATTATTGTGACACAGGTCTTGATTTATGCATTTGTCCCATACATACAGACCCACCGCTGATTGATTTTACTTAATTTTATTTTGTTACCCTCAATAAAGTATTTCATATGATGGCTATGGAGTTGGCTACTTGTTGATTTATAGTGTCATGGACGCTTTTTCTTGTTGTTGCTGATCATGTGTGTTTTGTCCAGAGACATGGATGGAGGTCTGGTTAGAAATGTATCCGTACTCTGTATTGTTTTGGTTAATTAGTTTAGGTTACTGACAATATTTAGGGGTGACATTCAGCAAAATGACAATACATGAATACAAGAAAGACCAGTACATGCAGCACAGTATGAGTACAAGGTAATGCTTAGTCAGTCACTGGATGGGAGCATGAAGAATAGGCAAGTTAGTTTCACTCAGATGCATAGCATGGGTTCACAGTAATGGAGGTGCATGATCAGGTAGGGCAAAAAAGGAAGAGGACCCTGCCCAAAGGCTTACAATCTAGAGTATTGTTACCCCAGTATAGCAAGTACAGTTACCCCAGTATAGCTAGTACAGTTACCCCAGTATAGCTAGTACAGTTACCACAGTACAGCAAGTATAGTTAGCCCAGAATAGCAAGTACAGTTAGCCCAGTATAGCTAGTACAGTTAACCCAGTATAGCATGTACAGTTAGCCCAGTATAGCAAGTATAGTTAGCCCAGTATAGCAAGTACAGTTAGCCCAGTGTAGCCAGTACAGTTAGCCCAGTGAAGCCAGTACAGTTAGCCCAGTGTAGCCAGTACAGTTAGCCCAGTGTAGCCAATAGTTAGCCCAGTACTGTTAGCTCCCCCCCCCCCTCCGAGGCCGCTGCTCCTGTTACCTTATGAGCGGGCGGCCGCATCCTTCCTTATATTCCCCATAGCTGTTCTCCTCGTTGCAGCCCCTTCAATTACAGCATTGCGTCACACGGCTGATGTAAGGAGGAGGGAAGCAGGGCAGCAGTTCCCATGGTAACGGCGATGCATATCCCACATCCACCACCACACCTCACAGGTGGCTCAACATTCTTAAAGGGGAATACTCCTGGTGGAAGGGGAATGGATTCCAGCATATTGCACAATTATTTACATAGATACATATAAAATATATTACATTAAAAATTAACATTATGGTGAGACCAGTCACTATCATCATAGTTAATACAACGCCGGAAGAAGGGGGGGGGGGGGGGGAGACAGCGGGAGAGGAAGAAGGAAAGGAGGGCACAGGGGGGAAAAAACGGAGAGGAGCGGGGAAGGGGGGGGGGGGGGGAGGGAATAAGTCACTCATGATAGAGCAACAACCCACCCCACACATTGCATAGTTAAATAACTCCTTAAAGAGACTCTGTAACAAAAAAAAAGGGTCCCCCTGGTGGATACTCACCTTGGTAGGGGTAAGGCTCAGGGTCCCACTGAGGCTTCCCCCTCCCCTGTAGCTGCAGACAGTCCAGCGCTGGCTCCCCCGAAGTGTTCTGGAATCCTCCCTCGACAAGGCTGACAAGCGCTGATTTATTTACCTGTCCTGGCTCCAGGGGGGGCGCTGTTGCGGAAAACCATACGGAGATATGCGGAAATAGCCGATCTCTGTCGGGTCCGCTCTACTACGCAGGCGCAGGAGACTTGCGCCTGCACAGTAAAGCAGGCCGACAGCAATCGGGTATTTCCGCCTATCTCCGAGCGGATACTGCTCTGGAGCCGGGAAGGTAAATATTTACATGCCCGCTGTTTGGAAGGGCACAGCGAGACCGCCGTGGGACACAGGAGGACGGGGGAAGCCTCGATCGGATCCGGATGCTTCCCCCTACCAAGGTGAGTACCCCCCAGGGGAACTTTTTTGTAGTTACAGGTTTTCTTTAACACCATATCAAGTACAAAAGAGACTGTTCCTCAGACCTCACACTGAATCCCTATATGAATTTCAAACAAAAAGATTAACGTATGACTAACCTCTGGACACCTAATGAAGTGTAAGTGTTTGGTGTAACTGTAGGCTATCTCCCGTGAGGCGGGAGACACTGGCAGCTCGGCCAGGCACCACCTGAGGAGCAGGTGGCCCTCGGCTGTGCAGGGACTATCTCCTAAGAGAGGAGATAGAGATGATCTGGCAGCCCGTGATTCCCTGGTAAACTGGGAATCAGACTGTACTGCAGCCAGAGGACTCCAGAGGAGTAGAGGCCACTGGCTGCTAGCAGGCTGGACTCTCTGAGGAGCAGGAGTCCTAATAGCTAACTGACACTTGGTGGAATAGTGTCACAGCTAGTACAGATAGACTGAGCACTCAAGGGATGAGTGACAGCCTGGAGGGTCGGGAAGGCCAGGTAGGCAACACACGAGCAGATAAGGTACAGAGACAGAAGGCTGATTTGGTAACCGGGTTAGATAGTCATAACAGATATAAAGCACAGTCCTAGTCTGAGGTGTGAGGTCCGTGGTCTCGACACCCAGGAACTAGTCTAGATAATAACTCATCAATGACACAGTAATCCTAAGCTTGGGTGTGGGGTCCTTGGTCTCTACACCCCGGAACTGGTATAAAGTATAACACAGTAATGACACAGTGATCCTAAGCTTGGGTGTGAGGTCCTTGGTCTCTACACCCCGGAACTGGTCTAAAGTATAATACAGTAATGACACAGTGATCCTAAGCTTGGATGTGAGGTCCGTGGTCTCAACACCCCGGAACTGGTCTAAAGTATAACACAGCAATGACACAGTTATCCTAAACTTGGGTGTGAGGTCCTTGGTCTCTACACCCCGGAACTGGTCTAAAGTATAACACAGTAATGACAATAGCGTAATCTGGCTAAGTGTGAATTCCCAGGTCCACCTGATTCTAACACACTGTGGGATCTGACTGAGGTCTGAGTGCTCACACATAAGTATTCGCAACGGCAGACAACCAGCAACTGACAAGCAAGATCTATATATAGCAGCAGTGCTGTGCAGCTCCGCCCAAGCCACTCAGCCAATCCAGAGTCCAGCTGGGATCAGCTGATCGGCCTGATCAGCCGATTCCCCTTCTGCTGGTATAAGTGTCCTGTCGCCTGGCGCGCGCACGCGTAGCTCTCCATCTGTGTGCACTAGAAGATCCAGACAAACCAAACACATGTTGCTGTGCGGAAACCGCCGGCCTGAACGCGGAGACAGCCGCCCCGCCGCCAGACCGCGCGGCGGCATCTCCGCTATTCATTACACTTCATGTTCTAATAATTTATTTTCTAAATCCCCACCTCTACTGTCCAGATAAACCCTCTCTAAACCCTGGAACGTAAAGTGGCTCAGATCCCATTCCCCACTGTGACAGGAACTAAAGTGCTTAGCCACATTGGAGGAATTCAAGCACTTCAGGTTGGCCGCACCACAATAGTGCTCTGCAATTCTAGCCGTCAAGGGTCTAGTGGTACAACCAACATACTGTTTCCTACAGGCATTGCAACTGACAAGGTACACTACACCTTTAGTACATGACCAGTTCAGATGTACTTATACCTGTGAATGAGGTTTGCGCAACTCTATAAGCTTGGATACGGGCAACTGCATCCTAGTTGGACAAGCCTGCAGTGGGAGCAGCAGGCAACGGGGTCCTGGGTGGAAACAGACAGCTCTCCAGAGGGGATCCCTAAGCAGGATAAGCATAGCTCACCCTTCTTTGTGAGTACCTCTCCAGAGGAGTCTGTAGGTAAGTATACATACTGATATATGTTTTATTCGTTGAAACACCTGCTCATGTGCAGCAAACCTGCCACTTTGAGGCCACAAAATGTTGAGGCTAGGGTTACACTTGCCAAAAATTGTGGGCGTTTTCTGCTTCCCAATGCACAATTGCAGTACACTGAGAGCAATGTGCAGTTTTCTGCAGCAGGAAAAAAAAAAAACCGACAGGCCCAGTGCACACCAAAAACCTCTAGAAGATCCACAAAACGCTAGAGGTTTTGAAGCAGATTTTCAGTGTGATTCTAGGCATGTATAGAGGTTTTCTAAACATGCCTACCTTTTTTTACAGCGTTTTTGTGTAGCAGATTTCAAAGATTGTTACAGTAAAGCTGTTACTGAAGAGCTTCTGTAACAAAAACTGAAAAACTGCTCTGATCTAGCGTTTTTTAAAGCTGTTTTCCACTTTCCTACACTTTAACATTGAGGCAGAAACGCCTCAGAAATCTAAAAAATGCTGCAGCCTGAGTTTGTGGAAAAAAGAGCTGCTCTGCTGTGCACCATCCCATTCACTTTTATTAGCTAAGCTGGTTTCCCCTGCAAGCGTTTTAAAAACGCTTTAGAAACGCTCTGGTGTGCACCAGTCCATACTGTTGCTTTTTATCACACAACGCGATTCCCCTTTGCCGACATACACAGACCAAAAGGTCACACACCAACATTCTAATTAGTGGTGAGTGCTGGACCATGTAGCAAGTCAATCCACATAACCAAGAAAGTTATTGTGCCTTGACAAAGGGGACCCTTAGTGGCTCCGAAACAATAGTTAGCGAACAATCAATTTTTGGTAATGGAGCAATAAAATAGGTCCTGCAAGTGTGCTGAGTGGACCCTTCTTGGACATGTGGATCCCGTTTGCCGACAGTCAACCGTTCTCAGCTTTCTGCCAGCCAAGAATGCTGATTTGGGAGCGGGAAAACTCTGCCATTTTTCTCGCAGCCTCAAGTGTGACCCTACCCCCATAGTTATGTCGGTAGGGGAAGCCTCTGGATGATGCAGAGATTTCCCCAACGTCCACGACCTCTCCACTGCAGGCCACAACCCTCAAGTGGAGGGGTCATGGATACAGGGGAAACTGTAGCCACGAACCCCTCAGTGTACGAGCACGGCCACACTGCACAGGTACATAAATGGCTGCGTCTGAGCAGTAGCGCGGAGCTGCTTATGCACAGAGAATGCAGCAATGCTCAAGCAGCTCCATAATACTGCACAGGCATGGGTTATACTGTGCACCCGGCAGAATGGCTAAGCTCGTACATGGAAGAGCAATCTTTGATTTTGGAAGACCGAAGAAGCCTCTGGACCATCCATAATCTTCTCCCTACTGAAGGTTGCTCTTTTTTCAAGCTGGGTACACAGGGAACAGTTTTCTGTCAGATCGACAATCTATTCGATCATTGATTTTTCATATTTATCAACACAAAATCGATCAGAAACAATTTGGATGTCTACACACGATGCAATTTCTTATCAGATCACCAAGTCGATCTGATGTAAAATTGTACCCTGTGTATGAGGCTTTATAGAGTACATGTGGTTCTGGCACCGCTCAGTTCGGTGCAGGGAGAGCAGAATGACGGCTTTCCCTGGTGCCGTTAAACTCCGAGGCGTCATTAAAGCAGAACTGAAGATAATCTAAAAATAAAGAGTTTCACTTTCCTGGGGCTTGCAGCTGTCCTGTTCCGTGCCAGTCCTCCATGATCCTCCGTTCTCCCGCCGCCAGCTTTCGGTTTTGCCATCGGGCTACTGCGCCGGACGGGAACACGTATGACGGATACCCTTGGCAGCCCCTCTACTTACAAGTCGAGTAACGAAACTAGCTGGCGGCAGGGAACAGAGGATCGTTGAGGAGCGCCATGGGACAGGACGACTGCAAGGGGCTTGCAGAAGCCCAAGGTAAGTAAAACTCTTTATTTTTAGATTATCTTCAGTTCAGCTTTATATACTACTAGCAGACCTTAGCAGTGGCTGGATGGTGTAATGGTTAAGGGCTCTGACACAGGAGACCAGGGTTCGAATCTCGGCTCTGCCTGTTCAGTAAGCCAGCACCTATTTAGCAGGAGACCTTAGGCAAGTCTCCCTAACACTGCTACTGCCTATAGAGTGCGTCCTAGTGGCTGAAGCTCTGGCACTTTGAGTCCACCAGGAGAAAAGCGCAATATAAATGTTTTATGTGTCTTGTCTTGTTTAAAAACGGGCTCTAGGTCTGCGATTCCCCGCCACCACCTGTTAGTGTGCTAGTGATGGGAATTCCGACTCTTCTCGAAGAATCGGCTCTTCTGAATCGGCTCCCATTAAAGAGCCGGCTCTCAATTGGCTCTTCATTAAATATCACTAGACACCACTCAGAATCGGAGTAAAAGCCCCGCCCCCGTCTCCATGACAACTCCAGACTGCTTCTCTGACTGGGGCAATCCCTCCTGCTACTGCTCTGCTCCGCCCCATACACTCCTACAAGCTGCAAGAGGAGGACTACATCTCCCAGCATGCCTCAGCGCCCTTTATTACACAGCAAATCAGAGCTGTGTGGGGCGGCTGAGGCATCGGCTCTTTCAAAACTGAGAACCGCCTCTTGTCGTTCGCAGCAATGAGCCGGCTCGTTCACGAACGACCCATCACTATAGTGTGCACCCGCCGCACAATCGGCCGCCCTCTCACACGCCCGCCCATGGCCGTCCTCCTATCTGTGCGAGGCTGGGTCCATGCTGCGCACATGCACAGTAGCAAAAACGCAGCTACACAGAGAAAACTGTCCCTACTGTACACAGGGACAGATGCCCATTATATAGGATACCCCCTCTGAGTTGTCGCAACTCAGAGAGCGATGTAATTCATGGTCTGGTAGCCCCCAGAGCCCCAAATTGGCGCGCAGCATAATATCGCTGCTATGACGGCGCACAGCACCAAAATAACCTGCTTCGAGCTTCATAAAGTGACTTCAGATTTACTTTAGGATACGAGGTAGAATCAGCCTCTTTATCTGAAAGATTTGATCAGGGAGTGACCAGTCACTTGCCATCTTGGGTCATCATGGATGGACACGTGTATGGCTCGAAACAGGGCTAGCAGGAAATGGATTTTGCTGCCCTTTCAGCCAAGACACATCTGCGGCTGGAATTCCACCACACGACGTACAGTGACGTCTTCAGCTCGTTCTCTAACTAAAAAAAAAGTTGCAACAGCGAAATATTTGTGACAAACGGCATCAGCATTTCCTTTCTCTAGCCTCGGGCTAGCTGCAGCTCTCCTTCCTATCAGGAAACCCTATTGGTCAGCCGCCCCTCCCTCCAGGCGCCGCCACACCCTCTGATAAGGAATGCACGTCTGTGATAGGAGAACCCGCTTGTCCGTCAGCGACCAACGGACGTCCTAGAAACAAAGGGGCTCCAGGACTCCGCCCAGAATCGACCCAGCCCGAAGCCCTTTTCGTGACTGGATTGGTGGAAGGGGCCGTCGCTCAGCGGCCGTGGGTGGGAGCTGCGTGTGGCTGCTATGGAGGCAGGGGGCGGGCTTTAGGCGAGACCGTGAGCGGCTGATGAATGCTGTCCGGTTAGAGAGGACGGTGGGCAGGAGGGATTATTGTGCTGTGGTGTTATCAGGGGGCGCCTACTGCCGGGGCTTCGTTATTATCTGACTAGCGAGCGTCACCCCCCTCTGTAGCAATGGAAGACGCCGTGTACGGTGAGTGGACTGCCTGGAACGCTACACCTGGGAGAGGGTGGGGGAGTCTCTCCCTGACAAATGGAATTACTAGAATAACTGGAGGTCCTTTACTGCCCAGCGGGCCTGACTGGGATGTGCACGTCAGCAGGGAGAGCACAGGATGCTCCTTGGTGATGGGGTATAGGGGGGATGGGGAGTGTTACTATTGTGCATAGGAAGCAGCGTGTGTTGGGTCATTCCATCTCCTCACTGCAGAGGGGTAGGCAGCTGCCACTGCATGGTAGGAGATGGAACCACTGCAGTGTGGATACAGGTGCTGAGTGGAAGCTGCTAGTAGTCCAGACAGTGTTTATTGTACGATCTTGCTGTGTCCATGTAATAAAGTGCTTACCTAAGCAATATGTTCAGAGGATTTCCAGCCTGATGGGCCTCCAATGCCTGGCACACACCATGCAATTTCCTGTCAGATCAATGGGTCGAGTAAATACTTTCTGACATTTATTAGTGGTTAGCATGCTTGCCTTGCAGCACTGGGTCCCCGATTCGTATCCCAGCCAGGGCACTATCTGCACGGCGTTTGTATGTTCTCCTTGCTTCTCTGTGGGTATTCCTCTGGGCACTCCGGTTTCTTCCCACATCCCAAAAACATACAGATAAATTAATTGGCCCTAGACTGTGATACATGCACTGCATGATGCATACCATATGACTAAGGTAGGGATTAGATTGTGAGCTCCTCTGAGGGACAGTTAGTGACAAGACTATAGGGACTGTTAGTGACAAGACTATATACTTTGTACGACGCTGTGGAAGATATTGGCGCTATATAAATACTAAATAATAATGTCTGATTTGCGCCCGATTTATAATGGGATCAATTTTGTGCAGTAGTGATCGGAAAATTATTCCCGTTACTGATCGGGAACAGATCGGACATGCTGAAAATCGATTTAACCTGACGATCTCATGGGAAATTGTATGGTGTGTACCTGGCATAAGCTGGCCATACATGTTACAGTACAGTGGTTTGAAAGGGCTATTGATTCACTCCTAGGACAATCATGTCAGATGATCCACTCAGGGATCTAAATCTGGCCATACGCTATACAACTGTGATCGACATTACTAAGAACCATCATTGCTGATTGCAAAATGTCAACCATGGTGCTGGTGGAAAACATGATTTTTTTTGCCTAATAAGGCATTTTTGTTTAATTCAATGTCTAGGTGGGCATAACCTTTTTACAGTGTATGGCCAGTAGATTACCTGTCATTAGTCGATATGTTCAGTGACATGCTAATAATTACAGCTTGTATGCAATTTGGAATTGAGCCAATGGAATGCACTTTGTTGCTGTTTGACCTCTTCCCAAGTGACATCCACTTTGCATGCAAGTTGGAAAAATGAGTCTCTCATTAACTTACCTTTATTCATCAGTCAGATTAGGTGATGACAGAATACCCAAGCAGCTCAGGGTCACCCAGAACCACTACTAACGTATACGGGACCAAAGGAGACCAACAAGCCCTTCTGCACTGAGTGATGAGTATCTGACATCTGTGTAGCAATAGGACTATTTCATTATACGCTGCACAGAGCTCTAGGAATCTTTAAAATAAATCATGCAATTAGACACTTTGCTGCTAGGATGGTGTGTTTAGCAGCAGCAGATTGTTGATTGATTGTTGGGATGAGCAGAAATTTAAAGGATACCACATGTGAAACAACCTAGAGAAATGGTGGGAGCAGGCATATACTGTTACCTGTCCTGATGCTTACTGCTTCTCCTGTTCTCCTCTCTGCCCCCGCAGTTTAACTAAATGCCCTTCTGGGTCGCCGGAGTTGGGCACTACTGCGCCGTGCTGCGTGTGTCCTACAGCGCCGCCTGTGGCCAGGAGTGCACTGCACACGTGTCTGACGTCGTACTCATACGCAGTGTGCGCGCTGTTGGCCACGCGCAGCACGGCCTTCGCAGTAGTGGCTGACTCTGGTGACCCGGAAGAGGCTGCTGGAGGGGCATTTGGGTAGCCTGGTGGGGCAGAGAGCAGAACTGGGAGAGCATCAGGGCAAGTAACAGTGTATGCCTGCTCCCACCATTTCTCTAGGTGATTCCACATCTAGTATCCTTTAAGGCTCGTAGACACGTGCAACTATTCCACCCAACTATCATCTAAACTTGGTCTGTTGGATGATAGTTGGGCGTGTGTACGCTGGCAAAGGACAAGACGTCCAACTGATAACAGGTGATTTGCCCAATCTAATCAGAGGATCAACCTTCCCAGCTATCATACAGGTTGGCCACATGGGTATAAGTAGTTTGAACAACTTGTTTTTTTTAATGCAGACTTGTTGGCATACACAGTATGAGTTGGTTATTTAGTTGATCAGAATACTTGTGTAAACAACAAGTTGCGTGGTTGGTCATGTTGTGCATTAAGTTGCACGTGTATATGAGCCTTTAACTAGGTATGCAAATATGTGCTGACCAGGAAATGGATATGTGTTGGGGATCATTAGGATCCTGAGCTGTCAGTCAGTTGTCTAGCAACTGATAGACCAGTTGCCAGTTTAATGGCTGTACCCACTGGTCTCTGCACAGAAAACTGGGCCGTAGGTCTAGTTTCAGGGACTCAGCAGGAAACCTCATGGGGAACGGTTCTCCAATCACAGCACCCTCTACACCACGAAGCGTTGTGATTCGCTGAATAGTAGTGTGAGTTTACTACAGCCGATATGAAACCTAAAAGTTTGAGAGGGTGCTGTTCACACAATCATGTCAGTGGAATTTCCTTATGAGGTTTCCTGCAGGGTCCCCTAAACTAGACTAGTGCTGAAAACTGCATATTAGATTTTTGGGCATCACTAAGGCTGGGAGGACACTTGTATGAATTGCATGTGTTTTGTCTCGGAGAGTAAAATGCACACAAAATCCCACTCAATGTAAATCTGCAGCGCATAGTAATTCCCAGCTCTCTGATTTGCAATGTGCGTTTTAAAATCGAACAGCATGCAGCTTCTTCACGCATACTGTCTGCAGTCTGCGTATACAGTGCTTTCCTATGGGCCATCAAAAAAATATTTGCAGGGCGATGTAGTCACATCATTGGCAATCATTGCGGCGGGTAGGTGGTCGCAACCCTGTCATAAACTTCAAAGTGTGGTTGCTCTCTAGGGAACATGGCACACTTGGGATAGCGCACCTCTGCCCCCCTCCTCCTTGGTAAGTAATGACGGCTCGCCCCCCAACAGCACTCTGTATTACAAACCTACCTTATTGGGAGGTTCATTTTTTAATTTGTTAGGTCAAGGTACTTGGGTCACTTAAATATGATGTGCCAAATGTTGACTGACTGATTTATTTTCAAAGCCAGGCATGCACCATTAGACACTTTTAACGGATTGGACATACGTTTTGATAACCTCAATATAAGAAAATCTTATTTAAAAACTAGGGCATTCATGTTCAATATTTAATTGAAGCAGGAGTGCCCAGTCTTCGAGCAATGCCAGGGAAAGCACATGTAGGGGTTTTGGGCTACAGCAGTAAATGAGTAATACCATTGCTTGGTACTACATTACTGAAGCGATGAAGTTGGTGGACCAGATGAAAATGTTAGTCATTTACCTGGTCTACCACAAATTGTATACTGTCAAGGGCACCACCTTCTTGTTGAGTTTCATGGTTGTGTCCATTGCATTGGACATGTCGTATATATGGACTTAAGTGTTCCATTACCGCATTGGACACTAGACACGTCAAGCAAAGGATCCGTTCAGACATGCTGACATGTCCGCTGTGGTCCATTCAGTGAACTTAATGAGGCACTTTAACCAAGGATTGCACTTCATCCCAATCGATAGCTGATAACCCCTTTCCCATAAGGAATCTTTACCTTTTTCTCGTGGTTTGTGGATCTGATATTGAGGTGAAATACCACACACACACACACACACACACACACACACACACACACACACACACACACACACACACACACACACACACACACACACACACACACACACACACACACACAGTGTGTTGTTATGACCAAGGTCCTGACAGTTTCCTGTATGTGAACCTCATTGCGTTGTGGGAAATAACTGCTTTTTCCAACTGCCAAGCAAGTATTCTCCTACTCTGTGCATAGAACTCAGTGGCGAATGTTCCGTACAGATCACCTGTCAGAACTAAAGATGTCACCACTGGTGATATATTTCAGAATGTAAATCAGAGAGAGGAAAGATTTTACAATGGCCAGACACTGGCTGACTAATCTATAAATGAATATTGTAAACAAAAAGCAATTTTTTGCATTGTTATTTTCACTACAGTTCCTCCTAATAAAGATCAGATCGCTCAGCAGCATAATTTACTTCCAAATCTCAGGCAATCAGAAACGACTGATCGATTATATGTTGATGATGAATGAATGGTAGCACATCTCCCCCTGTGCACTTGGTTTTATCATTCTGTTTGATATTGATGCTCTGTATATGTTGCTTAGATCATTTCTCCCTGTTGTTTCTTATCATCCGGATTGGGTGATGCAGGACGGCTTTTATTTCATAGAGACTCTAGTTTCATCTGCTTGTAGTTATCTGCAATTATTTGCACAAGATTTTAGTAGTACAATCAATATTTAATGCCTCATTTGTTCTAGGTTTAAAAATAATTTGTATTGCCAGCATCCATCAGGGTTGCACATGAGAAAAGAGGACTTTTGGGCAACAATTTTGACCATAAAAATTTCTAAATGTACTGAAATAAGTTCTAAGCCCATTAGATTTCATTTTTGCTGACACATTTCTGTAACTAGAGTAACCCTTTAAGCTCCTTTTTAAAATGACATTGCACAACCTCATTTATGCTACTTATCAGCCAAATTAAAATCTGAGCTAACACTCCAGAGACCTGCTTTATGCATGGACAGGAACTAAAATTGACTGAGAAAAAAATCCAATCTGGGTTATTGATTTTTTTTGGGGGGTCCCCCCTTCAGCGCAGTAAGCTGTGTGTGTACTTAGCTGAAGATAAGATTTAATGATCATTGCCTGATGTGGCTTGTCTAGACTTGGACAGCAGTCATGTAAGGCCGTATCTACCAGTACGTACAGACTTATGCTGGGTACACACAGTGCGTTCCTGCACTCGATTCCCATCGATGCGCCGCTCTATTCCCGTCGATTTGTTTATTTCCGACATGTCCGATTCGCGTTTAGATGGATAGTTAGGTCGATTTGCCATACTTGGCATTCGACCTAAAAATCATCCAAATGCGCTCGGAAATAATCAAATCGTCGGGAATCGAGTGGCGCATTCGATGCGGGAACGCAACGTGTGTACCCAGCATTAGAGCTGTCAGCCATATTATCTCATGCTTGGAATACACATTAAGATTTTTTGGCAGAAAGATGGTTAGATAGTTAGTTTCCGACAGGTCTGATCAATTTTTTGATCGATTTCCATTCACTTCTGTGAGAAATTGTTCAGAAAAATGAAGATCAAATTGTAAAATAGGACAGTAAATCTGTGTATTCCCAGCAAAAAAAAACAAACAAAAAACACAGAAGTATATACTTGCATAACGTATGTATTAGACTGTCGATTTTTTGATTTTAGTGATTTTTCTATAGTAAAAAAAGAGAAAATGGTTCTTAGGATTTTCCATTTTGACTATATCAATCTTGAAGCCAATCCTGACATCATTTCCTCCCCTTACTCTGTGTATAATTGCTCGCCCTCCTGCCTTCTTCAGAGACTCCCACCAAGCTCTGCAGTAGAAAGTGCATTGTCTCAGCATGATAAATATTGGCTAATCAGATAGGAACACAGGAGGGAAAGAGGCTTCAGCCAATGAGGCTGCATTTGTTACAGTATGTCTGAGGGGAAGGTAAAGAAGACCAACAGAAAAAACCCAGCATGCCCTGCAACTTCCTTTGTGGGGCATATGTACCAAAGAAGAGCCAGGGAAACTGGAGAATGATGATGTTTTATGGAGAAGGAAAGTAAGAGTGATTTTTTTTTTTTTTTTTTTTTTTTATTAACTTTTGGATTGCCTTGGTTAGCATCGTTATTTGTTCACCGGATATAAATAAAGAATTGATTTTTTTATTTCATGCCTTTCAGTTACACTTTACTGTTGCTCAGAATGGTTGATGGAGTTTATTTCAGTTGCCTGTTTATGAATGATCACTGTGGAGATATGTCACTTAGTATCTTTTGAGCAGACTTTCTTTGGGGACTGCAAGAGGGGTGAGGGCCCTTTTCCACTGGGAAGTGGAATCGCCCACAATTTCCACTACCCAAGACTGTAATAAGCTGATGGGAACGGACGGCGATCCTGGCGAGACTCGTGCAGCCCAACAATTGCGATTCGGAAAAATGACTCGCAGGAGTGGGAAATGAGCAACGCAATTTACACATTATTGCGATTAGTCAGAACTGCTGCGATCCATTTACCAAAGCAACTAGTGGAAAAGGGCCCTAAAGAGGCGTCCAGATGTAGATAAAATACTCTAAAATATGAGGTGGCTTACCTCAGATCAAATGATCTGCAAAAAACTTATTTGTAAAACGCTGGTAACACATTTCGTGGGGCTGAATTTCCACTTCCTCAGGCCAGTAACAGTGCCGATTACAGAAAAGAGCTGAGTATTTGATCGTGTCTTCTCTGCATTGTATACCCTCCCACTAGGTGGCTTAGGGCCACAGTCTATTTTTCGGGCTGTTCTTATGAGAGAGTGACTGTGAACCAGTGTAAAATCCAGGATATCAGAGAGCAGACGGAAACTTCTCTACACGCCTTTATTGGTTGGTTGCCCAGTCAAGCAATCTGTGACTCGATTACAACATTGTCAACAATGTTGGGGTACACCTTTAATAGCACTAGTTATGTATCTGTATTTGTATGGTTAGTGTGAATTCTGGTATTTGTAGTATCAATGAAAGGCTTCTTTGCCACCTGGACATTGCATTTTAGGGGACGTTATGGTAGCATAACGTGCCCCTAACGCAACGCCTGGTGGTGCTGGATGTGGACGTCAGACTGAGCCACGTTGTGCAGCTCACTCTGGCGTCCGTGATGTGTACTCTTGGACGCATGCGGCATCACGTGGTGCCGCCAGTCAATCGCCGCACAGAGCGGCCGCTCCAGGAAGTAAACACTGCACATCACACCGTGCAGTGAATATTAATTAGCCATGTGCCTGGCCGCTTTCCCCTCCCCAACATTACTAAGCATGTGCAAGCAGTCTAACACAGCTTAGCCGCATATAATGTACTGCATGCAGTACGTTATCTTGAGGTGCAGCGTTACAATGTAACGCAACGTGGGCACTGTCTACAGCCTATTGATTTTTCATTACTGTGCGGTGGGCTGCGTTACAGGCTGCTTTAACGTAACGCCCTGTAACGTCCCACTGTGAAAGCAGCCAAACCCGTGTGTTACTGAGTATGTTGGGCATGTTCGACTTATAGCTGCCATTTTTAGGATTATACAGCATTGGGATTAAAGAGCAGCTTTGATGTTCAAAGTGAACTGGATTATAGCAAAATATCCACATTTCTACCTTCTAATTAAAGATGATTTCTGGTTTCTGCACCTCCTCAGCGTTTAACACAACTCCTACCCTTCCACAGTAATTTATATAATAAATGCATATAAAGACTATGGATAATACTTTCATGGTCTGGTAAAATAGAACATCCGATTCAATTATCGAATTGTGGGAAAATTGGTGCCGCCAAGTGCATGCCCGATCGACGATGTAACCAAATTTTGAAATTGGTTGCATGAATTGGTTGGACATGCTGCAAGGTGTCGTGGTCGGTCGGGTGAGCGGCGGTAACGGTACTAACGCAAAGAAACACCTGACTGTGTGTGTGTGTGTGTGTGTGTGTCCACCCCACCTCCAGTGCCAGTGCACTGTGATTACCTGACCGTGTTTGCCGCTGGCTTTGAGATCTGTCCTTTGTCCATCCATGTGGGGCGGGTGTATGGATGGAGGAGCCTGGAGGCAGCAGCAGACACTGACAGGTAATAGTGCACTGGGGGGGCGCATTAACAATTAGCGGGACGTCGGGCTGGTGAAGCGGTCGGATGCGGCATCACAAGGCCAATTCCAGATCAATTTCAGTATGAAATTGATTGGGAATCGACCTGCGGTGTATGGGCAGGCAACAGATCTCTCTATCTACCCATACGTCATCTGGTGTTTAAGTACTTTGACTATCATGATTGTACAGTATTGTCTTTTTATGTATGTATTTTTTTTTCTTGCTGTCCTCTTGGGCAAGAATGTTCCTTTTTTACTGCTTAAAGTGGATCCGAGATGAACTTTTACTCATTGCATAATTGTGTTCCTTTCCTATTGTTTATAGGGCATTCCTCAAGCCAAATACTTTTTTGTTTTTGTTTTAATACTCTAATTCCCTATAAATTACACAAGCCACGCCCACAGGTTTTCAGAGAGCCAAGGCACTTTCAGACAGTAGCAAGGCCTCATGGGAGCTCAGTCTGGCCAGGAGGAGGGGGGGTATTACTAGCCAGAGATTTCAGAGGGGAGGAGGAGGGGAGAAATATGTTTATTTACTCAAGATACAGATAAGCCTGCCTCTGTGTAATATTTACAAACAACATGGCTGCTGTCATTGTATCACAGGAATAATCAATCATATTCTGATAAAGCTGTGTGCAGCTAGATTTGCTGTAAACTATCTAAACTTTAGGTAACATATATACACAAGTTACTTGTTATAGGTAGTTTTTCATCTCGGATCCGCTTTAAAGAGAACCTGAACTAAAAATAAAAAGTCGAAATAACCATACACAGGTCATACTTGCCTCCTGTGTAGTGTACTTATCAATCTTTCTCCTCTCGGGTGTCCCATTTGTCCACTGTGATCAATGGATTTTTACGTCCTCTGTTTTTAAAAAATGGCCATATCGCCATAACAGCTTCCTGGTCAGCACACTGTTAAACTGTAATATCACCCACTTGAGCCATAGGGAAACATGGACATTACCTTGCACATTCAGGTGTAGCTGAGACAGCTGCTGTTATATAACTGTCAGCAACTGGTATATTTCAGTTCTGACAAAATATTGTCAGAACTGGAAGGGATCACTGTAAGAAGAAAATGGTGAGGTTCAGAGAGGAACTAACGGTGAGGTTAGTATGTAGTATTCATTTGCAGCTACATCATGTGTTTATTTTAAATAATTTCCCTTGCTTCAGGTTTCCGTTAAAGGATTACTATCGCGAATATCGTCAAATTTAAAATACATGTTAACACATACAAATAAGTATGTTTCTTTTAGAGTAAGATGAGCCATAAACTTTTGTCTTATGTTGCTGTCACTGACAATAGGTAGTAGGAAAAGCATAAGATATGTACTCTTACTAAGCACTCTATGTGGGTCATCTGTATGTGATCATATTCATGCAGCAGCACTGCAAGGCTTCATGTAATGGAAGATATGCATCACAGTGTTCTCCCCAGAAATTTTTTCCAGCCGGGTGGCATGAAAAAGTAGCCGGGTGGGACGAGATGAGAATGCAGGGCAGGTGCTTCTGTGAGCAACTCTGATTACAGCATAGGAGCAGGTGAGCCGACGACAGCCGGGTGGTCACCAAAACTAAAAAGAGCCTGGGGAGAACACTGCATCAGGACCTTCAGATAACATTGACATTACACAGCTGAATGCGGAAAAAAATGTTTTCCCTGATTTTTGACTTGTTTTGTGCTAGGCAAGCATATTTAAATATTTGTGTGACTGCTGATCTCTTTGGATTCTCATTCACAAGAGTTTCTAGAGTTCACCCTGTGGTGCAGAAAGTATCAGTGAGCAGTGGTTCTGAGGACTGGAAATGCCTTATCGATGAGAGAGATCTCAGGAATGGTCAGAACGGTTTAAGATGTTGGTGGGCTACACTAACTAATTTAACCACTGTGAGTACACAGCATGTTGAATCACCCTGGGTTTTCTGCCAGCCAGAAGAAGAAAGCTAAGGCTGCAGTGGGCTCAGGTTTTGCTAAATGTGCAAACGCTGAAAAATATAGCCTAGTCTAATGAACCTTTCGAGTCACACAGGTGGTACAATCAGAATTTGTTGTCAGCAGCATGACTCCAACTTGCCTTTTTAGTAGTCCATTTAGTGATGGTTCGAGATGTGCTAGGTTGTGTATATTCCTTGCATGAATGTGCAGCTAATACAACAAGACATCTGCACTCCTCCAAGAGTGATATAGTAACTGAAAACCTCTTTATGGAATCATCATTAAAATCATACAAAATGGTTACATGGGCAGTGCCATCAGAACAGCTGACTCATTTCCAACCCCACTGGGTACTGTACTTGTAGCTATTTCACCACCGGACCCCTGCCCCCCCCCCCCCCCCCCCCCCCCGGGTGATCCAACAGGCAGGTCCATATTACTCATATTTACATTTATTTACGTTATAAATTGTTCAGTATCTGCGCATCATATGTTGTTGTTGTGTTATTGAAGGTGGGCTCATATACAAACATGATTGATTACAAAACAGAGGCTTCTGCGTTATGTAATCTGACCTCTACTTCTCAGGTGTTTGATGTGCCTCATGCCTGGTGAGGACCAGCATTATCCATTGTAAGCATTCCAGGAAAACAATGTACATAATAGAGGCAGCCCAGCAGATGTATTTTCATGCTCCCTTCACATGCTATTGATAAGTTTGCCTTGCAGCTCAGTGATACAAATGACCTTTTTTTTACCGTTTCCAATTACTCAAGTTAAAAAGGTGCAGCTGTGCGGCTAATGCAGACTTAATAACACTTGCATAGTGTACCCTGAGGCTGCTTAAAATAAACAGCATTACAAAGCAATCCGTAGTGATTCAGAAAATGAGTGAGCAGGTTATTGGCATAGCATAGGGTGAACCTTGTCAGGATCCGGAGGCATGAGCTGACTGGATTGTGCTTGTTGGCCCAGGTGCTCCCCAGATAGAAAACAGCTAAACGCAGTAATGACAAGTTAATTGCTTGTTTTTCGTGATTATATAATATTGTGCCGCCTAACATAAAAGAAAACCAGTGCTGTGGAGTTGATGCACAAAAAATCACCCAACTCCTCCGTATATGAAACCTCTGACTCCAGGTGCCCAAAAAAATGCTCCGACTCCTTGACTCTGTCTCCTTAGTCTACCGGGTCTTCCATGCTTAACAGGGCTGTGGAGTTGGTACAAAAATTATCTGACTCCGGCTCCTCATTTTATGAACCCCCCCCCCCCGACTCCAGGTACCCAAAAGGACTTGGACTCCTCGCCTCTGACTTCACAGCCCTGAAGAGAACGCCATGAATTGTCATTGATTTGGGAACTCATGTTTGCTCCCTTGTCCCTCAAGTTATTAGCTCTACAAATTTTTAAACTCTGTGTACCCATCTGTCCAACTCTCCTATTTGAACAAAGCTAGCCATACACAGGTTGATTGCTGCCAAATGCCAAATCTACCCATTCCCTACCCTTTTCGAATTTGCGGATAGTGAGCACTTCTGACACCGCATGACAAATAGTGATGGTCATGTCTAGGAGAATGCCTGGAGAAGCATGTGATCAGTTTGGTCAGATGATAGATATGCAAGTCTCTGAAATCGCATGCTTCTCCATGAGTTGTAGATATGACCATCGCTATTGGAAAAACTCTATTGGACATTGTCTGAACCGCTAGCATTGTACTGCTCAATGCAGGGCAAGGCTAAGGGTCATCAAACCACAAACTCCTACCCTAACTATAATTTTTTTTTTTTTTTTGATTACTAAATTGTGCAAAATTGATTAAAATTGAATCGGTCAGATATGCTGGAGCAATAAATCACCGGCTGATTTGATCAGTGGTCAAAAATCATTCAGAAAAATAAAATTGATAAGCACATGTGGCCTTACACTAAATTACTATTATAATTCGATGCCCCAACATGGCTCTGTGACCGTAATTTTGATAGACTTTGACTAAATGGAAGTTCTCATTTGAAAAAGGGCAGGGGTGCCAGGGTTAACTGGGTAGTTCGACAGTTGGCTTATGCCGCCACTCACTGAAGAGTTGGATGATTTTTGTACCGACTCCACAGCCCTGTTAAAAATTGACCAGTCAGATGCAGGGCTGTGGAGTCGGTACAAAAATCATCCGACTCCTCAGTTTATGAAACCTCCAACTCTGACTTCAGGTACCCAATATTGCTTCGACTCCAACTCTTACAGCCCTGGTCAGATGCCACAGTAGTAGAATTTGATTGGTTTATTTTCAAACTGCATATATTCACCTAAAATCTACATCAACTCTAATGATTTGCTGCTCTTTGGCTGTCCCTAGTTAAGAGGCCCTGGGGAAGAGGGAATACAGCAACTATTATTACTTCATATTACTTTTGCACTTCCTGGTTACTGAATAGGTTCAGTGCTGCAGAATTTTCCTTCTTTTTTTGTTTTGTTTGATTTTGTTATGCCACTTGGAAATGCTGACTGGGTTGCAGGGCAATCTTCTGGCCATGTTTTGCTGACACCAGAGACAGCATTTCCTTCTGTTCCCCACAAGCCTTTTGGCTATTTCCTGTACTCCAGACCACCACAACAGCCAAATGACTCTTCTCAAGTAACAGATATTGGTTGAGAGTGTGTTGTCCTTGAAATGTATTAAAGAGTAACTCCAGTGAAAATAATGTAATAAAAAAGTGCTTCATTTTTACAATAATGTATAAATGATTTAGTCAGTGAGTGCCCATTGTAAAAACTTTTAAATCCCTGATTTACATCCTGACATTTATTACATGGTGACATTTTGACTGTTGGCAGGTGATGTAGCTGCTGCATGCTTTTTTGGCTGTTGAAAACCGCTGTAAAAAGCTATTTCCCTCAATGCAACAAGGTTCACAGACAGGAAACTGCCAGGAGTACCACGGTCCTCAGTTTCTTGTGGGAGGGGTTTCACCACAATATCAGTCATACAGCGCCCCCTGATGATCCGTTTGTGAAGAGGAAAAGATTTCCCATGTAAAAGGGGGTATCAGCTACTGATTGGGATAAAGTTCAATTCTTGGTTGGAGTTTCTCTTTAAGTTGTTGCTGCACTGAATTCGCCTACAAACATAATATGCGGCACCTTCAAACTTCACATTTAGAGTACAGTACGGATGTCTGACACTTTTTATGAACGCAGTTTAAATAGTTTGCTAGATGAAATATATGCTTCTGCTGCTCATGTTATCTTGAATGTTCAAGAAGAATATCCAGTGACAAATTTCAGACCTGCCAGGTTCCTCTGGTCAACATTAAAGCCCCTTTGTGCTGCATTGCCCCGCATTACTCTTCTGCACCACATCCCCTCTGTGAGGGCCATGCTTGTCTATGGAGACTTGCACACTTCGCGAGATGCGACTCAGGCTGGTTCACATAGACATGTACACAGCGGTAAATGATGGCCGCAGTACTCATCAGTTACGCGATGTCCATTCAAGTGAATGTACAGCTGCCGACACAATTGTTTACCATCCACGCAAGTGCTGCGCTCACTCCTGTTGTCCTCCCCTAATCACCTTTTTCCCCACTCTCAGGGCCTGTTCACACTGAGTGTTCTCAATTTCTTTTTTGTAAGCACTGGCGATTTTTAAAAGTGCTTGTGCAATGATTCTCAATGTAAGTCTTTTCACATGAGCGATGAGCTCTCTTTCCAATCGCCAAACATGGGTCCTGCACCATTTCTTGAGCGTTTGTGCTTCAATGGAAGGTGTAGGAAAATCGCAAAGTGCTTGAAAAAGTGATTTTGTGAGTGATTTTTATAACATTTAAAGAGATTGAGTTCCAGGTCAAAGAGTTCACTTCCTGATTGACTGCAAAAAAATGTGCTTATCACTACACAAGCGCTTTACTAAATCGCTCACCGCTTGCGATTAATAATGTGAACTAGGCCTCATAAGCATTCCCTGCCAGCCACCACTAAAATATCTCCCTTCTTCACCTCCTTTGCTCCCACTGCCATGATAAATCCCTTACTGCCCTCCCCTCAGTCTCCACAGACTCCTAGACCCAAGCATGCTGCATATTGGCTTGGAGGACCAAGTTCTGGCCTAAGGGGTGGGGGCTTGACAATCAATGTTAACTAATTAACCCAGTGCACAATAATGATTATCAGGTGTTTTCTTTAAAACGGAGTGACATGGGTCACTGCACTAGCTGTTAGTACAAACTTGTATTAGCAGGGACTGCTTCTCAAACCCGGGTCAACTAGAGGAAACATCTAAAGCTTGGTAACCGCTGCTTCTAACAACAAGCATTCTGCTTCCAATTAGCCCTGATGTGTAGAGATTACCTACAGCACCTCGCAACAAATTGCTGCAACAAATTTTCTAACTTTAAAGTGAACCCGAATATTTAATGCTAGGAAAATGCTGTTTGATCTCAAAATGTTGTAGATTTTCCACGGGTCATGAATATGCTAATTTTGATTGTGAGTGATAAGCAGAGGCCAAGATATGCCATATAAGGAGAACCTATTATGCTGGGAACACACGTTACGATTTTCCGTACGATAGATGCATCCGATTTGATAAATTCCCTCATGTCCGATATTACTTCCGAGCGGAAAAAACTGTCGGGTGGGAAAATCGAGTGGAAAATCGTAACTTGTGTACCCAGCATTACAGTATCTATCAAACATACAGTGGGAGTCGAACCTGATACTTACCTGAAGAACACAACTACATGGGACCCTTCTGAAGATCACAACCGCGCTCCTCTTTATGCAGGAACACAGCCATGCTGTACATGTGCAGTAGAACAGAGCCGCTCTGGCTTACTGCGCAGGCACGGTTGCACTTGTGCAGGTGCTGTACGGCTGCACTTGTGCATAAAGAGGACCACGGTCCAGAAATCTGACAAGCTCTTGCTGGATTTCTTTAGGGGGTCTGCAAGTGGCGACAGTGGTCTGGAACACAACATTGGAAGCCTCTGCAGGATCCAAAGGCTTCCCTCTTTGCATCCAGACCTTGTTTCCCCCTTATTTTGTTTTTTGTGCATCTTAATGGGATAAAGAGGAATGAGATAGAAAGAACATATTATTTCTCAGTTTAGCCAATTCCAGTGTAAAAATCAAAACCGCTACTGTAGATAAAAAACACAAATTTTGCATGGCTATTTCTACTGTTTCTCACAAAACTTAATTATGTTCCTGTCGCAATTTTTTGGTGAGGATATTTGATTCTGAAGTAATGCTACAGTGTGTAATTTTTACTATGAATTGAGGAAAAAAAGCATTTTTAATAATAAAAATCAATCTTATTGGCTCAGGGAACATATATTCCCTTTCACAAATTAGTGCTGCAGCAGATAGGGCTGAAGGTGTGCATTGGAGCAAGCTAAATCATTCACAGCTGTGCTTCAGCTACAAAACTAACGGCCCGTTTCCACTAGAGTGGAAATCGGGACGAATCCGCAGAGTTTCCCCGCAGGCAAATCGTGCAGGGAAACTGCCAGAGGATAATACTGCCACCGTCCGAATCGCTTGTCATAGCGATTCAGCCAACATTACACGGCTTCGGGGATTCGGCTGCGTACTCGCAGAATAAGAAGTGGCGCCAAGCATCTCGTAGGACGTGCGGGGCTTGTGGAAACGGGGCCTTGTATCTACGTCCTCGTGGCTTACATTAAGTCACAGAGGACGTAGATATACTGTAGTGGTGGATAAAGTGGTTAAGGAGGGCTTTTCAGGTAGAAAGCAGGAGAAAATGCTGTTTGAGTTTAGCTGTTGTGCTGCAGAAAAGCTGTCACTCCTGCTACTGTCAAGTTTTGTTTTTTGTTTCCTTTTTTGTTGTTTTGGTCTTTTTTTTTCGTGTTCTCGGAAACGTTAGTTTTGTCTTTTTTTTTTTTTTTTTTTTTTTTTATTTATTTATTTATTTATTTTGGTAATAAGCTTTTAGCACAGATAAGCTGTAGCAGATTGGATCTTTTAGTTTTTATATGCAACTCCTAGCCGTATGTTACTCCAGTGGAAAATGTGGATGGCAGGGGGTGTGAAGCTTGTGTCAAATTTATTTATCTCTCAGTCAAAGCTGAAGGTGCTACATACATCAGGCGACTTGATCGACCATCCGATTCAAAAATAATTATAATCGAATTGGATGAAAATCTGTGCGGCGAAGAGCATGCCTGATCAATGATGCGACCAATTTAAGGCAGAAATTAGGCGCATGTATTGATGGGGCATGCTGGAAAATCTCAGGCCGACTCGCTCGATCAGGAGCGCGGTAGTAACGCCGTGTGATATCAAGAGACTAATGCATTACTTGGCACTGACCAGCTGTGCTGTAGGCACAGTGTAGATGGGAGTTAAAGCAGCAAGCTGTTCAAACTCCCCTGTATCATCACTGGCAGTAATATCATTAGCGATGGATATTGTTTGATTACTTGTGTGGAGATTGCCTGTAGTGCTGGCAGGGCTACAGAGTCGAGAAGCTGGAGTAATTTTGGGTACCTGGAGTCGGTGGTTTCAATAAATAGTCGGATTATTTTTGTACCCACTCCACAGCCCTGAGTGCTGGTGCATTCAGCATATTAAAGTTTAGACCTTCCCTCCACAAGGAAGTAGGTGAGAGCTGGCACGCGACATGGAGGGCGAGGTGACAAGGATGAGTTAACTCCCCCCTGCCGCGGTGCGTATGCACGGAGATTCCAGTTCAGATCAGCTTGTTCCGAATGGGCATATACTGAATGCACCAGCACTAAACGTCTGTTTATCTTTACTATTTAGATATAGTGCACGTGGCTGGGCAGGCCAGTGGTGAGTGGCTACAGCCAGCAGTGCTGCATGTAATGCTAGGTACACATGATACAATTGTCTGACAGATTTACTGTCAGATTGATTATTTCCAACATATCTGATTTCCGATACATTTTCCATTCACGTCTATGGAAAATCGATTTGGAAATGAGATTGGACTTGTTAAAAATAATTGATCTGGCAGTAAATTTACCAGAAAATCTCATTGCGTGTACCAGGCATTAGGATGAAACGGACCCCACTGTACTCCCTCCCATGTCTATGGCCAGCTATAAGCTGTGAGCTGCTCCTCAGGAGAAAAAGGGTAATATTTTAATAATGTTAAAAAATGACTTGTCGCTGTAACTGGTTACATCAATTTATTAATGGAAGTCACGCTATTAATACACCCCTCTTAGTAAGCTTGTAATCATTGTTACATAAAGTGGTCATATGTCTTCTTACTGAACACTAATGCTCATCACATTTTCCCGATTATAATCTGGCAGCATTTGTTCTCTTTTAGTTGTACACTCAGAAGTAGTTCTTGTATTAGGAGGCAAGGCGGCTCCTTGCACTTCCTGTCTACATCCTTCCCAAGCATTCCTTCTTACTTCTGCCAGAAAGTGACACACAGTATTTTCTCCCCACTGAGATGATTCACTGTGGGAAGACATGACCATGGGAAGTGAATATTCCTCTTCTGGGTGTTCTGAAAGGTTCAAGTTGGAGGGGTTGAAAAAAAATGCACTCCGAGGAAGTTTAGCTTCTTGTAGCCGGAGGAAAGGGGATCACAACTGCCTGGGAAAATACAGTGGCCCTGATTCAATTCATGTTCTCTCCTAGTAGATAATTCTTCACCTTCTAGCACATATGCAATTCACTTTTTGGCCTGAGTTTTCTCCTAGGTGATAGTTTTAGAAAGCAAGAAAATTATCAAAATTATTTTTATATTACTTTTTCACCTACTTTTTGGTACTTTTTTTTTTTTTTTTTTTTTTTTTTGTGGAAAAATGCTGGTAAATTATTTTTAATTGAAGATGAAAAAATGTATCTCCTAGAAGAAAACTCAGGCGAAGAAGTGAATGTCATATGGCCCCCTGTTTAAAATAACTTTTTTTTTCAGTGCCCTGCAGTTGATAAAATACCAAATAGTAGGTGAAAAAGTATTGTCAAAATTATTCCGGGTATTTTACTGCTCGCTGGAGGAAATCTAAAGCCTGTATAAAAAAAATTAAAAAAAACCCTTACCTGGGGCTTCTTACAGTCCCCTGCAGTCATCCAGTGCCCACGCCGTCCTTCAGAGACCCTCCAGCTGGCGACACCCTCTAAGCTGCCTGACCACGCACCTTCTCATCGTGTCCCATGCATGCGCAGAATGCTCCCGACGATGGGACCGTGATCAGGATGCGCACAGCTTGGGGCTGTGCATGCGCAGTAGCCTCCGATTGATCACTTTTGAGGGTGTTGCTGCTGGAAGATAGTATAAGGATGGCGCAGGCACAGGATGACTGCAGGGGGCTGCAAAAAGTTTTGTTTTTTTTCCTAAGTATCCCTTTAAGGCCCCTTTCTTACACTTACTGTGTTTAATTGTATTGCAATCCCCTATTCCGCCGCTGCTGGTTGCAAGGACCATGTAAGTCTTTGGGGACTTGCACACTATGGTGATCCGGTCTGACGGAAGTAGCTGCAAACTCTGCAGCGTGCTGCCACATGATCCGTCTCCTACTGGCTGGATTTGCCACATGCTTGATTTAGGTTTGTGATTAGGACACTACATATGCCAGAAAGATCAGCAGGGCTGGTGTTGTTTAACAGGAAATACATCTGGCAGCCGCCATATCCCTCTCAGTTCAGGTGTACTTTAAAGTGGGCCTGAACTCAGAGCTTCCTCCCTGCTCTAAAAGATAACCGTATAAAGCCCCGTCTACACGGGGCGATGTGTCTTATCAATCGAGCCGTTGATGCGGCTCCATTGATAAGATCCGACAGGTCCGATCTCGCTGCCGCCGATTCCCTGCTCGTTCACCACGAGCGGACAATGGCAGGGAATCGAGCGGAAGATAGGCGGGGACGAGGGGGGATCGAATCCAACGCGAGCAGGTACGCACGGGGATGCGACAGCGGCGATCCGGCAGCTAATCGAGCCGCCGGATCGCTACGTGTAGACCCAGCTTAATAACCTTTTAAAGAAGAACATTATATTTTGTTACAGCTTACAGAACTCCTGCAATAATCTGCAGTGTCTACTTCCTGCTTTTATGGAAGCAGATAAGGGGTTAACATCTTGTGTTTTCAAATTAGCTGTCTGCTGAGGACTGCCTCTGTGCTGACATAGCTGAGAGATCAAATTACACTTGTGATTACTTGAAGATGAGGGGTGGATTCGAGACAGAGATTTTGCTCAGCCCAGACTTCCAGCCTAGGAGGACCTTATTACCCAACACTAACCTGATGCTTGTGAAAAATCGGACTTCCAACCGAAGCCTCTCACCTGAATGCTATGTAATTCCTGCTAGGTATGGTACAGCAGGCAAAGGGTGTATGACAGTGCACCTGATTGGCTGACTGGCGTCTGCTGGCCAGATAGAGGCAGGATATTGCTCTAGCTGGAAGTTAGCAATTGTGTTTGTTGCAGAAAAATCGCACTTGTCAGATATTTTTGTTTTTCCCCTCTCTACTTCTGTAAAGTCGCTGAGACAGGAAGTAAAGGTATTCTGTCAGGAAGCATTCCATGGTTTCCTGATGCTTTCTGGCTTTATTCTTTTTTTCTAATTGTGATAATGTAATCTGTTTACAATGGACTTCACTGTTTAATAAAAACAATTGTTTCGTAATAATAATCTGTGTTTACGCCACAGTCTTTCTAGTAATCCCTGATTTTATAATTTTCAAAAGATTTATTGTATTGTGTTTGTCGCGGTGTTAATGAATCTGCAGAGAGATTATCCTTACCAAACAGGATCAGAATAATGGCATTATGGCCGACATGCCCAGTGTGCATTTCACCAACAGGGATAATCAGATGCTGCATGCATTGCAGGAGATGAGTCAGGAGAAAAATATTCTTTCTATTTCATGTCTGATCGGATGACACTTCCTGAAGTTCTCATTCAGTAGTGCTAGTTTTCCTGGTTGCTGTGTTGATCATCTGGCTATCATACTTTGAAAATAGCTGGCTTAAATGGACCTCAACTCTCGCAAGGGCCAGAAGGAAATCGTATAGAAATGCACCCTGTATGTATTTAGAGAGTATAGCCTGTCTAATTCCACCGCATCTGTGACTAAGCACAACTTATAATTTGATCCTTCGGCTGTGTCAGCTGCCAGCCATGGCAGAGAGCTAAGTGGTGAAGACAGGATGTTAATATGTCTTCTTTCATGAAAGCAGGAAGTAGAAACCCTGAAGATGTATTGCATGATTTGTATCCGCTGTTACAAAGCCATGTTTTTCTTTTAAGGTTATTATGCTGTTGTGTATCTTTGAGAGCAGAGAGGAAGTTCTGAGTTCAGGTCCGCTTAAATACAAGTATTCACATGAGTATATAATAGTGAGAGGATCAGCACTTCAGCCAAGCTACTTGTGTTGTCATAAAATAAAACAAGCAGCCTGCTTTATTTCAATACAACCCTGTCACAAACTTGTGCAATAGAAACTAGCATATGGTGAATAATTGTTCAAACAGCCGGCAGTTCCAGAGATAAGGCTGGTGAAGACAAAAGTGAAAGTAAAATGAGTTGAGCACTGAAGCCACCCGTCACATGACCTGTCACATGACTGACCAGCAGGAAGGCTTAGGAATGGGCAGGGGGAGGAATTAAAGTCGGCTTGTTGGGTTTTCTTTTCTGTTACCTCAGTGACCTGTATCTCAAATATCAAATGCATCTCCACTGACCCATAACTGGTTTTAAATTCCCCCAAACAAGACGTCTGGCTGCTGGTTAATTAACAAGCTGCTGATTGGTTGGTTGTTGTCTAACTGGATCAGTCGAAATTGCAACCCATCACTACAGTAATTACATTTCTAACAAATATAAAAGCAATATCTCCAGACAAGTAGACCCCCATCAATTGGGGGGGTATTCTGCTGCTATCCTGCATAACTTGCATGGTATTGCAAGGGAAGAGGAAATGAGAAGCATCCTGTATGTTGGCAACAAGGAGATGCAAACCCATGACCTGCACAATAACACTGATGACGATTTACTGCAAACATGCTGCCTTTTGAGCTTTTTGAATCCTGGTGTAAAGGTGGGTACACACGTCAGATAAAAGCCTTTGGAAAATGAAAGATCACAGACCAATTTTACCCCCTTCCATGTAGTATGAGAGCCATACCTACACAGTCTATGCTATGGAGCTGAACTCCCAATCAGATAAAATCTTTGCAAGATGCTGCACACAAAGATGCCCGTACATATGCAACAGATCAGTATCTGCAAAAGATCTGTTCCTGCAAAAAATCCATTCCTACAAATTGCATTCATAGTCTATGATATCTGCAGAACACCATACACACCTTGTTTAACAGACATTCATCTGCAGATCAGATCCACCAGGTTGGATCTTCAGATCGGCAGATAATTGTCTGATCTGCAGATGAATGTCTGTTAAACAAGGTGTGTATGAGGATCTGCAGATCTCATAGACTATGAATGCATTTTGCTGAAATGGATCTTTTGCAGGAACAGATCTTTTGCAGATACTGATCTGTTGCATGTGTGCAGCATCTTGCAAAGATTTTTATCTGATGGGGAGTTCAGCTCCATTGAATAGACTGTGTAGGTATGGCTCTCATACTACATGGAAGGGGGTAAAATTGGTCTGTGATCTTTCATTTTCAAAAGACTTTTATCTGACGTGTGTACCCACCTTAAGGCTCTGCGCTTATAGGAGGGTTAGCATTAATATTGTGCAATGATTGATCTTTAGGGCTCATTCACACTACAGAACGCATGCACAAACATGGTTTCGTGCATGCGCTGCCATCGCATGGAATGCACATCGTGCTACGTTAAAGCGCAAACGTTGGCAGCCGTATACAGTAGAACCCATCAGGAAAGGTGTGCGGCATGTGTTACAATGTTCCCTGACACATTACATCGCAGTGCATGGGAACGCACAGCTGTACTGTGAATGGTAACATGAAAGTCTATGGACTTTCCTGTTGCCATGTGGATCGCACACTGTGCAGTGCGTCAATACTTGACAGCGCAGCACATAGTGTGAATGAGCCCTTAGCAGCTAGTGAAGTCTGCTGGAGGATACATAAAGGATTATGTTCCACGTTACGTTTGCCGTTTCCATAAACATCATTTTTCTTGGCTAATCAGTAGATGTTTGACTGTTGCGGTGTGAGTAGTTCATGTTTGTAGAAAATAAAGAGTGCCTCCAGGCATTTATACTGAGGAATTAGGTTTATTGCAGTGTCAGGACAAGCAGGCAGCAGCCTGCCCTTCTGCTACAGCACAGCCTGTACTCTCACTAGCTGATGATGTTCTGATTTCTGACTCAGGGACTTGGAGGCAATAGGAGAGATGATTCGTTCTGCAGCAAAGGCATCACTTAATCCTGTGGCAATATGTAGCAGCGTAGGAGTACAGGGGAAGTCCATTAAGTCTTCATCTGTCGGTTGGAACCCAGTTAGTGTCATGATGTTGTTCCCTCTTTCTGCTAAGCTTCTCCCCACTGACTTTCTCCAAGAGCCGTCCTTATGGTCGTGTGATCACTGCATGCGCTCAGCATTGCCTAGCAATCTTTATATGTATTCACCCTAACAGCATGTTTGTTTAACCTAGATTGTTAAAATACTGTAGTAGTGTGTGTTTAAAAGGACACATAAAGTGAGAGAGATATGGAGGCTTCCATATTGACCTGAACTCAGAACTTTCTCTCTGCTCTACAAGATGGGCAACAGCATAATAACCTTTAAAGGACCACTATCGTGAAAATGTGTAACATTTAAAATGCATGTAAACCTATACAAATAAGAAGTATGTTTTTCCCAGAGCAAAGTGAGCCATAAATTACTTTTCTCCTATGTTGCTGTCACTTACAGTAAGTAGTAGAAATCTGACAGGAGCAATAGGTTTTGAACTAGTCCATCTCTTCATGGGGGATTCTCAGCAAGGCTTTTTTTTTATAAAGACATTCCCTGAAAAGGATTTATACAATGATGCTGGCCAGCCTCCCTGCTCGCTGCACACTTTTTTGGCAGTTAGACAGAGCGACAGCGACTGCCGTTCACTACGCCCCTTTTTTTTCTTTACAAAACTCTGAGCATCCCCTATGAGGAGATGGGCTAGTTCAAAACCTGTTGGTTTTGTCAAATTTCTACTAACTACTGTAAGTGACAGCAACATAGGAGAAAAGTAATGTATGGCTAATTTTGCTCTGGAAGAAATGCACTACTTCTTCTTTGGATGTGTTTACATGTATTTTAAATTTTAAAATTTTTGCGATGGCGTCCTTTTTTTAAAAAACAAACAAACAATTTTTGTTACAGCTGGTAAAAATCCTACAATAAATCTGCACGGTTTCTACTTCCTGCTTTCACAGAAGCAGACATATTGTTAACATCCTGTGCTTTCAAATTGACTTATCTGCTGTGGCAGTCAGGTGACACAGGGGATAGTTAAAATGATAACTTGTTATTAGGCACAGATGAGGGGATATATACAGGCGCTCTCTCTAAATACATACAGGGTGCTTTTTCTCTCTGTTTTCCTTCTGTCAATTGCAAGAGTCCCAGTCCACTTTAATAATGCCAGTTGCCTGGCTGCCCTGCTGATCTTTCATGCCTCAGTAGTGTGTGAATCACACACCTGAAATAAGCATGTGGCTAATTCAGCCAAACCTCAGTCAAACATCTGATTTGCATGCTTGTTCTGGGTTTATGGCTAAAGGTGGCCAATAACGATACAATTCACCGAATTCATACAGGGAACGCATCCATCTGCCTGCGATTAGGGTCGGTTCACACTTGTTTCAAAACTGTATCCGTGGCTTCGTGTGTTTTTTTTTTTTTTTTTGCCCTGGACAGAAACTGAGCCACGGATACCAATGTTAAAAATAGCGTCCGTCTTCACACACTTCAAAAAAAAGATCCGTGGCCTCCGGTTTAGAAAACTGAACAGAGTGTCCGGATTTGCCACATTATCACGGAGTCCAGATACCGCAGAGACAACGAAAGGCAACACAAAAACGGATCTCCCTCTACACAGAGAACTTCTGCACGCAAAACTGATGCTAAAGTGGATTGCCTACTGCCTGCTCCTCCCCTCAGTGTCATCTTTGTGGACCTCCTTTAGCCAATAGAAACACAGGAAGGAAGGACATGTTTTTGACATGTTTAAACGAACTAGAAACATATGCTGCAAAAGCACAACATTTAGAATAACTGATCTGTTTAAAACTCATTCCGATCTGCAACATAAGTGTGGACCGACCCTGATCACGGACTGCACAGAAGTGCGCTCCGCTTACCGCAGTGGATCTCACCAATCCATTGCAGGCTGACAAGTGTGAGTGGCTAAAATATATAAAATAGGAGCCATTCACTGTCAGTTTTGCAATGAGTGGAGAACGGCCAAAAAGTAATTTCTCAGCTCAAGTGTGAACACAACCTAACAGGAAATGTCAGCATTCTATAAATGCGTAACAATAATGATCTCCCCACTGGAGATGCCTTTGTGAATTAGAGTCTATTGTGTTTATGGTGACGCTGTTGCTGCTTGCATTACTATTTCTCCTCAGAAGTCTCTGCAGCTTGGCAGCATCATTTACTTCAAGCCTTGTGGAGGAAAACTAAGCAAGTTCCATTTTCTTCTCACATAACAGAAAATCTGCTCCAGTTAGCAGACATTTGTCCCCGGCTGTCCCAATCCTGTGGCACTAAAGTCATGAGGTGCAGGCGTTTCAGCCAGGGAAATCTGTTTATGCCATGATAAAGATGGCTTTGTGGAAGGAATTTATTAGGCTGGCATTTGAAGTATCCGAGGCCACTGCTAATTTGCATTTTGATTTTGCAGTAACGTATTCTAGAGGTTTGTGACAATGGATCCTCTTATTCAGCATTCCTGCCCGCCAAATGTCACAGGGATAAGTAGTCTGTTGCTTGGCGTCACTGCTGAAACGCTGCACAGATTGGTGAATAGGACCACTCTGTACTTTTTGAAAGTTTGTGGGTTTTTTCCTACTGTTTCAATCTTGGCAGTTTGATGGACAAACTAATTTAGGAAGGAGTCTGGCTAATTTAATAAAAGTGATCAGGAAGTGACTCTTTTTTTTTTTTTTTTTTTTTTTTTTTTTGATCTATTGGTAACTGAACAGCTAGAATATCAACACTGATTTTATTATTTCACATGCCCAAGTACTGTGACTTGCAGGGATTGGAAACGGATCCAGGGCTGAGTGCTGTACAGATGGGTTACTAGTCTATAGGCTAGTGATGCATCTGTTGCTGTGCATAGGGCTGATGCATGGCGTGCAAGGGAGCAACTTCTGGCAGGTGAGAACAGTGCACTACCTTGGCCAAGTGTCATCTAGTGTGTTCCTGTCTAGTGTGTGACTGTGTGTGCAAAGGACAACTGAAGCAAGAGGGATATGGAGGCTGCCATATTTATTTGCCTGGCTGTCCTGTTGATCCTCTGCCTTTAATACTTTTCAGCCATAGACCCTAAACAAGCATATGCAGATCAGATTTTTCTGACATTTTTGTCAGATCTGACAAGATTATCTGCATGCTTGTTTCTGGTGTGATTCAGCCAAATAAATCAGCAGGGCTGCCAGAAAACTGGTATTGTTTAAAAGGAAATTAATATGGCACCCTCCATATTCTTCTCTACAGTTGCCCTTTAAGTAGAGCTGCGGAATCGTTGTTTTATGGTGGCTGCCATGCTGCCAGGAATTGCTAACCAAGGCCCATTTCCACTATTGCAAATGCAAAGCATTGTCCCACATGCGATTCAGACAGGGAACCACATCCTATTAAAATCAGTAGGCTTCTGAATCGTATTGGGGGGGCAGCATGGTGAATAATTTTACATTACGCATGCAATTTCCCCATAGATGGGCAAGGCACGGGTAAATGGAACAGCATGTGAATTGGAAACGCACGCCGGACACACATGGAAATGGGCCTCAAGAGATAAGAGCTGCTGCAGGCGCTACAGGGTCATCTCTGCCTCTGCAGCCCCCTGACAGATGTTTGCATATACAGTACTAGAAGTTTCAGCTGGGCAGTGATGGGCTCACGAGGAGTCACGAGTCCCTAAAAACTCAAATTCATTATTTAAATGAGGCTTAATTGCCTCAGCTGTGCGGCTGGATGACAAGGGGTTAGTTACCCATAAGGCCATCGTCCTCCCTGCGCTCCAAACAGGTTGCACACGTCCTGTTGGACGCATTGCAAGCCTCACTACATGCACTTCCTCCTTCAAGCCGGAAAGAGGAAGTGTGCGGTGGGTCAGAGCACCAGCCAGTTCTGTCAACCCTGAGCCTTGTTGACTGGGTTATTTCTCCTGTAAGGCACTTCTCCCGTGTCTGTATAAACAGTGTGTATGTGGCATAATTTTTGTGAGTAGACTTCTGGTTCAGACTTTATTTGAAAAACATTCCTAAGTTCAGATGCCTTTTTTAAAGAGAACCTGAACTGGAAATAAAAAGTCAAAATAACCATACACAGGTCATACTTGCCTCCTGTGTAGTCTATTCCTCAATCTTTCTTCTCTCCTGTGTCCCATTTGTCCACTGTGATCAATGGAATTCTCTGTCTTCCGTTTTAAAAATTGCCATTGCCCCATAACAGCTTCCTGGTCAGCACACTGTTAAACTGTAATATCACCCACTTGAGCCATAGGGAAACATGGACATTACCTTGCACATTCAGTTGTAACGGACAGCTGCTGATCTATAACTGACAGCAACTGGTATATTTCAGATCTGACAAAATATTGTCAGAACTGGATGGGATCATTGAAAATGGTGAGCTTCTGAGATGAACTGACAGTGAGGTTAGAATGTAATATTCATTTGCAGCTACGTTATGTGTTTATTTTTAAATCATTTTACTTGCTTCATGTTCCCTTTAAGCTATCTGCCAGACATGAGATGATTGTCTCTTGATTGGTTGGTTAATGATACAATCACGTGTAGGTGCTTTTCTTCTGCACCAGTTAGCCACATACCATTTGCACATGTCAGGGATGGTTCACACTTGTATGTGCGTGGTTTCAGCACATACATGTTTTCTGGACATGAGGCACATTTGTAGCCCAGCTCTGTAGCCTACCCCAAGAACTGTGGCGTAATCGTGCAAGATTGTTCTTTGAGGAGAGAAACCAATCTCACGCAATTGCCCACAGAGATGGAAGCTGGGTGTGGAGTAGGTAGCCCAGCCTCCAGAAAAAAAAGCAATGGCATATTCCGCAGGGGGAGGGGCCCTTCACCTTATCTAGTGTAGCCGAGGTGGAGAGTGACTACAATTGCCGCTATCATAATGTGTTATAACACATAGTCCCTAATGCTGGGAATACACCATACAATTTTCTGTTATGCTGGGCATACATGGTGCTTTTATGCGCTGGCATCGAGCCAGCAGCTCGATGCCAGCGCGTCCCCGTGGATCGATTCCTGCTCGTCAGCCGCTCGTTTCTCACATTGTCCGCCTGCGGGGATCAAGCGCAGAATCGATCCGCCACGGTGATCGGACAGGTTGGATATTATCAATCGAGCCATCAGCGTCTTGATTGATAAGAACTATCTAACCATGTATGCCCAGCATAAAGGCCCATACACACGTCTGATTTTCGCAAACGACCGATGTTTGGACGTCAAGTCGGGCGTTTGTACAGTCTGTCGTTCAGCTGATAAGACTGGACTTGAGCGATCTGTGTGTATGGGCCTTACCTGCCAGATAAAGTTCAACATGTTGGAAATGTATCTATCTTACGATCTATCTGCTGAGCAATTAGGCAGTGTTCTACTCAGCAGGAGATAAACAGAAGACAATGCACCAGAGATAATGACCATTCTCTCCAGAAAATAATCTAATTATGCATTCTAATGCCGGGCATACATGGCATAGATTATGCGCCGTCCGCGCGGATCGATCCCCGCTCGTTTCTCCCATTGTTCTCAATCGAGCGCACTATCGTTCCAGCAGGGTATCGGACAGATTGGATATTATCAATCGAGCCATCAGGCTGTCCGTGTATGCCCAGCATTACAGAAGAATCTAACAGAAAATTGTATGCTGCTAACTGCAGCTTATGCTAAAGGTCTGCTTTAGGCTAGGTTCACAGTGGCAGTTGCATTCCCTGTAGCAGCAGGAACGCGTTGCATACAGTCAATGAAAAGTTTGCTTCACGGTCAGTCGGCGTGGGTTGCGGTAACACATTGTCGCTGCACGCCGTTGTACTGCAACGTACCCACCACACTGTGAACGTTGCATTGAAGTGCAGCAAGCCATTATGTGAATGCAGACTTAGTCAGCATGTTGTGGGACACCTGTACACATGCTAGATTTTCGGCTGTCTGCCCCAGCTTTGGCCAGGTTATGCCTAGTGTGTAGGAGGCTTCAGGTAATACATGCAGTGTTATGAAATGAGAATAGATCCCTTACATAATGACCTTGGGAGGGCACTAGGAGTACCTCATTGGTAGGGCACTAGGCTGAGACCTCACTGGCCAAGTCCTTGAAAGATAAAGAAAAGCTGCTACTTAGTTTAACCTTCACATATTTATTCTAAACCTAAACTAACATAGCAGTTTTGTCTTAGCTGACCCGCTTTGTATTTGTTCAGCCTAAGTATACATGACTTCCTGTCATGAGGTACTTAGTGCTGTCTGCTTTAGTTTTTCTCAGACTTGTTGGTAAAACCTCAGAGAATGCTTTGCGACCCCATACCGGTCATTCTGGCCCAAAAGACATGATGATTTGTGGCATTTCTAGGGCTTGGTGATGCAGCCATAGGATAATACTGTGACTGGAATTACAGCGATTCTCTTCCATATGTTGTCTGGTCAGTGTTTTTGGGTCACAAGTCCATGTCCTGACTTCTGAGATCCTTGGACAATTAACCACTCAAGTACCTGCGGTCTCTGCCCCCTTAAAGGATACCAGAGCCCAACTTAATCTGTTAAAGGAAAATAATATGCCCTCTGTTTTCCCCTGCATGCTGTTATTTTCTATAATCCCGGCCCCGTTCTGGTTCATGTCCAGTCCAACCGCAGTATTCCCTTTCTTCTTCCTGTGACCGCGCTCTTGTTACTTGCGCTAGATGCGCGGCCTTGCTCCCATTTTTTTCTGGTGTCACAGCATGAGTGCTCCTCAGCCCTCTGCAGTTGACGCTGAGGAGATGCGTTGGCTGGGTGCCAAAGGCTGCAGCAGGTTTTTTCCTCAAAACAGCAGGAGGTGCGGTAAGTGACCACGAACACCCACCCACCAGCACAATATGTGTTATTTTTGTTTTGTTTTTTTTACAGATTAAGTTGGGCTCTGGTATGCTTTAAAGAGAATCTGTACTGTCCGATTTGTACAATAAAAAACATACCAATCGAGTCACTGTGATCTCCTGGATCCCATTTCGCCATTTCCGCTCCCCGCCGTGATCCTGGCTTTTGATCGCCAGTTTTAGGCAGTGTTTACAAACAAAAAACATGGCTGCTAACCAGGAAGTGATGTTTGTGTATAATATATATTAAACTCCAGTCCGGCATTCTCAGTTTCTCAACATGGGAAGCTCCCTTCCCTCTGGCCTGGTGCACACCAAAAACCGCTAGCAGATCCGCAAAATGCTAGCAGATTTTGAAACGCTTTTTCTTCTTTTTCTGTAGCGTTTCAGCTAGCGTTGTGCGGTTTTGTGTAGCGGTTTTGGTGTAGTAGATTTAATATATTGTTACAGTAAAGCTGTTACTGAACAGCTTCTGTTACAAAAACGCCGGCAAAACCGCTCTGAACAAGCGTTTTTCAGAGCGGTTTGCGTTTTTCCTATACTTAACATTGAGGCAGAAACGCATCCACAATCCAAAAAATGCCTCACCCCGGGAGTTTGCGTTCCTGCAAAACGCCTCCCGCTCTGGTGTGCACCAGCCCATTGAAATACATTACCCAAGCATATCCTCAGCCGCAAGCGGATCGCAAAACGCAGCCGAACCGCTCTGGTGTGCACTAGGCCACACAGACTAGCTGAAACTGAAAGCAGAGAGCTGTCTGTGACTAATAAACAAAGCGCACACACACACAGAGCCTGCAGTGGGTGTGGAGGGGGCATGCATAACTTCTCTCTATCACAGCAGAGGCACTGCATTCCTCTTTGGCTTGACAAGGCTTGACAAAGAAAAGAAGATTAGATGTGTTACAGAGACAGTGCAACTAGAAAAGGCTGCAGTAAGACAGACCCCATTAGAACAGGTATAGGAACTTATAGGATAGAAGAAAAAGGCTGAAAATTTTGTTAGTCTCTTTTAAGGTATCCTTTACCCTACCAGGCTCAGACGTGCTGGTACACACCTTCAATGTTGATTGGCCAATGACTAACCATTTTGAACACCTCCAAGTAGTATGAGAGTCTTGTGAAGGGAAACTTTCTTACTACATGGAGGGGGTAAAACTGGTCAATGATTGGCTAGTCAAAATTGAAGGTGTGTACCAGGAATGACGGCTTGTGGTTATGTTGGCTGTTTAAATATTTCTCCATTAATTGTTGCAATAGCTGAATTTGGAGCAATTCTGCAGACTGAGAAAAGTCACTGTGCTGAATAAGACCTGAATAGATTACCCAGAAAACTGATCAATAGATCGTGGTAATTTCCCTGCTCTTCCACAGCTGGAGCTGCAGATAAATACATGCTGTGTAAGCAGCACATCGATGTGACATTTAACCCTGCAACATTCATGCTGAAAGGCAAGAAATAGAAGCGTTACTGCGGCTAATTAGCATAAATATGCCATGCCAGGAATCCATTACAAGGGTTTAGTTGAATAGTAAATTATTTTGCACAATAGGAGGCAGAATCAGAACCCTTTTGTGACTTGTATGGAAAACTGTATTAGAAATTTTGGCTTTTGAAAGCTCCATCCGCCCACAAACTGAGGAATCTGGGATTATATGCTATGTGTTGGCCCTGTCATGCCTGAAACCAATGTATGTCTGATTCAGAGAGCACTGGACATCGGTCACCCTGGTTCCTATTATGGAAAGGGATGGCCAGTAAGATGCAAGTAATTCCACCTTGGCAGGATCTGATTGGCCCATTTTCAAGTTGCATATATTTACATAATTCTGCATCAGCAAGGAATTTATTTGCATCTCACTGACAAGCATCCATATATCACTTTAAAGTGGACCTGAACTTTTGCACAGGACGGAAGGAAAACCTATAGAAATGCACCCTGTATGTATTTAGAGAGTTTAGCTTGTCTAATTCCCCCTCACCTGTGCCTAATCACAAGTTGTAATTTGATCCCTCGCCTGTATCAGCTAACTGCCACAACAGAGAATCTAATTGGTAAACGCAGGATGTTAACAATATGTCTGCCTCCATGAAAGCAGGAAGTAGACACACTGCAGATTTATTTCAAGATTTGAATTACGGTAGCTATAATGCGACAGCACAGCTGATTGGCTAATTTTTGAATCCATGTTCTATATAAACTGCAATGAATAACATGTATTTGTAGATGCTGGTAACACTTGATAAAGGAGGTTAGTCCTCCGAAACGTTGTACTTATGCCAGTATTCTTTTATTAAAGTAAAAGAGCAAGAACTAGATGGTGCCGGACTCTATCTTCATACATTGAGATATAGGACTTTGGCCTATAGTCCTTTACTCCAGGCACATCAAAACGTCATTCTTACTGGAGTGCGTACTATCTCCACTACGGTAGCTGTAACAAAGAGATGTTTTTTCTTTAACCCTTTCTGGACCAGCACCCTTTGCCCCCTTAAGGACCAGAGGGTGCTGGTCCAGCAAACCGCCGCTTCCCGACGAATCGCCGCAAGTTACCGTCGCTCCCGCCGGACACGCCGCTCTGTCCCCGCCGCAGGCTGCTTTCTCTGCCGTCGCTATGACTGCAGAGTGCTGTGCGCCGGTCAGGAGCCGCTTTCATTGGCTCCTGACCCTGTCACTTCATGTAAGCCAATGGGAAAGGCTTACATGAATGACAGGGCCAGGAGCCAATGAAAACGGCTCCTGCCCGGCTCACAGTGCTCTGCCGTCATAGAGGCGGCAGGGCATCACATTGCGGCGGGGGCAGAGCGGACCGAGCGACGCGGACAGGCGGGGGTGCGCGGTCAATGGGACGTAGAGTTTACGTCCGGTCAGGACCGCAGCGCCCCCTGCCCGACGTAGATTCGTACTCGCTCGGTCCGAAAGTAGTTAAAGAGGATCTGTATTGATAAACAATGCCGCTGGTGGGTGCTCGCCTCGGAAGGGGGAAGCCTCTGGATCCTATTGAGGCTTCTCCATCCCACGCCGGCAGCGATAGAGCGCCCCATATGGCGGGAATGTCGATATTTACCTTCCCGGCTCCAGTGCAGGCGCAGTAGCGGCTCTCTGCACGGAATAGGTGGAAATAGCCGAACCCAGTAGGGTCCGCCTGCGCAGTAGAGCAGACCTGACAAAGATCGGCTATTTCTGAGCCGAGAGCCTCAACAGCGCCCCCCGCTGGAACAGGGAGAGGTATACATTGCAAAGCCTGACAAATTGTCGGCATTGCATTCAGTGGGCTGCAGCGAGACCACCGTGGGACACAGGACAGGGGAAGCCTCAATAGGATCCAGAGGTGAGTACCACCCAGGGGAACTTTTTATTTTTTATTACAGTCTCTTTAAACGTTGTTATGCTGTTGTGTATCTTTTTTAGAGCAGAGAGGAAGTTTTGAGTTCAGGTCCACTTTTAACGGAACCTAAAGCGAGCTTTCCTTGTATATTTCCCTTTAAGTAATACCAGTTGCCTGGCCATCCTGTTGATCCCTTTGGCTGCAGTAGTGTCTGAATCACACACCTGAAACAAGCATGCCGCTAATTTACTCAGACTTCAGTCAGAGCACCTGATGCGCATGCTTGTTCAGGGTCTATGGCTAAAGGTATTAAAGGCAGAGGATCAGCAGGCCAGCCAGGCCATATGCATTGTTTAAAAGGAAATAAATATACATGTTTTTTTTTTTTTCTTCTTGCAATAGGTGGTAGTAGTAGACCAGGGCTGTGGAATCTGTACAAAAAAAATCATCCGACTCAGACTCCTCAGTTTATAAAACCTCCGACTCCAGGTACCCAAAATTGCTCCGACTCCTTAGTCTAGTTTTTACAAAAGCTATGGATTTGTTTCAAAAATCATCCGACTCCTCAGTTTATTGAAACCACCAACTCCGACTCCAGGTACCCAAAATTGCTCCGGCTCCTCGACTCAGACTCCGCAGCCCTGTAGTAGACAACCAGTTGCCCTCACCTTTCCTCCCTCTGACGCCCATACTGGTGTGCCAAGACTGTGGCTTCTTGCCAACAAATGTGTTCAGTATAATTCAGCCTGAGGGAGAAGGGCATCTGGGCTGGTTTCTGAGTTAGGGAACAATTTCCAGTCCTTTCCGAGCAGATTCCCTCCAGCGATATAAGTGCTTGGCTCATGTTTTTGTGTTTTGCCTTTCGTCATAGTATGTGCTGCAGCTCACATCCCATTGAAGCAGAACATGAGCGGATTGTTCATTTAACCAGCAGACGTGTGAAAGGGCCGTGGCGTGTGCGATCTAGTGGTGATTATACTGTACAGGCCTGTCTCTGGTTAGGGGGAGCGTGACAATGGTTCATGTGTTTCCTGCACCAGCTGCGCATAGTTCTGTCCGTTAAACAAAGTATCAGTTATTGTGTTAGAGGTTCTATTAGAGACGGTTTGTAATAAACTCCTATAAAGCTTTCACAATGGCTGCTAACATCAGCCCTACTGAAGGGTTCAGATGATGTAAATAAAATCTACAATAACTGTCAGTTCCACCAATCGATTTACGGCTTTTATTGCTTGGTTAATGGGAAGCTGGTCATTAGCGCAGGCGAGTCTGACCCTGACAGCGAAGGATAAAGCTGTTCAGCCTCAAGGAGATGGGTTTTTTGCTTAAATAGCAGAGAGAGATTTTACTGCCCCATCTCACGCTTTCACTATGAGTGCTATGCCGGTGCTGTACATAAGAGACCCTGAGAATGTTTATTTTTATGCTTCCTTTGTAGTCCCTGCTGACCTGACTCCTGAAGAGCGCATTGAGCTGGAGAACATCCGCCGCAGGAAACAGGAACTGCTGGTGGAGATCCAGAGGCTGCGAGATGAGCTGAGCGATGCCATGAATGAGGTGGAAGGCCTTGAGGCCAATGAAGGAAGGTAGGACTGCTCCTTGCACTGTGCTATAGTGAGCCTTTCTTCTTAGTCATGTCAGATCAGCTTGTCCACCGAAATGTGTAACACTGAAAGTGACCCTTAAAGGACACCCGAGGTGAAAATAAACTTGGATAAAATATTACATTTATCTCTTTAGTGTAAAAAATAAAAAAAATTACATTTATCCTTCTAATCCTAAAAATGACTTTTTAAGTATCCCAAACAAAAATTTGCTTTCCTAAAACAGAAAGAATTTGCGATAATTCAGGTTGGAGTGAGCTCGAGATGTCTCCCAGGCACCACTGCTGAATATATGCAAATTAACCATTATTATGGCTCTGTACAATTTAACAAGCTGACACATCATTGCATTCCAGCGGTTCTGGAGGTGTGTTTAGCTTCTAAGGGTACAATGGTTAATTTGCATATATTCAGCAGTGGTGCTCTGGGAGACATCTCGAGCTCACTCCAACCTGAATTATCACAAATTCTTTCTGTTTTAGGAAAGCAAATTTTTGTTTTTCTTAACATCTTAGTAAGGGGGCTTTTAGGACCATTGTAGTCCCTTACACACTCCAATGAGTTCTGGGTCACCATGAGCTTGCTGGTTAGTCTGTACCTCTTAAGTATCCCAAGGTTTACATTTAAACATTTACAAAGTAGGTTGAATGTGTTACTGACTATAATCAGTGGCAGCCTACTAAGTGTCCCTGAGTTAGAAAAGGTCAATAGTGCATGTATTTTTTTCTCCCTCTGCTCTCAGAAGTTGTATTCTGCCAGGAAAACCTTTATGGCCGTAATTAGCTTACTAATGGTACTTACTATATTCCCGACAAGATACCGACAGGACCGAAGCTGTCACTTCCATGCATAGAAATTAACTATTAGGCAGCAAAATAAAACAGCCTGGTTATCAATGTTTTGCACGGTACATGCACGTTTATTTTATCATGTCACCTCGGGTGCACCTTAAGTGACAATAAACGGAGAACAATTGTAGCCTTCTTCCTACTTCCAAATGTATTTATATATAGATTTTATATATTGCACAGTTTTATTTTATGTTTGATATCTTAGTCTATTTTGTAGCAATTCCATGACCCAGTTTGCCCTGTATCTCAGGGGGCTAAAATATATAAACTATTGACCCTTTTATTTATCCCCTGCTCTCAGTAGCCCTGTTCTGTCTGGAATGTGTTTGGTCTGTAATTCCTTGCCAGTAAGGGGAGCTATAGTCCGACTGGAGAGAAACTGTCAGTTGCATAGCTGAATATTGACGTTCAGGCAGAAAGAGGAAAAAAAAGGAACACACCATATTTATTGGTTTGCTTCCCACTGTACGTACATGTCTATCTCATCATGTGCCCAGGTCACTTAAGTTTACCTTTTACATGTCATTTAAATTCATTATTCTGTCAGATATACATTTTACACTATTTACAGTGAGATTCCAGCTTTGTGCTGAGAAATGAGAAATCCTTTCAGTTCATTTTTGCATATTAGGGTTAACAGAACATTTTTTTTTTTCAATTGATTGATTTGAAAAGCACAAGTTAAAGGCTCAGCTACTCCAGGCACTCAGTTTGTGTAAACGTGGAAAATAAGCAACAATTTAATGCTACCCTGAAAATCTTCCCCAACATGGTTAATATGCAGAAATCTCATCTGCTCACAGCTGGGGAAATGCAGGCATATTTTAAAACCACAGCATCCATTATTACTCATGATTTGTAGAAGCAGATTATTTTCAGATTATTCAGTTTATCAATTTGTTACTTTGGTAATATAAATTGCTATTGTTTGGCTTATCTAGTCATTGTGGTTGATGTTAAATCATTTTTCTTTCTTTTCACACTGTGCAGTAAAACATTGCAAAGAAATCGAAAAATAGGAATGGGCAGAAAGAAATTCAATATGGATCCCAAAAAGGTATTCCTGTTTTTCCTATTCTGAAGTGATGGTTCGAATGTATATTACATATGCTGCAATATTTTGTTTTGGTGATTGCTCTTATTGCATACATTGAGGCTACTTTTCTCCTGATGTATGGTGGTCTTTAAAGTGGAGGGGGTTTGGAGCAACACACTAATTCTTTTAGCCATAGACGCTGAACAAGCATGCAGCAGATCAGGTGTTTCTAATATTATTGTCAGACCTGACAAGATAAGCTGCGTGCTTGTTTCTATTGTGAATCAGACACTACTGCAGCAAATAGATCACCAGGGCTACCAGGCAACTGTTATTGTTTAACCCTCTTGGCAGTAACCCCGACCTACACTCGGGGTAGCCACCGCAGAGGATTTCTCTGCCCCGGGAGTTTTTTTTTTTTTTTTTAAATAAGCTAGCAGCTCGCTAGCTAGCATTGCCCCCCAAGTCCCTCCGGTCTCTACAGATTCGACACCCCCCCCCCCCCTGATCGCTGCCGTTATACGTACCCCCCAGCGATCCCGCGATGTCACAGACTCTCCAATCAGCGCCAGGCTTCGCTATGGGGAGGATCGGGATTGCGCATGACGTCAAATGTCATGTCTGATCGTCGCCATAGTGACTGAAGCACATTGGGGAGGCTGCGACACTCGCGGGATCGCGGCTAAGAAAAGTATAGCAGCGGCGATCTGGGGTATCAGAAGGGGGGGGGGGATTGGGGAACAATGGTAGCTAGCCTAGTGCTAGCTACCAAGGATAAACCAACTTTAATTCAAAAAATCCCTCTCGGGGACGCAGCCTCAGAAACTGCGTACCGCCAGGAGGGTTACATTTAAATGGAAATAAATATGGCAGCTTCTATAAACCTCTCAATTCAGTTCTCCTTTCACCATTTTTAATTTTTCCTGTGTATAGCTTCATAGAGGGTATAGGTGTAATTCATTGTAATATTTATAAGTGCAAGCAACTATAAACTATTGCATGTGAATTGTGTCTCCTTTACATTTTGCAATGTCTGCTAAACCCGCAATACGTATTTCTGTATCTATATATTCCGCTGAGCTGCAGGTCAGACATCTCTAGGAAAACCCGCAGCCAGCCTGACAGCTCCATGGTCTGCTGGTTACCAGCTATGAACACCAGCAGTATAGAAAATAAATTAACCTCTCTCTGAACCAGTCATGCTAAAGAACTATCATTAGGGGCACCTGAAGTTTGTTTTAATGATAAAACTAGATACTCTAGAGTAGACTGTAACCTCACAAGGGCAGGGACCTCTCCCTTGTGCTTCCTGTTTCTGTGCATCTTATCACATGAACATCCCTCAGTATTGGTGATGTTTTTCAAACTACACATCAGTTGTATATATCTGTACTTGTATTGCTGCTTGATCTAATTATTTAGTATGTTGACCTGCTCATGTATCTCTGCTCCCCATTATTTTAGTTTTTTGTACATTGTACAACGCTACGGAAGATGGTGGTGCTACTAAAAAATAAGATGCTGGCCTAAGTAGTGGAAAGCCTCTGGATGTTCCAGCAGCTGCCTGGATCCTCCTGGTGCCCGCCCTACAAGCGCTGGTACCTCTGAACATATTCAACAAGGGCTTGGACACACTATGGCTGTGCTCCTACTCTGAGGGGAGTGCAGCCGGGAGAGCATATGCTGCAAGCTGTTGTCTGATATGCTCAGCGGGATCCTGCGGAGCAACAGTGAGCTCGTGGATGCATTGAAAAGCCTCTGGACCATCCAGTGGCTTCCCTCAACTTGGGTATCTTAAAGTGGACCTGAACTCAGAACTTCCTCTCTGCTCTAAAAATAAGCAACAGCATAATAACCTTTAAAGAAACACGTCTTCGTTACAGCTGATACAAATCCTGCAATTAATCTGCAGTGTGTCTATTTCCTGCTTTCATTTAAGCAGACATGTCCTGTGCTTTCAAATTAGCTGCGCTGCCAAGGCAGCCAGCTGACACAGCTTAGAGACAAAATGACAGTGATGATTAGTCACAGATGAGGGGGGATTAGACAGGATAAACTCTAAAAGTACATACAGGGTTCATTTCTCTGTTTTCCTTCTGTCCAGTTCAGGTCCACATTATAAGCTCCTATCTGTAAACTGTTTTCACTGAAGCTGTCATTTGCAGCCCAGAACATAGTTCAGGAGTCATTACATTGACTAATGTAGTCAATTTTGTTTCGACTGCAAAAGCAACCAGTGTTTGAATTGTTTATTGGTTTAACATGGCGAAAGCTACTGTTAGCTCTACGGGCTGAATGTGTGCCCTTTCCGTCAGTACACTGCAAGCTAGAAGCTGCTCTACCAGTAAAGATGCCATTGCTAATCCGGGAAGCTGCAGTCGCCACCTCCAAACGTAAGATGGCTCTTATATGGTCCATTCAAGTAATAACCGCCTTCACAGCTTAAAAGGAAATAAATATGGCAGCCTCCATATCCCTCTTTCTTCAGGTTTCCTTTTAATGCAGGTACCGCTTACAGGTAGCTGGACTCTATTACAAGCCATGTAATATTTGTGTTGTCTTCACAGAAGTCATGGAGAGTTTTAGATTACACAGTGGCCTCCATTCTGGTACGGTTTTTAAACAAATTACCTCATGTAAGGTAATTTACCTCATGAGGTAATGACATTTAGCAAATCTGGTAGGTTTTTGTCATGTTTTACCTCATGCAGTAAATTATGAGGTAATTTGCATTAACTTTACCTAAAATGGTTATTCTCATGGAAATTAGGGGGCATGTTGGCACATAATTTACCGATCAGTTTAAGACCTGCCTGTACCTGGAGGTAGCCTGTACCTGGAGGTAAAGTCAATTTGTATGCATTTTGCAGTTTTTAGTGGAGTTCCTATTGCTGTTTTAGTGGAGTTGCTATTCAGGCTGTTTAATAGAAAAGAATAGTAGAAATAATAATAAGCTGAAAACAATCGAAGAACAATATTTCGGCTTCTTCAAAGCCAACATAATAAAACTCCAAATATTTACTGGATTTTTATTTTTTTTATAGGTGATGCCTATACTTTTCATAGGTTGATACATAATCAAATACACCTTCCCCCTCCGCAAAAAAAAAAAAAAAAATCTTCCAAACACTATCCTAACTTATGGAAGACAAAGACTACTATTATTTATTGCATGCTTACCGCTGAAATACCACACTTTTTACCACACGTTACCGCATGTTCGGTAATGAAAAGAGGAATATACCGCCCTAAGTATTTTACCTACAAAAAAATTTTACACTCGCATAGCTACCAGAATTAAGCCCAATGTAATGTCTAAATGACTTGTATATTTCTTTTTAACTGGTCATGGAGTGACCGTACCGCCCTTCTGGCCCATTTGGTTGCTGTGTATTGAGTGCTGCAGTTTAAGTTTACAAGGGGTGTTTTGTTTCCTGCTGCTTACCGTAACAGTGTCTTCTGCATGATCTCTTTCCAGGGGATTCTGTTCCTTCAGGAGAATGATCTGCTAAGAAACACCGCAGAGGACATCGCTCGCTTCCTCTACAAGGGGGAGGGGCTCAATAAGACGGCCATCGGAGACTATCTAGGAGAGAGGTACATATCTTGTATATCCACTTGACATAGAACTTATGGAAAGGTGGCTACATGTTATATGCTTTTATTATTTTGACAAGTAAAAGGTTAATTTAGCAATGCTATGCAATCATTTTATTAAATTACCATAAACCTCTATCAAATTTGGTTCCACTAAGAATGGCTTATTGGAATTCTATATTTAAACAACATGGGTCTCGGGGACTTTAAAGGGGATAATATCAAAATTACATTTGTTGTAATTTAAAAAGTCTACTTTTTATTGCAACATTTTTATCTCCTTATTGGTAGGATTCTTCACAGATTTAATTTATAACGGTGATAAAATTCCTTTCTCTGGAAAAAAACTCCTACCGCTAAGTATAGGCAGCCAGTGAGTGAACCCTGAGTGTAGGTAGCCAGTCTGTACTCCCTAGTTTAGGTAGCTAGAGGTTGACCCCATATAGGTAGCCAGAGTGTGCTTCCTATTATGGGTAGTCAGATAATGCACGTGCACTGGGGTTACAGTAAGAGACCTTTAGGCTGGTTTCACACCAGGACGTTGCGTTTTAGGGGACGTTATGGTCGCATAACGTGCCCCTAACGCAATGCCTGGTGCTCTCTGCTGTGGATGTCAGAGTGAGCCGCGTTGTGCAGCTCACTCTGGCGACTGTGATGCGCACTCTTGGACGCATGCGGCATCACGTGGTCCCGCCCGGCCAATTGCCGCACAGAGCGGCCGCTCCAGGAAGTAAACACTGCACGTCACTGAGTGCAGTGAATATTAATTAGCCATGTGCCTGGCCGCTCTCCGCTCCTCCCCAACATTACTGAGCATGTGCAAGCAGTCTAACGCGGCTCTGCCGCTTATAAAGTACTGCATGCAGTACGTTGTCTTATGGCGCAGCGTTACTAAGTAACGCAACATGGGCACTGTGAACAGCCTATTGATTTTTCATTGCTGTGCGGTGGGGTGCGTTACAGGCTGCTCTAACGTGCGCCTGTAACGTCCCACTGTGAAACCAGCCTTAAAGGGACTCCGAGCAGTGCAGAAACTATGGAAAGATGCATATCATTTTAAAAGCTCTCATTCTCCTCTTTCCAATGATATATAAACCGCCGCCCTACGCCTTTTAGTTTTCACTATTTTCGAAATTGAAATTGCCACGGCCGCGATTTCGATCGCGAAAATGGAGAAAACTAAACGGTATAGGGTGACGATTTATGTGTCGTTGGAAAGAGGAGAAAGAGAGCTTTAAAATGATATGCATCTTTCCATAGTTACATTGTATTACACAGGGCGACTTTATCTCAAAGTCAGCAGCTCCATTCAGCAGAAAAAGTCGCCCTGTGTAATACAATGTAACTATGGAAACATGCATATCATTTTAAAGCTCTCTTTCTCCTCTTTCCAACGACACATAAACCGTCGCCCTACGCCGTTTAGTTTTCTCTATTTTTCGAACGAACGAAAACTAAAAGGCGTAGGGCGGCGATATATATATATATATATATATATATATATATATATATATATATATATATATATATATATATATATATATATATATATATATATATATATATATATATATATATATATATATATATATATATATATATATATATATATATATATATATATATATATATATATATATATATATATATATATATATATATATATGAAAGATCTTTTAAAATGATATGCATCCTTCCATAGCTTCTGCACTGCTCGGAGTCCCTTTACTGGAAAAGTGCAGAGGACCAGAATAGTGGAAGGCGGTTGCAGTGTGCCGATGTATGGCTAGGAAGAGAGGAGGAGCATGTTTACACGAAGTGGAGCGTAATAAAGGGGAGAAGAGCGTGGCGTTGGATGTGGTAATTGCTCCCTGTGCACTACACCATTAGTTAAAGCATAAACAGTATATAAAGCGCACCCCCCCAGTTTTAGGGAAAGAAAATTGCATCTTCTATTCCAAAACATATATTTTTCCCTGGACCACTCCAGCCTATCCATACCGCCAGGGAAGTTAAATCTATTCAGTATAAGATCAGCAATCTGTAACCTCTTTATAGGGCCTGAGATTACCTTTTATTTGGAGAGATATATCAGCACTGTAATATTTTTCAGACTAGTAGTGTAGAGAACAATTGCTTATTTTTGCATTTTTCTATGTGGTTAAACCACTTCTGTTCTCTCCTATCTCAATGAGTGGCTATTAGGTCTGCTTACTGGAATGTATGCACAGCTATTTACAACTCGCACGTTTTCTTTCGTTTGCAGGGAAGACTTCAACATTTCTGTTCTTCACTCTTTTGTGGACCTTCACGAGTTTACAGATCTCAACCTTGTCCAAGCTCTCAGGTCCGTTGCCTAGCTATACATGCTAATGTAAAACCACTGACCATTTCCTTTGTGTTGCTTATGTGCAATGAAACAGGAAGGCTAGTGTGAAAGGGGAAGTGGTAATTTCTGCCACAGAGCATAAGCAAAAGTCTATTCAGGAAGCTGTAAAACCAGCAGCAAAAATGAGGAACGCTGATGTGGCTTGCATCTGGTCGTTTTATATCATTTCTCGTAATTATTTCTTTTAACTCTTGTATTACTAATCAAAATGTTATGAAGGTTGAAGCTATGATAGTTTTTGAATAGCAAAGCACAAAGCAATGAGGCCTCTGGGCATGCAGTTACTGATAACACTTAAAGGACCTTTGTCGCGAATATCTTAAAATGTAAAATATATGTAAACCTGTACGTCTTCCAGAGTAAATTGAGCCATAAATTACTTTTCTCCTATGTTGCAATCACTTACAGTAGGTAGTAGAAATCTGACAGAACCGACAGGTTTTGGACTAGTCCATCTCCTCATAGGGGATTCACAGGGATTTCCTTTTCAAAATACACTTAGTGAATGGCAGTTGCTCCATCCAACTGCCCAAAAAATGTACGGTGAGCAGGGAGGCTGGTCAGCATCTTTGTATAAATCTTCTTCAGGGAGTGTCTTTATAAAGAATAAAGGCCATGCTGAGAATCCCCTATGGCAAGATGGACTAGCCCAAAACCTGTCAGTAATGTCAGATTTCTGCTACCTACTGTAAGTGACAGCAACATAGGAGAGAAGTAATTTATGGCTAATTTTACTCAGGAAGAAACGTACTTCTTATTTGTATGTGTTTTCAATTTTACGATTTTCGCGACAGTTCCTCTTTAAGTCAAGGATTGCATTTATACCTTTCTGAATAATGGATTATGATATCACTTGACCAGGCAGATATCAGTATTGGTGTTTAGACACACACACATTTGATTATCCAACAACTAGTCAATTTTTCCACGTCTATATATTATTGGGGCCAGCAGATTTCGCATTCTGTGAACAGATTGTGTAGGGAAGCTCCCAATGCTACATGGAAGTGGTAACCTTACCCAATCAAAATTTGGTGTGTACAACTACTAAACCTGTGACCTATCAGATATCACTGCCTACTTATTGAGTGCAGTGATTGGCCCAATGAGGGTGCCAAGGTCTCACCTGCGAGACCATTGGCTCCACTTAGCAAAAGGAGCAGCAGGCAGCTGTGATTGGCCGATCTGGAGACAGCATCCCTGCCTGATTGATCGCGTGCCAAAGCTTCCCCTATGATGGTCCATGGTGATCTTTCACCGGTGCGCATACCCGATGATGTCATAGGGAAGGTTGGCAGGTGCCACCGGCCGAATAAGTACAGGGATGTGTGTAGTGTGGATGACGAGGGTAACGTGTGTGCCAGGAAGACAGGAGAGATGAGACAGGCGCCAGGTGGCCCAAACTGTTTGTCCAAACGTCCATTAACCCCCTGCCCCCAAGACATTGCTGCATGAATCAGGTGGCTTCTTGGTAGATCCGCCCCGGCTGGTATACTGGATACAGAATTGGTGCACAAAATAGAATTGGTGATTACAGTGACAAAAGTAACATAAATCCCAAGACACATAAGAGGTAGGTAGATGGAATTCAGAAGAAGACCACCTGTCCAATCCAAGAATCACAATATTTTATCTTTTGATCATAAGAATGCCAAAGACAATAGTTTTTAAAAGATCACTTATGCTATGTAACTTTGAAAGTTAGGGGTGACCACATAGTATATTGTACAATAGATGTACCTGAGCCCCTTCTGCTGAAGCGGGCTGTGTGGTGGTCCTACCACAATGCGTATTGTACATCCTGCAGTACTGTGAGCTTTCAGCCAGCCGCCCACATATGTACTGTTGTGCTGTCATGTACCGGCGTATGTGAGAAAGCCATTATACTGCTTTACAAGCTCATCAGACAGATGGAATCTTCACATGGCCCTATATGTGTCAGTGTTTTCCACCTCATTCAGTCTCTTTAAAGCGGATCCGAGATGAAAAACTAACTATAACAAGTAACTTGTCTATCTTATCTAAAGTTTAGATAGTTTACACAGCAAATCTAGCTGCAAACAGCTTTAATAGAATATGATTGACTATTCCTGTTACAATGACAGCAGCCATGTTGTTTGTAAACATTACACAGAAGCAGGCTTATCTGCATCTTGAGCAAAAAAAAACCTAATCCCCCCTCCTCCCCTCTGCTTCTGAAATCCCTGGCTAGTAATACCTCCCCCTCCTCTTGCCCAGACTGAGCTCCCCCTTGCTACTGTCTGAAAGTGCCTTGGCTCTCTAAAAACCTGTGGGTGTGGCTTGTTTAGTTTTTAGGGAATTAGAGTATTTAAAACAAAAACAAAAAATTATTTGGCTCGAGGAATGCCCTATAAACAATAGGAAAGGAACACAAATATGCAATGAGTAAAAGTTCATCTTGGATCCACTTTAATCAAATTCACCACTGCTTGGAGACTTTCCCACAAGCTTGATCAACTTCTTGATCTGCGACAGATCCCTGGTAGAAGTACTTTGCAACCCTGTAAGTAGCAGTAATTCTTTGAAGGGCATCTGCAGGCATGGCATAATCGCCTGTTTTGCCTGAATAAGATTAGTACAATCCCCCTACCACCTTTCCCTCCCCCCCCCCCTCACAGTACAATGACCCCATAATGTGAAAGAATTGCTGTGTACACACTCACTGCTCAAACTTTTCCGTTTGTAGACATTTCTGGTGTGAGAACTGTGGAAGTGTGGTGGAGGGTGGAATGTTCTGCAATATTTTTGCAGCCTATTATAAGCACTACTGTTGTCCATGGCAGTTGATATTGATATAGTCCATTTTAAAGCGGACATGAATGTAGAACTAACTTTCTGCACTAAAAGATAGGCAACAGCATAAACGTCTTTAAAGAAAAAGATTTCTTTATTGCAGCTGATACAAATCCTGCAATAAATCCGCAGTGCCTACTTCCTGCTTTCATGGAAACAGACATATTAACATCTTGTGTTTACCAATGAGCTGCTCTGCCGTGGCAGCCAGCTAACGCAGCTGAGGGATCAAATGATGGGTGATTAGACACAGATGAGGGGGAATTAGACGGGCTAAACTCTCTAAGTACATACAGGGTGCATTTCTCTGTTTTTCCTCTGTCCTGTGCAAGACTTAAAGGGAACCTTAAGTCTGAGAAAAAAAATGACTTTTACTCACCCGAGGCTCCCCTCAGCCTCCTGCAGGTGAACGGTGCCCTCGCCGTGTCCTTCCGATACACCTGGACTCGCCGGTGGCCACTTCCGGTTTGGCCGTCACTGGCCGACAGGCTGGGAACGCGGCTGATTATCCGCGTCCCCGGCCGCAATAGCATTATAGAGGGCGCTATTGCGGCCGGGGACGCAGATAATCAGCCGCGTTCCCAGCCTGTCGGCCAGTGACGGCCAAACCGGAAGTGGCCGCCGGCGAGACCAGGTGTATCGGAGGGACACGGCGAGGGCACCGTTCACCTGCAGGAGGCTGAGGGGAGCCTCGGGTGAGTAAAAGTCATTTTTTTTTCTCAGACTTAAGTATCCCTTTAATGTCCACTTGAAAGTGGATCCGAGATGAACTTCTACTCATTGCATAATTGTGCCCCTTACATATAGTTCATAGGGCATTCCTCAAGCCAAATACTTTTTTTTGTTTTGTTTTAATACCCTGATTACATATAAACTTAAACAAGCCTCGCCCACAGCTCCTCCAGCACCTAGGCATTCTGAGCCCCATGTAGTAAGTACTCATGGGAGCTCAGTCTGGGGAGGAGGCGGCATTACGAGCCAGAGATTTCAGAGGCAAGGGGGTGGAGAGGGAAGGAGATAAGAGTGGAGTTTTCACAGGCTGAGGGGAGGAGATGCAGATCAGCTTGCCTGTGTGATGACAAGCAGAATATGGCTGCTCTCATTGTATCACATAAAGAAATAATCATATACTGTTGAAGCTATTTGCAGCTAGATTTACTGTGCAAACTATCTAAACTTTAGATAAGATACATAGACAAGTTAGTTGTTAGTTTTTCATCTCGGATCCGCTTTAAGGCTATATCTGCCTACAAATATTTGACCTCTTTGTGTGGCTGCTGACACGTTGGATCGCTTGCTTCAGGTCTTATATTTCCCATGGTCTTTCTGGTGAGTTCACAGGATTCCCAGTTCTGAGCTTCCCATAAGCTTAGCAATGGTATCATGTTCTTTATAATCCAAATACGCAAGTACCGGGTGAATCCATCTGTGACGTTACTTTTATGGTCTTGGAGGAGAGTGTTAATAAATGAGCCATTAGCTTTTTTTCCTGGTTTGTGCGTTCCCTTCCCTAGCTTCATACATATTGAGTCACTGACCGGAAATAAGCCTACAACAGAGGAAGGAAGAAGTCTTGGCCTACAAGCCTGTCCCTGGTCAGTGACTCACCATAAAATAAAACCATATGATGAGCAGGTCAGCCAGAGAACCAGTAAAACATGTTGGCAGCTCTCATATTTCTCTCATGACAAATTCCCTTTAATGATCTGATTAGTTGTGGTCTTTCCTTCCCACAAGAATCACATAGATGTATGCAGTCAAATCTTATTCGCTTTCCTGTCAGGAAATGTGTGTATCACGAGTTCCTCAGCTGTGGAAATGCAGTGTGTTGTCAGTCAGGCGTTTATCACAGTGCATGCAGCTACTTTTTATCAGGACAGCTGGCTTTCTCTGATTTTGCTGTCATTGTGAAATACCACAGCTCTAGTAGTATTAGTGTACCCGAGGTGACATGAGATAAACGTATATGAACAGCGCATTAACCAGGCTGTTTTTCTTTTTTTTTTTTTCTTTTGCTGCCTGAAAGAGTTAAGGTAACCGTACATCAGGCAACTTAGTAGCTGATCGACCATCTGATTCGATTATTATAATCGGATGAAAATTGGTGCCGTCAAGTGTCTGCCCGATCGACGATGTGACCAATTTTGGGCCGAAATTGGACACATTCATCGGTCAGACATGCTGCAAGATGTAAGGCCGACTTGCTGGATTGGGTGCATGGTGGTGACAGGAAGTGATATCAGGTCGAGCAACAAAACTCCCGGCGCTGTTCCTGCAATGTATAAATGTGCTGTAAGTGTGCGTTTCTACATTACCTGTCATGCGTCGCAGTGCCAGTCCGTCTTCTATTATTTTCTTTTTTCCAACTCGTGGAATTTCCTGTATTTCTGGTCCTTCTAATGCTATAAACATGCATTATGATAGTCTATAGAGTGATGAGTATGTGTTTTTTAAAGTGATTGGTGGCCATTTGCTTTCACTTCAGTTACAACATCTGAGTCCACAAAATGCTAAAGGATGACCTTTTCCAAACTCGCTCTCGGAAATGTTGAACACCTTTTAAAATATCACCATTCGGTCTAATAATGGCGCTATATAAATACTAAATAATTCAAGATGGCGCAAGCACTTTCGGTTGGTTCACACTAGATTGTGTTTTTGCCGCTGTGCTGTGGCCCAATTCTATGCTGACTCCTTCATATGTACTGCGCCGCACACAGTAATGTATAGTTCTGTGCAAACGTTTATTGTACAGCAGTGGAACATCAGACATGGCTTTCTGTGCAGTGCCTGCATAGTGTACAGGTTAAGGGTTTGAATCTTGGCTCTTCCTCTTCAGTAAGCCAGCACCTACTCAGTGAGGAGACCTTAGGCAAGTCTCCCTAACACTGCTACTGCCTACTGAGTGCATCTTAATGGCTGCAAATCTGGCCCTTTGCAATCCACCAGGAGAAAAGTGTGATATAAATGTTCTGTGTGTGTGATGTTCATGCAGATGGCCCCATGTGTACAGTGTGATGTAACACAATGCACTGGACATAATGATTGAGTCCTTTCCCAGCATTCCCTTGTCAATCTAGACTTCACGTATCATGGTAATGACACATTGATGTCATGGTGGTTTTCATCCTATGATCAGTTTCTGTTGCCAGGTCTGTGATACATTTGCTGTTTAGTTACTTCTGCCCGTGGTTCTTTCTACTTGACTGTGCCAGTTAATACCGGGTTATTTATAAACTGTTTCTTTGGTACACAGGCAGTTTTTGTGGAGTTTTCGTCTACCAGGAGAAGCCCAGAAAATAGACCGAATGATGGAGGCGTTCGCTCAGAGATATTGCATGTGTAACCCGGGCGTGTTCCAGTCCACAGGTATACAGAAACCTCGTTACACCGCAGTCCTTAATGCTGCTCTGTGCTGTAGTGCTGTATTGATGCTGATTTTGTCCCCCCTCAATACAGATACGTGTTATGTTTTGTCGTTTGCGGTCATCATGCTGAACACTAGTTTGCACAATCCTAATGTCCGGGACAAGCCCGGTGTGGAGAGGTTCATCTCTATGAACAGGGGGATTAATGACGGAGGAGACCTGCCTGAGGAGTTGCTCCGGGTAAGAACGTTGCATGGATCATAATTGTACCAGCTCCACTTTTCCTGTTCTTAACCCCCTTGGCGGTATTCCGGAGTCTAGGTCTGGGTCACTTTTACCAGGAATTACTGGCAACCTTGAACAGAAATTTCCAGAAGGAGGGCCGTGTGCAGAGTACACAGCGGAGCTCTAGTATCACTCAACTCCCCGAGATCCAGCAGCAACAGCCAGTCTTCTGCATGTGTACGGGGCACCATCACTATGCGGAGATTACGGTCTGTCACATGACAGATGGCGATCACCACATAGAGATGCAGCGCCCCCCACAGGACAGGAGGAAGACTTGCAGCATGTTGCCATATCCTGGGGAGGTGAGTGATCTACAGGCTCTACTGTACACTCTTCATAGGAGATGGAAGGCCTCTGATGACCTATACTAAAGGCGGGGGGCACTCTGACTACCCATGCTTTGGGGCCCTCTTGCTATCTATACTGGGGGGGGGGGGCACTTTCTGGCTATCAATAACTGGGGGTACAGTCTAGCTACCTATATTGGGGTCACGCTCGGGCTTTCTGCACATGGGGGGTCACTCTCTGGCTGTCTAAACAGAGGGGCTCTTTGGTGCCTATACTTGGCAATCTGATTCTTTCTAGAGAAAACCTTGTTCCACTTTTAGAAACTAAAACCTGGAAAGAATCCTAGTGCTAAGGAGGTTACAGTACACCTGAAGTGAGATGGATATGGTGGCTGCCATGTTTATTTCCTTGTAAACAATACCAGTTGCCTGGCTATCTTACTGGCTGCAGTAGTGTCTGAATCGCACACCTGAAACAAGCATATGGTTAATTCAGTCAGACACCTTGTTGTCAGGGTTTGTGGCTAAGGGTATTAGAGACAGAGGCTCAGCAGCACAGCCAGGCAACTGGTATTCTTTAAAAGAAATAAATGTCAGCCTCCATATCCACTTCATTTCAGGTGTGTTGTAAAGGAAACCTTTACATGGCTCAGTGTGCAAAACTGATAAGGTATGTGAACTGAAACTAGTATACAGAATAAAATAATGGTGGGTGCTCCTATTATTTATTTTTTGGAAGAGCTTACTTTATTCAACTGCCAGGCAATCCGATAAGTTAGTCAGGAGGTGTCTGTGGCTAAATATGTAGTGGGCATGTGCGAGTTCTGAACCGTGCATGCCCAGTAAACGGGAATTGATGCATTTGCACTGAGCATGTGCAACTTAATGAGATGAGCTGCATGTGCTCAGTAACATGAATCATGCAGAAGTGATTCCTTTTACCGGGTACGCCTGGTTCATAAAATCGAGCATGCACACTGCAAATGGGCAAGTTTACAGCCGCAAGCACTTGGGGAGGAGGGGGTTATAACGGGAGGCACATCGTGGACTGGTATATTTTTGTCCTTCTAATTAGAAGCTGATAATGTTGCTGAGAGTAGACTGCTAGAAAAGTTTTTTCTCTTGTACTTGTGAAAGTGCAAAGTCATTTGTCTTTAAATTGGCAGGAAAACTTAAAGGATAACTGTAGTGAGAGGTATATGGAGGCTGCCATATTTACTTTTAAGCAATACCAGTTGCCTGGCAGCCCTGCTGGTCTATTTGGCTGAAGAAGTGTCTGAATCGCACCAGAAACAAGCATGCAGCTAATCTCTCACTGGCTGGGGCCTCTAAAGCACCATGCAATACCCAGAGGGAAGTGTGGATGGGCCCTGGATCTCTCGCCACCAAAGAATTCACCCCCTCTAGACTGAATGCTGTCTGCAACACACACAATTGCTCACTCCCAGCTAAAGCAATTTCCTACCTTTATGTGGTCAGCAGGCGCCAATCAGGTGTACTGTTATACACCCTTTGCCTGCCATGCCAAATCTAGTAGGAATTGCATAAATTAAGCAGCATCCAAGTGGAAGGCTTCAGTTGGACGTAATCGTAGATTACATCACTAGCAGGGACGCCCCATGCAGGCAGGTCTCCCATACGGTCCCCTCCCCAACCACTCACCTGTCAACCGCATCCTGGAAGCTGCAAAAAGAAATTTAAAATCGCAAACACTGGTCCACCATTGGACAGAGCTTCATCATTCTCTGCAACAATCGCTGCTGACCTCTCCCATTTTACACATAATGCGTTGGTATGCTTTTAGTACACTTTAGTATGTGTTGGTACATGTTTTTGTTTTGTTTTTTCTCTCCATAGCAGTGTATTGTGAAAAAGCTGAAGCTCTGGCACAAATTGAGATGCTTAAAGAGAGGGAAGCCTCAGGATCCAATTGAAGCTTCCCTCCTTGCTCCCATATTCCCCGTCGCTGAGTGCGGCCCCCCAGAAGGTTACCAACAAGGCATTGTCGCTAATCCTATCAGGATAGTGCAGCTCCTCTTCTTGCAGCAAGCCCACCTGTGCATGTGCAGTAAGGCGGAGCCGCGGGCTCTGTGCTACTGCGCATGTACCACTGTTCTTGCGTGTCTACTACCCGGCCACACTGAAAGACTGGAAAGAGCGAGGCCCCGATCTGGAGGGGAGCTGTGACGGGGGACATCAGACCACCAAGGGAAGCTTCCGCAGGACCTTGAGGCTCAGGATCGCTTTAATTTAAAGCGCATGTAGTGTGAACTGAGCCATAGGAAAACATGGAGGTTACTTTGAGAATCAGTTGTCTTTCAGTTATAACTGAAAGCAACTGATTAAGTGTTAAAGGACCCTTAGCTGGTGGTACCAGGTTGCCTACTGTGTGTGATGGCTGCAGAGCAAATGACGGAACAGGTTAGTGGTTACTATAGCGGACCTGACAGGAGAGGGGGGGGGGTCAAATGCTGATATTAGAGCTGTCTTAGTGGCCTGACCAAGGCCCCAGCAGCTGCCTTCTTCCTGCAGGTGAGACGCTGTTAGGAGGCTTTGTTATTAGTAGGTAGGCCCCTAGCTGTTCCATAAGCCCGAATGCCTTTTTATATGGGCTATTGAGCTTTATGTCCTACCATACTGTATATTGCAATATATAGAGGCAGGATTTATGATGGCATTTTTATCTGTTTGCAGTCGAATAATCTTATGGGGTCACAAGCATGATCCGGTCTCTATAGTGTATTTCATTGCTTTTGTGATAATCATGCATTCCTTCTGTTGCAGAATCTATATGACAGTATACGGAATGAGCCATTTAAAATCCCAGAGGATGATGGGAATGATCTGACACACACCTTCTTTAACCCAGATAGAGAAGGCTGGCTCCTCAAACTGGGTAAGCTGTGCTGTTCTGTTCAGTTTGCTGCATATCTTCTAGCCTTGCAGTCTATATTCCGCTCTTCTTACTCTCCCTCCTCACCCCTTTGGAGCCATGTATGATTCCAGCCAGTGTGGGCCTCACAGGGTACAATGTGGCAGTATTCTCTCACTTCACAGATTAGTATTGCCAGGGAGGTAAAATGCACAGGTTTCAAAAGGAGAAACTGTACAACAAACATGGACTCCTACGCGCCCTTCCCCTAGTGGGATGCTTGGAAACCATGTGACTGTGGTTATTGTTAGTTATACTTTAAACCATTTCACGCTGAAGCAGTTTCAGATGGTTGTCCTTCAGTATGTAGGATACGTGTAAAAACTGGCTGTATAACTTCTCACCAATTCCAGAGGAGAGCATCTGAGTTTAACCTGTGCCAGATAACTGCTTCATATAGTTCATATAAATAAAGGTCTAAGTTCATGGAAAATCATTACCTCTACTACGTCAATGAGCAACTTCAAGCAGGAAGTCTAGTCAGTCACTGAACCACTAAATCTATCCGGAACGAATCTAGCACCTTGTTAAAATCAGTTTACTCAGTTATTTTGCTCCAAGTTTCAGGCAGTTTTCTTACATTTGTATCATTGCTATCTGTAGATGTATGGGCACCTTAAGTGTATGTCCAGCTTTAAGGATACCAGAAGTGACATGAGATAGACATGGGTATGTACAGTGCCAAGCACACAAATAACTATGCTGTGGCTGACTCAGTCCTGCCTCAGACAGGAAGTGACTACAGTGTGACCCTCGCTGATAAGAAATTCCAACTATAAAACACTTTCCTAGCAGAAATTGGCTTCTAAGAGCAAGAAAGAGATAAAAAGGATCAATAGTTAATACATTTTAGCTCTGGCATACTTCAATTAATGTGTCATTGAGCAAAAGTCATTTTTAGGAGAAAGAAGATGGATACAATTGTTTATTTCATTTGTTTATTTTCGCTTCGTGTGTCCTTTAAGCTATTACTCTGTGCTTACACTGGTAACAAACTAGCTGCATTGTAAAGGTATATGTAGAAGCTTTCCAGAGGCGCCAATAGAATAAAAGTCACTTAAACGAGCTTAAAACCGATGGGGCAGTGGTGGGCCTATCCCATCCATGCAGACAAAGCAAACAAAGGAAGGACTGTGGCATCAACAGTCAAACAACAATTTTATTTATACTCCACGGTAAAAATAGGTAACGCGTTTCACGGGCTCAATCCCGCTTCATCAGGCCAATCAAAAAGGAGCATACAGCTTAACAGCATCAAAACCACACTGAGCGCCTCTGTGGCACTTTTGCTCCCAGTCGATTCTGTTTCGATAATTATCAAATGAAAATCTGTGCTGCAACAAGCATGCCTGATTGATCAGACATGCCGGGAAATCTCGGACCGGCGTGGTCGATTGGGTGCGCAGTGGCGACAGCATGCGAAATCACGACTGACCAATGCAACAGAACCTCCGCCCGCTGTCCCCTCAAAAGTGTTATGTGCCCGTGCATTTACCTGTCCGCTGCCGCCGAGTGTCATTGGTTCCCCACATGCTTGTGTGACGTCATGCAATATGCCCACAGAACGTGGGAAGCAAATGTGGAAGCACAGCTACCCGGCGGCAGCGTGACAGGTAAAGTATATTAATGCATGGGCACTGGGGGCACATATAACATTTTGGGGTGCAGCAAGGTGCTGTTGAAATCGGTCAAAAATTGGCCTGCTGTGTATGGGCAGCCAACAGAGCTCTCTGGTCAAATTTGATCGAGATTTGTCTTAGTCGACCTGCCCATACATTTTTATCAGCTATGTACACTGGTTTAAACTCTGGCAAAACAGCCGGTGAGGACCATCTCTACCAGGACTCTAGCAATAGGACACCCTCGACGTTCACGTAAGATTCAACATGCCGGATCTTTAGCAATGTCCCACCCCTCACCCACCACTGAGCACATTGTTCTCCTTCTCACCCCGAGCGCTGGAAGCCGCTTCAGCATGCGCTGGACATTGTTCCTTCTCCCCCGTAAACATATATGGTAGCCTAGGCTAGCAACGTGTCTGTACAGCGCTTGGCACCGAAAAGCCGTGCCTTGAGTTTGAGTTCTGATCCCTGTGGGCTACAGTACTTGTACATGTGTAAGAAGCATACGTTTGGTTAGTAATTAAGCTAGCGTGGCTTGCAGACTGTATTATCAACTCTAGCAGTAAACAAAAGCAATAAGTGTATTAAAAATAGTAAATGTGTTAATTTTAGCAAAAAACTTGTTGGATGGCCTGAAAACACAACTTTTGTATCTTGACCCTACCCCTTAAATCATTGCAAATTGTAACAAATATACTGGTATAAGTCCAATTCCAAGGTAATCTGAATCTTTTCCCATAAATTCCTCATACGTGCAACATTGGGGTCTACCTCCAGATTAGGCTTTAAAGGGAACCTGAAGTGTGAGCTCTATGGAAGTTGTCTTATTTATTTTTTTAAACCATACCAGTTGCCTGGCTGTCCAGCTTATCTTCTGGTAAAGTCTGAATCACACAGCTGAAACAAGCATTTGTCAGATTTGTCATAGAGATCTTATCAGCATGCTTGTTCAGGGTCTATGACTAAAAGTATTAGAGGCAGAATATCAGCAGAACAGCCAGGCAATGTGCATTATTTAAATGAAATAAGCATGTCGGCCTCCATATACCTCTCACTTTGGGTTCCTATTCATGCTGGGCATACACGGCGCGATAGTTCTTATCAATCGAGCCGCTGATGGCTCGATTGATAATATCCAACGTGTCCAATCACCGCGGCGGATCAATACCGCGCTCGATCCCCGCAGGCGGACAATGCAGGAAACGAAGCGCTGATAAGGAAGCATCTGCGGGGACGAGCGGGAATCGATCCACGCACGGACGAGCGGTGACGCGCCTGCATCGAGCCGCTGGCTCGATTCCGGTGCATTGTCTCACCGTGTATGCCCAGCATATTAGCCTGTGTACTATTCACTGGCCAATTCATGAATGCAAAATTTCTCTTCTAATACATACTGCTGTGATGCAGCCAGCTGATCAGAGAGAAAACGATGCAATCTCACCACATATGGATTCTTATGGACTGTTATTTGGAGTTCCGTTACTGCTGCTTCAGAAGTCCTCTACCTCCCACTGCTCATGTTCAGTGATGAATACACTCTGGGATACCAGATTGAATTTTGATACATTTGTTGTGGTGGGTTTTTTTTTTGTTGTGTGTTTTTTTTTTTTTTTTTTCATCTCTAACTTACACCATTTAAGATGTGCGGTGGAGGGTGAGGCAACAGATATGAAATATCCCAGAAGGTATTTCAGGTGAATAGTTTTGTAGGGCTTTGGTCATGAAAATACAAGTATTTGTGTGTTTGCTTCATATACAGGGCCGGCCCTACCGTGAAGTTATCTGAATCATTTTATTTACATTGTAAAATCTAGGCGGCAGCACCAGAGACCATCTAAATAGCAGAGCCGCAGTAATTTGTCTAGTCCAGCACTGGATCTTCTCCTTTTCTGCATTGTAACCTAACGTTGATCAGTGTCTCTCCGTAGGCTCAGTGCTAAATTATCTACTAGAAATTGGCCCCTCCAGTCCTGTAGTTGTCTTGACACCCCCTTCCCTCCTGACACAGTACATGGCTCCTTCCAAATCTTGCTTTGTTCCCTTAGAGCTAGAATGATTGCGCTAAGTGCTCTGTGCCTAGAGGATGTGTATGAACCTTGATTTCCACCTTTGGTTTATGTAACTTATTTTACCTTTTCTCTTTATCCTCGCCTGCCTGCCCTCCCTCTCTTGTTATGTGCACCTCCTTTCTTTCCCCTGACTTTGTTTTTCATACCTTGTGTGCTACGCCGCTGATGACCTTTGCTCTTCCGCCTGCTCACAATAATCCCCCAGGAGGTAGGTAGTCTGTGTTTCACTTGACCCTCATCCTAGTTTTACATGTAGTGGCGCAGTGCACATTGTCTAGTGATCCATGATCCATGGGCTCCACTCACATGCCAAGGTTTTATGTGCTGTACGAGGGATCTATCATTTCAGCTGTGTTTACTGGATAGTGCTGCATACTGAAGATTTGTACCAGAGTAGACTGTGTGATAGCAGGTGGGGGTTCCTCCCTCCTACTGATGCCCTAGCTCTCCAGGGCCTTGGTTAGACCTTTTTATCAGGCCAACTTTTAGTTCACAAAATAAAAATTCAGTCATCACTTTGCTGTACATGCCTCACCTGCCTTGAAGCAAACCTGAAGCAAAAACATTAGTAGCAAAGAAAATCACATTTTTATTTTCAGATATATAGCTTTTTGAAATAACATTGCATCATTCTGTCACAGTTGCAGTTTTAAAAGTACACTTATCTTTTGAACTTTCCTGAAGTAAAACCCTATCTCAAGCTGTCTCTCACTGTTTCTTTGTTGTTTAGGTGCTTCAGAAAACAGGACTATGATGACCCACTGGGTCCAATAGCTCAGATAAGCTCTTATGTATAGAGAACTGAAGTTTTTTGTTTTTTACTCTTCCTGTACTGGAAACCAGTATGAGACTTTCTTTGCTTCTAATGTTCTATTTCTTAAGGTGGACAGGAATGATCCAGTTTCTGTTTGGAAGTGAAATCTTTCACTACACCATCAACAAACCAATCTTTGCTTCTTATCTATCACAAGCGGAAGAAAATCCAAATTTTGCTTTGACAAAATACAGTCGGACGATGATCAGAATTTCTGATTGCCTGAACGATTTTTCGCAAGAGATTGTACCGTTCGTGGCCACCTTTAACTGTACTGCATACACCAGTTTATTTTCGCTTCAGGTTTGCTTTAAACAGGAGAGAAGAAGTTGATTGCTCTGTCAACTGGCGCCCATTTTTTTTTTTAAAATACCATTTGTGGTTCAAACAGATTGGTATGTGTAAGTAGGCTGTGTCTACATAGACAATATATGCAAATGAGAAACAGTGCAGCTGGTGCTATCAGGGGGCAACTGGGTGGTCTTGCACCTGTATGCCGGGGTAAACTAATCAAGTCAGTTTTCCCGGCGCATAAGCTCTAATGCTGGGAATACACGGTTCGTTTTTGCCTTCGTTTAAACCTTCGATTCGTTCTGTAAACTAATCTAGTGTGGAAAACGTATGTGAAAATAGTCATAATCTCATTATAGTTTCGATTAATAGACCCCAAAAACGAACGACTAGTGATCGAACATGTTTGATATTATCTCTCTTTATCCATCTAATCGAGCCATTGGTAGGCTTGATGGCTGTTCAGATCGATTATATATTCGTTTATGCTAGTCCGTCCCTGTAAAAAGGGATTTTCGTTTCGTTTCTTTGCAGCCTTCGATCATTGGAAAAACGAAACCATCAGAATCGAAAAAAAAAACGAAACCGTGGGTGGTGATATTAACCGTATGACCGATTATTTCGGGATCGAAAAGGACAAAAGGCACAATCGAAACGAAGGTTTAAACGAAGGCAAAAACGAACCGTGTATTCCCAGCATTAGGTCCATTTGAGTCCCATCCTCCACTAATGGACACCCCCCCCCCCCCCCGTTCTTTGAACGGGATTTCCTCATCGGAGATCGCCACAGGCGATCGAAGCGAGCCGGGGGATGCCGCTGCATAGCGGCTATCATGTAGCGAGCCCTGGGCTCGCTACATGATTTAAAAAAAAAAAATTAAAAAAGACTGCTGCGCTGCCCCCTGGTGGACTTTAATAAACCGCCAGGAGGATTAAAGATTGAAGCCCAGTCAGGCTACAGTCCCCTGACGAAGCTTCATTTACATTTGTGGAGGACAGGACTCAAACGGTCCTCAGAGCTTATACACTGAGGAAATTGACTTCTACATCCTAACGCATATGCCTGTGAGCAGCCTGTACTCAAAATTGCTGCAGAGACCAAGGAAATCTGTCACCAAGTGGCTGGGAGAGGTGTGGCAAGGGGCTTAAAGGGGACGGGAGTGAGTGTGGCTGGGTATTCAAACAAGGTCTAGTCAAACGCCAGCACTCAGAGAGATCAGCAGTTCCTAATTGGTGAAAAGAACCAGTGCTGCAGTCGTAGTCATTCTGTATAGTAAGCCATATAGGGAGGTCGTGACTCACTACAGACTTCCAGTTGAGGAGCTGCTGAACTGCTGGCATGTCTTCAGGACTGCCTGAATGCTGCACATAACGTAGTTGGCTGTCATGGACCACATGGTGATGTGCTGCGCTTTGTGTGGCTACTGCTTTTGCTGTTTAATAAGTAGTTGCAATGATAGATCCCTTTACTATCTACAGTTATGTACATGTCTTTAGTGCACAGCCTTTGTCTCACTGAAAATGGACTAATTCCGAAAATCTGTACCCTAATCTTAGACTGTAACCGGCTAAAGTGACATTTCACGTCTTGTGCATAACATAACATCCATTGACTCCTACGGGAGTCGGGCGCAGTCAATTCATCTCATATTGTACCGTGTAAGCCATCCGCTCATGAGAGATGTAGAGGAGCCACGGTCTGGTTTCACTCACGGGACATGGCATTTCATATGTGGGGATTTGTCTTGTCACATATAGTGGGTGGAGCATTGCATATAGAGAGAGCACAGCACAAGTTGGGTGTCTGGAGTGAAGTGCTCACCCCCCTTCTTCCATTACATTCTCCCTACATTTCATGTTCTCTTGCAGGTGGGCGGGTCAAAACATGGAAGCGCCGCTGGTTCATTCTGACCGACAACTGTTTGTATTACTTTGAATATACTACGGTAAGTGCCTTGCCTACTTTTTTATGTATGACATGATCGAAGTAGGTTTTCTGGTATAAATTTATTCCATCCTTTCCTGGCTGAGAGATTTATACAGGGTGAAGAATATAAGTGGCCTTGCAAAGCTCAACTAGATTTAAAAATAAAAATGGGTACTTGCGAATGATCCTGTCTACCGAATTTGAATTCCCTTTGAAAGTCTACATAGTGTTGGAAAGCCGAGAATCTTGGTACTGTCATTGCGATGCATTGTTGTGTGAGGGGTATCCACTGCACCTAGCTACCAGCAGCGCTAACCTGGCAGCCCAAGTTTCCAGCCCGAAGTGGAGGGGAGGGTCCTGCTGTGCAGTGTTCACTATCCAAGTGGACACAGAGCTAGTATAAAAAGTTGTCCAAGGCAAGCGAAGGACGGACCCCATGGGCAAGGGGTGCAATAATTCCAGTATATAGGAAATATCGCTTTAAAAGGATTGGTCACCCCTTATTCAATACCCCCAACTCAGAAACGAGCCAACATTCTCTGCTTTCCAACAATATGTACGTTTCCAAAGGTGAGTAAATATAATTGAAATGGCTGGCAGTAAAATTTGGTAGATGGGATAATAGGTAAGTACCTAAAAGAGATACTAGTGTTAAATGCTAAAAATAGTGCAACCCTTGCCTGGGCTGTATCAGACTACAGTAAGGATTTCTGAAAGATTGAGTAAAGTTGAGTTTGCACCATTACAGTTGATCACACCTACACACAGAGCCTTATCATGGTCCTCACATCATACTGTGGGAGGGGTTTTACTGGTTTGCTGGTTGAGATGAAGTTCAATCCTTGGTTTAAAGAGAATCTGTACTCTAAAATTCTTACAGTAAAAAGCATACCATTATATTCCTTATGTTCTCCTGGGCCCCTCTGTGCTGTTTCTGCCACTCCCTGCTGCAATCCTGGCTTGTAATTGCCAGTTTAAGGCAGTGTTTACAAACAAAAAACATGGCTTCTAACTAGAGCAGGCATGGGCAAACTTGGCCCTCCAGCTGTTACGGAACTACAAGTCCCACAATGCATTGCAGGGGTCTGACAGCCACAGTCATGACTCATAAAGGCAAATGCATTGTGGGACTTGTAGTTCCATAACAGCTGGAGGGCCAAGTTTGCCCATGCCTGAACTAGAGTGCAATAGGCTTGAGAGTAGCTCAGTCTCTGACTCATACAAAGCTTGGAGAGGGTGTGTATAGCTTCTACCAATGACAAGCAGTGCTGCACATTCCACGCATTCCAGCCTGAGCCCGACAGACCCGACAGAGGAGAGAAGATAGGATTTATTACAGAGACAGTGCAACTAGAAAAAGCTGCAGTAAGCCAGAGCACATTAGAACAGGTGTAGCAACTTATAGGATAGAAGAAATAATGCTCAACATTTTGTTACAGAGTCTCTTTAAGTTTCCCTTTAATTTTAGCACCAGTCTCCTGAGAGTACCCCCTCTCTGCCCCCATGGTTCGTGTTATTTTGTATGTATAGGTTAAGATGTTTCATCAAGGCATGTGTGAACATTGAGTTGAAAGAACTGCTTTCCCTGCTTGCACGTATTTATTGATCTTCTGCATACCTGGAATCCATCACCGTTTAGCCAAACATGACTTTAATAGCTTGAGAATGTATGATGTTTACACATGAAGAGATCGGTTTTGACCTGTTTTAGCATAAAATGCATGGGGGGGACGCACTTAATTTATCATACGTGAAATATTTGAAAGCTCTGCATTGCCAACGACTCCTTCTGTTCCTTTTGTTTTTCATGTGTTTAAAAGTTAGACTGGATGGTTTCTATGGGAATACATACATTTCAGTCTTGATCCTTAGGATTTGGAGACTAAAAGTTGCTGGTCCTCAACTTGCTGTGCGAAGTTCTTGTTCTGTTAAATGGAACCTAAAGCAAATGGGGGAGGAAGTTTAACAGTTTAACTTTCCACCAGCCCCTTGCAGTCATCCTGTGCCTGTACCGTCACGTCGCAATGCTCCAGCACCCCTCTTTCAGCCTGGCGAGTCAATGGCCACTGTGTCCTCGATCGGCATCCCGTTGCCGGGAGCGTTCTGCACATGTGCAGTAGACATTTTTTCCATACTGCACATGCGATGAGTGCTCCCATCCATGGCAGCGCGATCAGGAGGCGTGTGGACTTGGGCTGTGCATCCAGCTGAAAGAGGGGGCAAAGATTGATTGCACATGATGGATGCAGGGGGCTGCTAGAAGCCCCAGGTAAGTTTTTTGTGGCTTTAGGTTTCCTTTAAGTAATATACAGCTCCAATGAAACTCTTTCATAATATATTCTTCCTATCAAGATGACTATTTTTGTATGTTTAAAAGTTGTGTAACATAATTATGAAAAAAGTTTACCTCAGTAAACTACTGTGCTGGCTTGCCAAAAGTGAACAGGGAAAACACTCAGTACTGCAGTCAGACAACCGTCTTTGTAAAGAATCTGCAAGTATTGAGGCTCCTACACATGATCAACAAAAGTCTTTTAAATGCACTATTATCAAACCACTTTTGTTGTTGAAACAAACCAAAAAAGTTGTTTTTATTGTTTAAACAACTGATAAGACGCAGCGTCTTATTAGTTGTTTGAACAATAGCAAACAACTTTTTTTGGGTTTGTTTCAACAACAAAAGTTGTTTGATAATTCTGCATTTAAAAGACTTTTGTTGATCCCCTTTAGAGGATTGCCTGATCCAGTTAAACATGGCCAGACTGGACAATTGTTACCTGATACCTTGATGACCAAAGCACCAAATTAGATTCAAAATGTGCTTTCTGTTGACAGCTTGGGGATCCAAAGCTAATAGAAAATTAAAATGATACTAAACATGGGGTTGCTGAAATCTTGGCCATAGCTAAATCTCAGTCAAAGTTATGGAGCATCCCATGCTGCTGCCTGCATTGGCTGCTCTAGAATAAACTGACATGTCTGTATCGGTATTCATTCAACATTTCAAACAAATGTTAGGGTTGATCTAGTATTTGTTAGATTTTCATTTGAATTGATGGTTATTATCAAATCTGTTTAATGTGTTTCAAAAATTGTGCAGAGTCCGGCCACAAAGGTAAAAGGGCCGTGGATGCTAATACAGCAACTTGAGGTTCTAAATTGTCGGGTAGTTTTAAAATTTATTTCCAGTAATGGACTGTTTGGCTTTTAGTGTAGCCAAGCGGAAAGCAACACTATCTCTGACCAGAGATCCTTAAAGCGGACCTGAACTCTTGCACAGGACGGAAGGAAAACCTAGAGAAATGCACCCTGTATGTATTGAGAGAGTTTAGCCCCCCCATCTGTGACTAATCAAGTGTAATTTGATCTCTCAGCTGTGTCCGCACCGAAATCTCGCCAGTCTTCAGCAGAGAAGCTAATTTGCAAAAACAGGATGTTAACCCCATGTCTGCTTCCATGAAAGTAGGAAGTAGACGCGCTGCAGATTTATTGCAGTATTTGTATCAGCTGTAACAAAGAAATGTTTTTCATTAAAGGTTATTGTGCTGTTGCTTGTCTTTTTGAGCAGAGGGGAAGTTCTGAGTTCAGGTTGCCTACCACATTTCTATGAGCCGTGTGCTGATGCTTGCTGGTCATTTGTACCAGCAGTTGCTCGGTTGCTGCTGATGAGTCACGTGTGTTTGGCCGGTGTAGTATGTTCATTTTTCAGGGTTCTACATCCACATGAGACTTTTGTTTGTTCTCCTCATGAGTTTGGCAGAGTAACACGATGGAGAGGACACATGTGAGGTTTGCTTCTTCTTCCTTATTACACATTATATTGGTGGACTGAAGTCCAGCCGTAGCTGAAGCCATTCATACTTGTGCGTAGCATTCCTTCATCTGACCTGTTTTGATGTTTGAGGATATAATGTGTTTGGAATGCTACAAGCATGGTCCCTGGTACATATTACACTCTGGTATGAAAGGAAAACTGAAGAGCCCATTACCAGATGCCAGGCTAAGTGCTCTCACTTCACATCAAAGTGATGTATGCTGAGTAAACCGCCAGACAAATATTTCCACAGACGGCTGCTACGGAAGCCTCAGTGCAAGTCCACCAAACTTTGGTAGCAAGATCATGGTCAGGCGTTTCCCCTCATAAATGAATACTAAAGCGGATAATTATTGTTATTTAGAGAAATTGTTGCGCTGCGTGGAGCAGCTGAAGTCTGTTTGTTGAGGTGAATAGCGGCTTCTACCTGGCTGAATGAAGGTCTGGCCCCCATTTACTTGCATTGGGGTGTGTGCTTTGAAATACTACTGATACATAGCCAGGCTACAAAGGGCCGTACCGGAAGTAAATGCCATTTTCAATGAATCAATTAAGGAAATATATAATTTCTTTTATTTTAGGTTTCTGTATCTTCTGATTTTTTTTTTTCCTCAACATAATCACCTTCTTGAAGCATTTATCATATCTTTACAATGTTTGCAGTCTCATTGATGTAGTATCACACGCCTCACCTGTTAGTAGGATGATTTGACAGGGGGGAAGACTTAATGCTAATGCTGCTGAATAAACAGTTACCAGCTTTCTGCAGTCACGTGACCAGCAGTGCAAGGAAAGAAGAGATTAACTTGACAGATGCAAGTTAAATGGCACAGAATTCCCTGTGTGGCAAATTAAAAAAAAAAAAATTTGCCTGTTACTTTCCGGATGACCCTCGTATCATTTCACAAGCCTACATTACTATAAACAGGCCTCCCTGTGCAACGGTCTACAATCATTTTTACTTGATATTCGCTATGTCTTCCAGTAGTTGTCACTGTGTTCCAACAAATGTTTCCTTCCCCCTGCAGGATAAAGAGCCACGGGGGATCATACCACTGGAGAATCTCAGTATCCGGGAAGTTGAGGATCCCAGGAAACCAGTAAGGCTTTTTGTTTTGGTGCCAGTTGGTTGAAATAGGTTTCCTTATAATGAACCTGTCATATATTTTCAAATAATGTCCAGCTATAAACTGCATGCCTAGCATGAAGGTACAACAGCATGCCAGGTATGCCCCTCCCCCTCATATACCTTCTGACTAAATGCCGCTCTGTACATTGGACATGTTAGACCGGTGTGAGTAGGGGGTGTGGCTCTGGGAGGTAACTATGCACCCCATGCCCCTTTTATCTATAGGCCAACCTTTTCTCCAGAGTAGAGGCTAGAGTATGGTCAGGTGGTCAGGCAGAATATATAGCTAACAGGAAGTAGCAAGGCAATGGGACAAAACTTTTGTCTATGCAGAGCTTGTATTGCAAGTAGGATAACATTTTCAAGATGAATGAGAACTGTATATTCTCAAGACAGCACTCGTCCTCTGACCCAGCTATTCTGACTGAGCTCTTCTCCTTGCTCATATCCTCCAGTAGAGATAAATACTAAAATATACTTTAAATGGGTAAAAAAAACAAAACACGGCTATTACTGGCAATGACAGTGCCCCTCTGGCTGTCTTAGGCTAGGTTCACTCTAGAGAAAAAAAAACAAAAACTCCAATTCAGTGGTGCACAAGCTTATATGTAAACCGGTCCTAGGTTAAGCATAAGATCCATTCATGCTTTCCACTTAAAATGTAGTGGAACCACAGCCATAGCACACGTTACCGACATGGCATGATTTTCTTCAGGGCCCGCATACTTTGCGGATGCTCACAGAATCAGTCCAAGTCTGAGTCCTGACTGGCTGTTTTCCCCCACCGTTCCAGAGCTACTCGCCTGTCTTTCCACAGCCTTTTGGGTCTTCTACACTGCTGGGCTCGGGGACAGGTGTTGGGAGTCCTGGCAAAAGAATAGGTTTCCCATTGGATTGTCAAAGACCAATGAGAATCTTCTGTAGCAACAGGGAAGTTTTTCATTGGTTCAGGGTTGCGCCAATGCATCTTCCCTGTTGTTGTTTTACAATCCAATGCGAAACCTATGCTTCTGCTTGTCCCCCAAGCTCAGCATTAGTGTCAGCCGCCCAGAGTACACGAATGGCAGCAGCAATGGACCGGATGAAGAATGGTGGGGAGTGTAAACATCTCTTTATATGTTATGGCAAATCACAGTGTATCCGCTCAGGATATGATGTGAACGCACTGTTGTGCATCCGGTGTAGTGTGGACCTAGCCTTACTGCCCCTGTCCTTTTTTAATTGATCATGGCACTGATCAGTGAGATGCTGCTACATCTGTACGCAAATTGGTACTGCCCCAGTCAAATGCACTTTTTTGCCTATCTCGATTGGTCAAATTCCAAATAGGGATTGTCATTGAGATGCTAATTATTCCAAGTTGCAGGATCATGCACATTTTGTATGTAAATTCTACCTTATGGGATTCAATAGGTTCATTTTCAAGCTGCATAAATGTGCATATAACATATGGATAATCCTATATACACTTGAAATTATTTGCCCTTCTCTCTTTGCCTGCAAGATTTGTTAGCATTTTGCTGACCATGTCAGCGAACTAGCTTGTTAGCATGAGCACATCTAGGCCAATGTATGGTTTAGGATTAATGCTCAGCTTTCATATAAAATTCTTTTGTTGCTTTTCAGAATCACTAATATGTGTTTATTCCCAATGCAGAACTGCTTTGAGCTGTACATTCCCAACAACAAGGGTCAGTTAATTAAAGCTTGCAAAACAGAAGCTGATGGGAGAGTGGTGGAGGGCAACCACAACGTCTACCGAATCTCAGCTCCAACCCCAGAGGAGAAAGAGGAGTGGATCAAGTCTATAAAGTAAGAAGCCACATACCACTGACTTATGGTCACACAGATGTCTATATTCTATTGACAGTTACTCCCAACAATCTGTAGTTTAAAGGACATTTTATTGTGGGAAAAAAATATTATTCCATCAAACTCTGTCTCCCTTCATCAAATAGTCACTTTTCCTGAATAAATAATCAGTGAATCTCTAGCAGGCCCATTACACAGAGATGATTAGATAAACCGTGTAGAGGTGCCCATACATTTAGAAATTTTGGTGGCTTATCGACCAAGAGACAGATTTCTCTCTGATCGGAGAGAGATTTGACCGCCATAAACCGCAGACAGATTCCCAATTGACTTTAGCATGTAATCTTTCAGGAATCGCCTAGTGACGTCGCCTCGCCACCCCCAGCCATTGTCCCCCCCCCAAATGAAGATGTACCTCTCCCCCTCCACCGATACTTAACCTGTCGGTGTACACCGCTGTCTCTGTCTCTGCAACTCTTCCTCACACTCATGCACCCCACGTGGTTGCCGGCGTATTGCACATGGGCACGTGCGTGACATCAATATGCTGGCAACCATGTGGGGCACGTGGGTGTGTGAGGAAGAGTACAGAGACGGATCCAACGGTGGACACTGATAGGTAAAGTGTTTTTTTGTTTTTTTAATGCATGGGCACCGGGGAAGGCGTGAGGGCACATTTTACGCTAGAGGAGGCTGTGCCGGGTATTCTGCTGAGTTTGATTGCCCCTATATCACACGCCGTTACCAATGCACACCTAATCGAGCACGTCAGCATGAGATTTTACAGCCTGTCAGATCGATACATGCAACTAATTTTGGCCCAAATCGGTTGCATCATCGATCGCCATGCTCTTGACAGCACAGATTTTCATTTGATTATAAGTATAGAATCTGTTAGTCTATTGAACGCGGACATGAGAAATGTATGGACCCCTTAAAGGTGATTGCACATTATACGGTCACAGTGTGTCCTGCAGACATTCATTGTTTACCTGATCTAATAGTGTATGGCAGGTTTACCAATTGTCTGGTCAACAGGACTTGGCAAATGTATTCAGAAGCTTTTCACCAGAACTACCCTTGGAGTTGGGAAGAGTTTTAGAGAGTTCTGAACATCCCTGACCTCCCCCCTCCAAGCAGCCAGATTGCAATGGGACCTGTGCCTAGAGGGATCTCTGGCTAGCCTTTCAGTGATCTGTTCCACTCCTGATCATCAGCAAGGCAAAGCCAAGAGGCGGCTGTGTCTCACAGAAATCGCCTGTTCTCTTTGCGCAGCGTAGCACTAATGCCCATCATTGGGCTGCTGGGGGGAGGCAGATTCCATCCCTTTCTCAATGTAATGACAGAGGATCTAATGTACACTGAAAACATGTGTTTTGCACTGCAATAGATGTGTTGCCATTGTATGGCTGGCTGGCAGCTGAAGCAGTGCATTCATGGTAAACCTCGCCTAACCTTCCTTTACCAGAGTGGAGTGCAGGTGGAGAGATGGTGACTAAGTTATGCAAAGGCCTGTGGACATGTCAGAAATAAGCAGTACAGTAAATTGGATGTTGTGTTCTGTAATGAAAACTGATGTTCCCAGCCAGTTCCTCCTGGCCGCAATAGCAGCATAGGGGGCGATATACAGGCTGGGAATGCCTGTCGGCCAAACCGGAAGTGTTCGCCGGCGGGTCCTGGGCCATCGGAGCGGGCTGCGAGGGCACCGATCGTCTGCAGGGGGCTGAGGGAAGCCCCAGGTAAGTTCATCTCGTGTTGTGGTGTTTTTTTTTTTTGTTTGTTTTTGTTTTTTTTTTTTTTTTGTGACTTTAGGTTTACTTTAAGCATGTGGCAGTTAGTATATTTTTTTTAAACCAGTTTTCCTGCTCCCTTGGAGTTTCCTATAACAAGATTATGCTGTATGTATATAGTTGTGTATAGTTACAGAAAGATGACTTTTATATTATAGAAAATGGAGTAATTTTTCCCTGTGTCTTGTGCCTTTCTGTAGAGCGGCCGTGAGTGTGGATCCCTTCTATGAAATGCTGGCTGCCCGGAAGAAACGCATCTCTGTGAAGAAAAAGCAACAAATGCAGCAACAGCAGCAAGAACAATCCTAGGTGACCTACTTCCCATTAAAGCAGATTGCATTCCTGTGACTTCCAGCCTCTTCTGAGCACTTCTCCTGACAGATAAGGACCATGGGAAGTTTGCCCTGTTATGGGCTGTCTAATCTGGAAAGCCTAGTTTGATGGCTGCAGAGGCCCGATTCCCTCATTGCTGGAAGTGAAGCAGCCACCTGGATTTCAATCATTATCACCATTGAAGATCTAGCTTCCTGTTCAGCAATGGTGGCCACTCGCAGAGGCTTGTGGTCTTTGGGCTGTAGACATTATTTGCTGTCACAAACTGTTTAATAAGAACTCTAAGCCTTGCAGGCAAGTAAACTTTGTAAAAAAGCTGAAAAACAAACAAACAAAAAAACTGCATGGAAGAGCAATACAACCCGTAACCTGAGCATTTCAACAGCACAAAGGTTCGAAGACTGTGGCCACACACCAGTTTTGTAGACCATATTCTGTTCTTCCCTAAAATAGCGTTTCAGCTATTCCGCCCATCAGTGATAGTGCCTGATGGCTCTCATGTACTGGTTGTGTCAGTACAAGAACTTCTATGTGGTCTAAGTTATACATATGCCACCCAAACATACAGCTGCCCGTTTCATTTAATACTTCCTTCCTAATCTCATCTGTAGGACATAAAGAGCTGAAGTTGGTCCTGTGGACCACCCAAACGCAAAATGCCTCCAGTACCCATCATTCTATTTTTTCTCTAGTTTCTCCCGTTCACCACGATATCTTTGGCACTTGCTCAAAGGTGAATATACAGAATAACACTTGCACATCAAAGCCAGGACCATAAGGTCCCATCACATACATATATTGGCTGTTTATGCCGCCCCAAATGTCTTCAGGAACGTCTGTTCTGCTGTACAACCAGGGTTCTTCTGCTTGTGTGGGCATTGCCCCATCCTTGCCACTAGGTCATAATCTACAGAAACCTAAGCTTGAAGGTCTTCATAGGCAGCCAAATTTGCTATAAGGGTTAAACAGTTGTTCCAGCTTTGATGTGCAGGCTTTATTTGGGATTTATTTCCCTGTAAAGATCTCCTTTATGCTAAACTAGTCTTTAGTAGATGGTAGATATCTGCAGACTTCTGCAGGTTCCTTCATGATCTTATCCATCTCTGAAACTTGGCATATCCGAATATGTTAATGGCACCTTTCTTTAAGAAACTTATGCCTAGCACTCTATCCTGAGTGATGAGCCATTTGTTGCCTCAGGAGGTGATGTCTACCGCAGTTCCCTTATGGACATTGAAAGGAAGACTAAAGTGACAAATTTGTGTTCTAAAATTTCTCATTACTCGAGTCACTAGAGTAACTACTTCAGGTCATTAGAATTGAAGAAATTCTTTACTCAAAGTGATAAAATATTTTCTAGAATACAAAATGTCCAATTAAAGCTACCTTATTTTTCTTTAAGTAGACCATGATCTGGATAACGGAGAACCTTAACAGAAATAGCCACGCTTAAGACAGTTGGTATCGACCTATGAGAACATTTCAGGATTCCTGAACACAGTGTGTGCTGGGACATTCTATTGCTGAGTATAGTAGGTGGTGTTATGTTAGGCACAGATACTCTCAGCTCTCATTTTCTGGTGGAGCGATTTGGACTTTTGGCATGGTGGATGTTTATAAGCAGCTCCACCTTTTGTATCAGATTTGACACTGATGCAAGCCAGCAAAACATAAATTTTGTAAATACTATTTATCTTCTAATTTGTGTTTTCTGTACAGGCTTTTGAAGTGTCCATTGTGCCCTACCTAAAGTGTTTACATTCTTATCGCTGCCATGGAGGCCAATCCTCGTTTGCGTTCATAATTTTTTGTTTTTTTTTGCTATATCCACGTGGCAGCCACCAAACTGAACACTTGTTCTGAAAACTTCAAGAACCTGTACAAGTTGAAGTGACACTTAACTAAAACAAAACTCTTTTTTTCATATAAGGCCGTATTCTAAATACAGAGATTTCTAGGTTATCGTTGCTGAAAACACTGTGTAGAAATCCATTGCTGATCAGGCAGTGCAACCACTTTTGTGCTCTCATTAGTTTCCACTTTCTACAGTGGTGGAACTTTGTCTTCTGCAAACTCTCAACTGATAAGAAAGAACTTGTTTGTAACCAAATGTGGCCATATAAGCGCTGATAACTACCCAGCTATATGAACTACGGATTATACTCGGATAGGTATGGATTGGGGTGTAACAATTGATCCAGCACGTAATGGTATTCTGTTGCAATAACACATACGCTGAAATCTGGTGGAAAATACTTTGTACCACTTCCCATCTAGGTTTTACTGATTGGTGCATTATAAAGCCATGCAGTTGCCCGATTGGCGTAAAGAAACTGTAGCCCTTCAGCATATTTCTGACCAATAAGCTGTCTAAAAAAGATCAGCAAGGGGACAGTGAATAGATTTCATAGCAATTCAATCAGTGTTTAAATTTATAGGAAGACCCGGTTTCATGATACATTAAAGGGAAACTGAAGCAAGAATTATATAGAGGCTACCATATTTATTTCCTTTTAAGCCATACCAATTGCCTGGCTGTATTAGTGTCTGAATCACTAGAAACAAGAATGCAGCTAAATCTGACAATGTTGAAAGGGATTAATTTTATTAAGTGTTTAAAAAAAATTACCTTATTGTGATTTTTTTTTTTTAGCCCCTAGGTGGCACTGCAAACACTACCCTGGCATACCAGGAACTGCTTCTTTTTTTTTCTTTTACATTTTCTCATTCCTTCAAGGCAAGACGATTGGCTCTGGGAACTTTTGTTCCCCTTCACCAATTGCAGCCACGTAAATGCTGTTGGGAATGAGTGGTAAGAGCACCCACCAACGTAACGTCCAGTTAGACTTTAGGAGCTTCTATCTGGACTATAGTCCAGATCAGCCTTTCTCAACCTTTTTACCCTGGAGGAACCCTGCAAATAACTTTTGGATCTCAAGGAACCCCTGCAAACAATTTTTTAATCTCAAAGGAAACCCTGCATTTATTTTGCAGGAGTCATGGTCTTTAAAAGTAGGTGAGGCTGTTTGTTTCACTAACTCCTATTACACTGCCACTCATTATACGGTGCTCATTATTATTCTGACACCCAATTTAGTGCTTCTTTTTTACAGTACCCCCTATTATAATGTGCTCTATTATACTTCCTCCACGATGGGGGGGAAATGCCAAGGAACCCCTACAGAGTCCTCGCGGAACCCTGGTTGAGAAAGCCTGGTCCAGATATACTCAAGTGGTTAAAAGGAAATGCATATGGCAGCCTCCATATCTCTTTCACTTCAGGTGTGGATCAAGCACAGGTTTGCTTTTATGGAACATTGATAATGAAAGCTACTTGCTGTTTGAAGTGCATTTTTGTACTTTGCTGCCCTTTTTCTTTGCTAGGTCAGTATATAAATGTGCCATTACCCTTAAACAGGACAAAAGCAATTCTGGAGTTTTGAGCAAAATAGATGAAATAAAATGCAAGGCTTGAAAACTGACATTGGCGATAGTGTTTATACATTGCTGAGAGCACTTGGGACAATAGTTTGTCCTTCATGCTGGATCCTAGGGCTGTAGAGATGAGTCTCTCTAAACCCAAATTTAAAAATAAACCTTGCAGCTGGCGTAGTGTGGGCTAGCTCATCACTCCCCTGCATTCCTATTGACTTTTTCTCCCCTAACCCCCACCCTCTTTTCCCCAGCTTATTTCCAAAGATAGTGTGGCAATGTGGTTTCCTGCTCCCTGCTAGGCATGTGTCACTCTTCAGGCTAGGACTGCATCGCTCCTGAGGTTCTACCTCGCGGTCTTCAGTGCTAGTCACATGACTTCTAGCTTGTATGGAGCTAATGCCTGCTGATCAAGGTAGGGATGAGATATGGTTATAGCTTGATGACTGTGATCGATATCTTGGCAGGAGTAGTTGATCACCCCCCCCCCCACCACCACCACCACCACCCTCTTTAGCTATGAAAAGCAGCAATGTTGGGCAGGAAGCAATGCAGGACATTGCTGACTTAATCAACACTAATCCTGCTGCATGTGTTCATCTATAGGGTAGGTTCACACTACTCTTAAACCAAGGCAGTGGGGTCAGTACACAAATACTCAGTTTATGAAATCAGACTCAGATTTCAGGTACTCAAAATTGCTCTGTACAAAAAATCATCCAACTCAGACTCCTCAGTTTCATGAAACCTTTAACTCCAGGTAACCAAAATTGATCCAACTTTTTGACGCACCCCTATTCTAAATAAACATCAGTAGTTCCCTGGCTCCGGTAGAGCACCAAATAGAAATTCAATTCATTTCTATGATGGCACTCACACTGATGCATTTGTGTTGATGCTGCACCTGTGCACCCTGCATGCAATGTCTTTTGCCCATTTCTTGGGCAACATGTTATTTTCTCCTTTTGGTGGAAAATGAACATTTATCTCAAGTCTCTGAAACAGGCATGGGCAAACTTGGCCCTTCAGCTGTTACGGAACTACAAGTCCCACAATGCATTTCCGGAGTCTGACAGCCACAGTCATGAGTCATAAAGGCAAATGCATTGTGGGACTTGTAGTTCCGTAACAGCTGGAGGGCTGAGTTTGCCCATGCCTGCTCTGAAAGCGCGGTAAACACCTATGCGGCATTCATTTTTTGTGTGATGCCACCCATAGATGTACTTTGATATTCTAAAGGAGAAAGACTGGCTGTCAGCCAGTTATCCAGCCTGGTCTTTCTTTTTAGTTGGCGTTACTCTTCCGGGCCAACTGCCTCTGCTGTTTGCTTGTGTAGGAGTTGAATCTGGCAGTGTCATTCTACTTCCTCAAGGGCTTGATTCTTTACCCTAGCATTTAGTCACGATGCAGCTCACATTCTGTCTTCATTTTTGTTGATGAATAATGCCTGTGACTGCATCTGTTCCCCTCACTTGCTTCCGTATGTCTTTAGCTGCAGTTCCTGGTGTTCTCTGTAAATGTGTGGCTACTTTGGGCACAGGTAGTGTGTTTAAGAAGTGGGTCCAGAGGAGAGCTCAAAGTGTGGACAGAGGGCCATGGGAGTAGGAGGAACTTCAGTTGAAGAGAGAGCCTTACTAGTATCTAGCATGGCATGAAACTGGGACCAGGAGGTGGGACTTCAGGAGGTGATCTGTTGACAAAGATGCTGGGGACCGGATTGCAGTCCAGTCAGCGAGTAGAGTTTTACGTTGCCGATATGAACAGCAACATGATTTGTCAAGTATAAGTTTTGATCACCATCTCTTATAAATTTAGGATTTTAGACCCCATGGCTAGACCACTAAAATCCCTGGGTTTTGTTTGCACTGAAGTAGTTCTCATAAGTCTAATGCATTCCTCGTGCTTTGCTTTGTATTCTCAAAAGTTTTTCCATAGATTTTGAATTGCTAAACAGTGCCTGTTGCAACACAGTGGGCCATATGCAATTCACTTTTTCACCTGAGTTTTCTAGGTGATATTTTCCCAACTTGTAAATAAAATGCTTTTTACACCACCAGTAAGCAAACTAATACTCAAAATAATTGTGATAGTACTTTTTCACCTACCCTTTGGTACTTTTTCTATTGAAAAGTGCTAAAAAGTTAATATAAATTTAAGATGAAAAATTATCACCTAGGAGAAAAAGTTAATTGTATATAGGCCCGTGTGTTAGTATGAAAGTACCCTTACAGGCATATGTACACGTGATCAAGTTAATAATTACCTTCATAAAACAGAAGGTATTGAAAGAGAGACCCTGTCGCTACTTCATACATGGGGCCAAATTCACAAAGCATCATTAAGATTGCCATGCGCAGGTAGCGCACTGCAATATTACTGTTTACTTACACAGGCTTCGAAGCCTTTTTTTTTCTTTTTAGCAATGCCAGCATTGCCCAGCGCTAATTGCACAACACGCTATGTAGATGGCGTTAGAAACTGTAAATTTGTTGAGCACAGCAATCTTACCAATGTTTAGTGAATTTGGCCCTTGGTGTTTTAAAACAGAACTAATGTTAGAAAAAAATCAGTTTGTGTCAGCAATAAGGATATGTCTTTCCTCCAGCAGCAGCTAGTGCACACAACACAGCAATATGGTGGCAATATGTGAGCTATGGGTTTATACTTTTATTAGTACAAGGCGGGATTAAGTTATCTACCGACGTTTTGTCTGGTGTAAAATGATAGACCAGATTAAAGAATTAATATCAGAAAGAGATCAGTTTGTCTAATTTACCACAAATGCATTTGGCATGTTTATTTGTGTACATCTAGCATTACTCAGCTAAGGAAAAGTGAGTTCTTGAAGTTGATGTGTTGCAAAGAGGAAAAGTGGTCAAGTGTAATGATCTCCGCAACTTTGACCAGAGCCGCATTGTGACTGACTTATGACTGGGTCAGAGCACTTTCTTCCGTCAGATCTTGTGTGGTGTTCCAGGTAGGCAGCATTTAATAACTACCAAAAATGATCCATGGAAGCACAGTGAGTGAACTGGTGCTTGTGTCATTGGTGCCTAAGGTTTAATCATATGTGAAGAGAAAAGCCATGCCATCTGGTCTGATCCTGGAGAAGACCTACTGTAGCACAAATTGCTGAAAAATGTAATGCTGGTTATGAGGGTTGGTCTTCACAACTATCAGTGCATCACTGCTTTCAGTACTCATGTTGACCCCCATCTACTACCAAAAGCGCCTACAATGGGCACATGAATGCTACAACTAGACCTTGGAGCAAGACGTTGTCTCCAGACATATTTTCTTTTACAACATGGGTATTTGATGTACTACCTACACAGTGTTTTTGCAGACCACGTACGTTTTTTTTTTCCTAATGGCAAAGGATGTGCTGTTAATATCTTGATGCCAGATACCACAGGACACCACCTTAGTTGGGTAAGAGCTGTTTTGGTGGCACAAGGGGGACTTACACAGGTGGCCTAATGTTTAGGCCGATCGGTGTATTGTGATTGTTCGGTGTTGGAGCAGGACTAGAGAGTGCTTATCACTCTTAAAACCTTTTATAAGTTAACTTTTTTAGTTGCCTAAAGCTACATACTCCCGTAAGGTTTTATACTAGTGCCATGCAAGTCAGTAGTGCTCTTCCAATTTGGATATTAACCACATTTGTTAAACTGCATTATTTAAATAAGTCTGTTATATGTCCATGGTGTCCAAGCAATAATGAGTTTCTGTAGAAGAAAAATTGCCCAATACTAGAAGTTATTGCTGTAAATGCAAGCTTTGGGACAGCCAGAAGACTGAAGTCTGCTCAGGAGAGGAGGCCGAGGATTAAGGACCACTAATGGGAATATTCAAGCCCCGCCTGGAACTCTTCCACTTTGTGCCGTAGTCTATACATGGCAATAAAACACTACAGTTGGTAAAAGGTTACACTTAAGCAAACCATGATAATGCACGCGTTTCTTATCCTAGTGCGACAATCGAATGGAATTTAAAGCACATCTTTTTTTGGATATGTAAGCTAAGGGGCATTAATGTTGAACTGTTTTTGAGTTTTTGTAATGTGACATTTCTGACAGGTTTTGTAAATTGTCGTGCCAAAGTGGGGGCAACCTCCACCGCACTGTGCCTGTCTGTTACCTTCTCGAAAGGAAGTACTGTGAAAATGATTCAGGACTGAATGCCTCATCTTCCTTGTAAGGGGTAAGACCGGGTATTACTGGGTTGGATTTTGTTGTATTTTTTTCTATTTAATATTCTACACCAAGTTTGAGTTAATAAAAAACTGTCAAAACTTCAGTACGAGTTTTCACTTGTAAAATATTCTTATTACGGTTTCACAGGGTATTCCTTCAAGAGCGATTTGAGCAGAACAATGTACAGCATTTGACAATGTCTTACCACTGGTTTGAACTCATTAGCAGCTTCAAACAAATTTTTTTTCGGCTTATATGTGAGTCAGTGGAGCAGAACGGATGGTGAAGCCAGTTTTGTTATTGGCATCGGAGTGTAAAGATTGTGCACTAGTGGTCTCTTGCCAGCTGGCTCCCTGCTCTGTCTATCCCCCCCCCCCCCCCCCCATCCTCTGCAACATAGTGTGCTGCTAAACACTACCGGTGTCCTCTGGCTTGTGGAACAGAGCCTGCAAGCAGGTGTCAGCAGTGCAATGATCAGGGATTCTTCCTGTGTGGCAATTGCTGTCTCATCGCTGACGCCCTCTAGTGGCATTTTGAGACACAGCTGTATGATCCTGGTGCAAATCACTTTTTCCAGGTTTCTGAGGGGAAAGTGGGTACCTCGGCTTATACACGGGTCGCCATATATGCGAGTATATACGGTACTTGTTCCAGACTTCTGGCAGGTCTTCTGGGTTCTGATCACATGATGTGACGTAATCAGGATCCAGGAGACCGCGTTAGCTTTATAGCGCCACCCGGGTAACGCTGACATGGTTTCCTGATCGCGTCATATCATGTGATCAGAACTGAGAAGATGTATCGGGATTACATCACCGCTGCAGTGGAGTAGAGTAGAAGCTGATCCAGCCATCCGGACAGGTAACTATAAAAGCTCCCTGCCGCCCACTCTGTCTGCAGAGCCTGCCAGGCTGGGGAAGGCACACTTCCCCCAGCGGCAGGAAAAAAGTCATTCCTGCAGCTGCTAAAGGGTTAAAGGGCAACTGTAGTGAGAGGTATATGGAGGCTGCCATATTTATTTTCTTTTAAACAATACCAATTGCCTGGCAGCCCTGCTGAACTGTTTACCTGCAATGGGATCTGAGTCATACCAGAAACAAGCATTCAGCTAATCTCATCAGATCTGATGTCAGGTAGACCTGATCTGCTGCATGCTTGTTCAGGGTCTGTGACTATATGTATTAGAGGCAAAGGATCAGCAGGATAGCCAGGCAACTGGTATTGTTTAAAAAAAAAAAAAAAAAATGGCAGCCTCCATATACATCTCACTACTGTTGTCCTTTAATAACATGGTGAAGTGAATTAGGTTTACTGCTGGGATCCGGGAGATTCAACTGTTCGTTAGCGATGGTCAGTGAGATGTAAGGCCCCGTTCACACTTGCGGTTTTGTCAAAACCGCACCGGATGTCCGGACCGCACCGGAGCCGGACCGGACCTGATCCGTACGGTTCCTATCCGGATCCGGTCCGGATCCGGTCCGTTTGCATCCGGTTTCCGTGTGGTGTGAACACGGTTGCGGTCCGGATCCGGTTTCTTAAGGAGATACCATCCTGTAAATCTCTGGGGTCTGGGAGGTCAGCAGAAGGGTCTGGGGTCATTGTTGGAGACAGGTGGACGTGTGGAGACCATCCGTGGATACAGAGACTGCAGTTGGGACCATGGATCCAGGCATTTTTTACTCGTAAACCTGGGAATTCTCTCCTTCCTGTTGTTCGCCTCCTCGTTATCAGACATCAGACATGTTGCTGCCAAAACGAGCTCCAGCATGAAATCGCTGCTGCCCCACTCTTTGAACGCTGGGCCCATGTGGTCCCCATCCAAAATGCATAGGAAGTGGGGTAGAACGTCCGGTTTTTGTAGCCAGTGTGTTGTGCGCTCTCCGGTTCTCATTGCTTTGTATTGGCCGGATAGTGCAGTCCGGCTCCGCTCCGGATACGGCTGCCGGAGGAGCCGGACCAAAAAATAGCGCATGTTGGAACGGACGCCGGAGTCCGGATCCGGTCCGGCTCCGGTCCGGCAGAACGGACGCATGTGAACGGACGCATAGGCTTTCATTGCTATTGCCGTGCGTCCGTTCCGTCCGTTCTGCAAGCGGTCCGGCTCCGGCACGGCGATTCCGGACGGCCACCGCTAATGTGAACCGGGCCTTAATGGTTCCAAGATGATGCAGTGTTATGCACATTTATGCAACTTGAAACTGGACCAATCAGATCTAACCCAGGGGGAATCTGATCACTCTTTTTCAAGCTGCATACAAAATTTGCATAATCCTGCAACAACTCTTAATTGCATCTCATTGACCAACCCTATTGTACAGGCAGCTTCAACTGCAGGGGGAGAGATTAGAGAGCAGTACAGCTGTTTTGTGTAGAATATTAGCCGTTGAGATCCTTCAGTGGGTTGTTTAGCTACATAAAAAAGCACCATCTTTGAAAATCGGTTTCCTTTTTCCATGACGGAGGAAATGTGAAAGACAAGCCATAATTCTGGTTGGAAACTCATAATTCTCCGCTGGTAATTCTGTTGGAAAAGTGTACAGTGGTATGCTTCTGCCCATAGGGGGAAAAAGAGTTGAACTTACCCGGGGCTTCTAATGTTCCCCCGCAGACGCCTGTGCCTGCGCAGCCACTTACCAATGCTCCTGTCCCCACCCCCGGTTCATTTCTGGAATTTCCGACTTTAATGTCGGAAAACCAGACTGTACTGGGCCTGCGCAATACTCTCATGGTGACGTCAGTAGGAAGGAAGTTCCAGAAGTGAACCAAAGGCGGGGCCCAGAGCATCGGTGAGTGGCTGCGCAGGCACAGGGGTCTGCGGGGGACTATTAGAAGCCCCGGGTAAGTTCAACTTTTTTTTTTCCCCCCCTACCACTACTCCTTATAATATCGATGTAGGGAAATCAGATCTATCAGAAAGTAGAATGATTTAATTATTAGTAAAAAAAAAAAAAAAAGCCCGCCCATTAGAGAATGGGCATGTGCCGCGGACAACCTCGCACATACAGCTGCGAACACACACAACCAACCAAGCATGCATGTACGATTGAAATCCACAAGCTGGCATGCACGGCTGTGACCCACGCACATGCAAACGTGTACACACTTGTCCACGACCGCTGCCTGAGGTCTGCCACATGCTGTGCATGTGCACCAGGCACAACAGACGTGAGGGCACAGAAATGATTATATAGGATTGCTACAGTAAGTTAAAAGCAGAGGTTTTAAGGTATCCATACAGTACTTTATTTGTGGCATTAATATTGCTCAGATTTGATCATAATGATCGAATATGCCAGAGATCGGTTCCACAACTTGGCCTCCCAATGGCAATTTTGATCAAAACGATCGATCTGGCATGCTGGAAAGCTCTCGCTTGAAATTTCTTGGTCAGGTGCACAACTGTAGCAGCATTTGATTTCCCGATGACTGATGGTCTCCCGGTAATGTGTAGCCCCTGGGTTCAACTATCCCAAGTCTTCTCTACTTAGACTTCTGTACAAAAGGAGAGATTAGCTGGGCAGACGCCTCTAGAGGAGTTGCATCACACGCAGGCAGCAATAAACGGAAAAAAAACCACAAGCAAACACAGCTGGCGTCGGCTAAGCATGCACAGAGACGTGCTTCCAGCGATGCAAGAAAAAGGAAGGAAGTTCAAGAGTATTGCAAAACAAAACGAATAGACTTGGCACTGTTCTATTTGTCCTGTCCCAGTGCCTGGTCTATTCGTTTTGTTTTGAAGTCTTCTCTACTTAACCAGCAGGTCGCCTGTACCATGTGACCTGATTGCAAATATGAGGTCACGCACGTGCCATGGGCTACAGGCGTTCATGTCGGGACACTGAACCTGGCATGGATAGGTTAGCCCAGGGGGTACGGCAGGCAGAGGCGGCAGCTCTAGTATGAACAATTTCCAATAGACCTCTTGGAAATTTATTGGAAATCCATGTGCAAGTAAATTAGACCCCTCTCTGATCAGAGTGGGAGCTATCTGATTGCCGATCTGGTAGCTAGGCATGGTCAGTCAGGTGCAAATAATTCTGAGTTCATGCAGGATTACTGTATATACATTTTATATGCAAATGTATGCAGCTTGAAAATGAACCAATCAAGTCCCAACAAGGTTTAATTTGATTGGTCCATTTTTCAATCCTCATATATTTCCATACAGAATTTGCATTATCGTGCTTTAACTGTTTTTATTATGATCTGCCCATTGTATTATTGCAATTATTTTGCATAGTTATATACACCATTCAGATGCTCCCCTGAGTTTTGTATGTGTCCTAACTGGCCCAATAATATGCATAATGCAGCATGCAAACCTATCAAAAGCTTAGGAGCACGTATCCTAATGTCTCTGCATGGGACAGAGCGCTTCGGACTAACCTCAAAGGGCACTAATATAAATCTATGCACCATACACGCAACAGAATGAGTAGATAAAAGCAGGCTGACCCTTCACCATATTGTCAAGGATATCAGTTCAGTGGACTGGCAATACTGAATATATAGACAACACATTTGCTATTTTTATCACTATGCGGCTCTCTGAATTGAATGTGGCATAACTGGTTCCAGTGTTTGCACTGGAACCTGCATCTTTGCTCCCCAGATTTTGTTTTGTTTACAAAAGCCTATAGAGATTGTAAAGATGCACATTAAAGTTTGCACAAAAAGCAGAAAATTGCAGGTGTTAAAAGCAATGATAAATTCTGTCGAGAACCACATTTGCGCCAATGATGGGAGTGCGCATGCGCTGTAGCCCATGAATGGAGCTATACTTACAGATCTTATGAAGGGAACATCGAGAAACCTGAAAGACTAACTATTTTGGTCCAATTCAGGAGTGCTTTAAAGCAGACCTCAACTCAGAATGTCCTTTCTGCACTAAAAGATATGCAACATCATAATAGTCTTTAAAAAAAACATTTTGTTGGTACAGCTGATGCAAATCCTAAAATAAATCTGCACTGTTTCTGCTTCCTGATTCATGGAGCAGACATATTGTTAACATCCTGTGCTTTCAAATGGGCTTATCTGTTGTGGCAGTCATGTGACACGGGGAGAGATCAAATTACAACTCGAGATTAGACAAAGATGCGGGGGAATTAAACAGGCTAAACTCTCTAAATACATACAAGGTGCATTTCTCTGTTTTCCTTCTGTCCTATGCAAGAGTTCAGTTCCACTTTAGGGACCGATGTAAAGAGATTACCTAGAGAGCGTATAGCGGTGCAGCCTATAGGGTTACATACTCAGGTTTCCCGATCAGCAAGTGGCCTGCAGATTTTAGGATTCACTATGGCTGTCTTCTTGGTCACATGAGAGGGGGGAAAATGGTTTATAGCTACACAATAGTTTATTTTTTCTCTTTTTGAGAAATTGAAATATGTGTTGGTCTGTACTGCTCCTGAACAAACAGCTACAGTGAAGTCTTTAGCAGGAAGTAAAGTACAGTTTGAGGCTTTTAGCTCTGCAGCCAGCAAAGTGTGATGAGTGCAGAATAGCTTACCTAGGTCTATTCCCTTGACCTTGTCTTTGTCTCTGGATGACATCAGCACTGATCCTCAGCTAATGGGATGATCAGCAGAGGGTTTTGCTTTCAGGGAAGGATAAAGCCAAAATCTTAAGTAGGTGTTGATGATCCGTGCATTAGATTCAGCTTTCAAACTGTCTTTCAAAAAAAAAAAAAAAAGGCAGAATATCCAGAGCTCATGGATAACTATGCCTTATATAAGTGTTACTGTTGAAGGAAACCTGAAGCAGATAAAAGGAAAAAATAAAAATTTAACTTACCTGGAGCTTCTACCGGCCCCCTGCATCCGCCCTGTGACTGCACCGGGACAAACCAATTTTTCGGTACCATGCAGCAACTCTGATTTGACTTTGGCGACTGAGCCAGTCAATGGCCACTGCGCCAGCGGGAGTGTCCTGCGCATGTGTGGTATTGTTGCAGGGGGCCGGTAGAAGCCCCGGGTAAGTTGCTCTTTTTTTGGGGGGGGGCGGTGGGGGGAGTTTGCTTTAGGTTCACTTTAACAAATGAGCCATCACTGAATGAGCTGATAAAAACTGAGACTCAAAGGTGGCCACATACTGTACAATCTTGATTGTGCAATTTTAACCCAAGATAAACAGAATATTCTGAACAAATCAAACTACATGTATGGTACAATCAAGACGGCATGGTGTAGAGCTACATGCAGAGTATTGGTGGCAACTGACATTTTGTTTACAACAATAGATATCTGGCTCTGTTATAAGGTTGATAAATGTAATGTAGTCCTTGTTACATATCCATCCATTACAGTCAATCACATTGTAAGGTTGGTTCACATACCCTAAAAACAATCCTGCCGTGGGGCAATGTGGGAGCAGCGGTCTGCCTGACGACCGTTTCGCTTGATGTAAGCTTCTTCCGAGGTGCCGTGCGCATTATTTCCCACAATGCAATGAGGTTCACAGACGGAAAACTGTCAGGACCATGGTCATGACATCACACTGTGGGAGGGGTTACACCACAATATCAGCCATACAGACCCCCTCATGCTTTATTTGAGAAAAGGTACATTTTTCTTGTGGGAAAGGGGGCATCAGCTACTAACTGGAATGAAGTTTAATCCTTGGTTAAAGTTTCTCTTTAACCCTTGCAAACACACTAGATTAAACTTGGCCAAGGCAGCTGATGATCATTAATGTGTACAGCAATTCCGTTAGTGAGCAAGCCACCTTGCAGATCAACTCCCCCAAGGGCATTTTTCTCCGAACTAATCCCACTCATTCTCTGATGCTCCTCGTGCGCCACTTTTTGTCGAAGTCTGTCTGCAGTCTCTGCCTCTTCCCTACAAGCTACCATGGGGAAATGTAGCAAACATCACACTCACATATGGCCTCAATTCACTAAGCTTATCTCCTGTCTTTAATAACTCTTCTAGAGTTGTTACCAATGGTGATAAGACATGTAGTATTCAGGAAACATTTTACCTCAGGCAAACCTAAAGTTAACTCTTCTGTCTAAAGGGGCCCATACACTCAGCCGATTTTCTGGCCGACCGATCGATCCCGATCGATTGATCGTTTGCAAATCGGTTGGCCAATCGACCGATCGATGGCCGATTTCGATCGATTTTGATGGATTTCCATCGACCAGGCAGGATGGAAAATTTAGGTCGATCTGATGAGATTGCTTATCAGTTTGCATTGGCCTTAATGGAAATCTGATGGCAAAAAAATGCCATCAGATCGAATTTCAATAGATTTCAAACTGAAATCTATTGGAATTCTATCCTGGTAAAAAATGTTCTAAAAACGCATCAGATAGATCATCAGATGCATTTCTTATCTATCTGCTGCCAATCTGACGAGTGTATGGGCACCTTAAAGGTAAGTTAAGGCGAGATCTCTAAAGTTAACTCTTCAATCCTTAAAATAACTTCAGAATTCTAACGTTAATGACAGGCTGTTATTAACTGCATATGAAAATAACTACAGAGGAGGTAACTTAAGGACTGAAGTGATAAGATAACGCTCTCGCTGAAAACTTATCTCTACGCTTTAATAAGGCAAGATCGATGTGTGGAGGTTTTCTCTTGCCTTATTATCTCCTGCATGATCTTGGTGAATTGAGGCCTAGTCCACTCAGATCAGCTTGCTTACAGAATGCAGAGCTGGACAATGAGCTCACCCCATCCTTCTACTGTGCAGTTTTGTTTTCAGATCCCTTCTTTAGTTGCTGCAGTTGCCTATACAGGTTTGTGTTGCTCAGACTGAATGTGAAATGAACAAGTGAGTCTCAGGATTAGATCTGGAAGTAAGCTGCTTACTGGTAGCGTGCGTATGCAGCTTTAGTGAAATCAGAGCAGTCTTTAGACTCTAAAGGATAAAGTTTAGAGCAGCACAGAATGGAAGGTAGCAGATATTATTCGATAACAGAGTGGAACTTCTGAGAAATGAAAATATCAGCGCTACTGCTAGCTCAGGCATTGTTCTATTAGAGTTTCTAGACAAGGTAAAGTTAGGAAGTGACGTGTTGGTGTGAGAGCTCTGGGAGGATTAGGGTCAGTTTTACTCTAGGGTACAGGTGTGGAACTCCAGTCCTCAAGGACCATATCTATACCAGTGTTTAGGATAGACTGAGAAATGTGTTCTACCTGATGAAACACACCTTTCCTTATTCAGTCACAATTAATTTGAGCTGTGCCACAAATGTGTGGGGACCTCTGCCTTTGAGGACTGGAGTTTGACATCCCTGCTTTAGGGCATTAGCACTGGTGTGGCTAAAGAGCTATGGGTCCCAGTGCAAATTTTACATTTGGCCCTCACAAGCACCATACATCATTAATATAAACCAATAAAAATCTGACATGGACAGCTGCAGTGTTGGAGATGTGTAAGCAGAGGAGAGGAACAGTTTGTTAAATGATGCTATTCCAAATGCATATTGAAGGGATCATTAAGAGTATAGCATCAATGGAAGTGGGATAGTGAAAGCTCATAATGAGAGCGGGACAGAGAAGAAGGTGTGGTGGCCCAAAGCAGCAGCAGGATAGGGACAGTGAAGGGCCCATAGTGAGAGCAGAACAGAGAAGGTGTGGTGGCCCAAAGCAGGAGAAGGGTTGGGACAGTGAAGGGCCCATAGTGAGAGCAGAACAGAGAAGGTGTGGTGGCCCAAAGCAGCAGCAGGATAGGGGCAGTGAAGGGCCCATAGCGAGAGCAGAACAAAGGTGTGGTTGCCCAAAGCAGCAGAAGGATTGGGGCAGTGAAAGGCCCATAGTGAGAGCAGAACAGAGAAGGTGTGGTGGTCCAAAGCAGCAGAAGGATTGGGGCAGTGAAGGGCTTATAGTGAACACGGAACAGAGGTGTGGTGGCCCAAAGCAGCAGAAGAATTGGGGCAGTGAAGGGCCCATAGTGAACACGGAACAGAGAAGGTGTGGTGGCCCAAAGCAGCAGAAGGATTGGGGCAGTGAAGGGCCCATAGTGAACACGGAACAGAGAAGAAGGTGTGGTGGCCTGAAGCAGCAGAAGAATAGGGATAGTGGAGAGCAGAAAAGGTGGTGTGGTGGACCAAAGAAAGCATAAGGCCTGTGGGAGGAGGAATTAAGAAATTGATGTGGTAGTCCAATGCAGCAGAAGGACAGAGAAGCTGGTTATGAAATAAGGTCAGAGTTGGAATGCAGAAGTTGGTGTATTGTTCTAAAGCAACAAGACAGAGTAGATTGAAGCATAGAGTGGCAAGGGGGGTCAGAGAACATCTGTATCATGCTTTTCTCCTGGCGACTCAAAGTGCCAGAGCTACAGCCACTTAGGGCATGCTCCATGGGCAACCAGGATCATTAGGGAGCCTTGCCCACAGACTCCTTACTATTTACATACTGGCTTGAACCAGGATTCAAACCCTAGTCAAAATCTCAAATCCCACACTAAAGGCTATTAGCCAAAAGGAAAGGAGAAAGGCCTATAAGGAGAAGAGATTGAGACATTGATGGGGTCAGCTATCCCGCGCTAAACCTCCCATACCCAGAATCCATGGTGTGCACAATGGACATATACTGAGAAATGTAACACACAGGTTAGAATATTATGCAAAAATCTATTTATTTTAGTAATTCAACTTAAAAGGTGAAACTAATATATGAAATAGACAACCCATGGAAAGCAAAATATTTCAAACCTTTATTTGTTATAACTTTGATGCTCACAGCTTATGAGAACACCAAAATCTCAGACCATTAGAATATTGAGAAAATGCTCAATGCTGTAGGCTCAAAGTGTCAGACTCTAATCAGCTAATTAATCCAAAACACCTGTAAAGGGTTCCGAATCCCCCTATGTCATGTATAAGTTTCTTTTAAAGGGATACTGTAGGGGGGTCGGGGGAAAATGAGTTGAACTTACCCGGGGCTTCTAACGGTCCCCTGCAGACATCCTGTGTTGGCGCAGCCACTAACCGATGCTCCGGCCCCGCCTCCGGTTCACTTCTTGAATTTCAGACTTTAAAGTCTGAAAACCACTGCGCCTGCGTTGCCGTGTCCTCGATCCCGCTGATGTCACCAAGAGCGCACAGCGCAGGCCCAGTATGGTCTGTGTCTGCGCAGTACACTCCTGGTGACATCAGCGGGAGTGAGGACATGGCAATGCAGGCGCAGTGGTTTTCTGACTTTAAAGTCAGAAATTCCAGAAGTGAACTGGAGGCGGGGCCGGAGCATCAGTGAGTGGCTGCGCAGGCACAGGATGCCTGCGATGGACCATTAGAAGCCCCGGGTAAGTTCAACTCATTTTCCCCCGACCCCCCCCCCCCCCCCCCCCCCCCCTACAGTATCCCTTTAAGTTGAATTACTGAAATGAATGGACTTTTGCAAGATAACCTAATTTTCAAGTTTTACCTGTATACAGAAACTACCCAATAATACAATATGGTACTGTAAACAGCGATTCAACTTCTTAAATAGAATCTATCCTTTCACTACAGGGACAGCATAAATAAAGGCCAAACTCCTCCCTCACATTTTAAACCGCATTCGAGTATGCAATTGTCCACTGTATAAATGTATTTTAATACAAAGCTGTACACAAACATGTGAGGAACAAAGCGTACAGCTCCAAGATTTCTCCCTGTGCCACAGAAAAGGCAACAGAAGTAGGTGAGTCCATTTGCTTACAATGACTCAGTTCTAATGCATTTCCATATCGTGGCAAAAACGTGAAAAACCGTGCATGGTGGGAGGGAGGCCTTAAGAATTTACAGTATTTTTAAATATTGTTTGAAGTTAGTTTGAGCTATGCAGTCATATGGAGAGAATGGGCAACACGGCCAGAATGAACATCATTAATCTAGAAAATGTGTGGCCAGTAAGGGGAAATGTGTTCCTTTCGTTTCTCTTTAGAATCGGAGCTATTTATGGAAAATCAATCATTGTGAAAGTAAAAGCAAGTAAAATGTTTGCAGAGGTGAAGAGTTCCCATTTACAGTCTGTCACCCTTAAAGGGAACCTGCCAGAAGCTTAACATGGGACCAGTTACCAACACTTCACTTGTTGTCTTCAAAATCACATGCCCACAGCGAGACAGGCAAAAAGGGCTCTGGAAATTTGGACGCACCATGCGCCGCCATAGGCCATAATGGGAATTTACAGCTATAGGGGTGTTAAGACGCCATGAAAAGACAGAGCCTAAATTATGATAAAAACTGCCTAATTCAGCCCGAGTCCACTGCGGCCTGCAGGGGGAATAGTAATTAATGCCGCCGGGACTTCTGAAGGAGCAGGAGCAGGCCTCACCCTGTGCCCAAATTTCCCAGTGCCTTAATTCATGAATGCGCCCACAGTGCCCTTTCTGCTTTTATTTGTTCTATAATGAATCTGCTGCAAAGCCAAGCACAGTGTTTGTCTGATGGAAGCTGCTGTGATCTGACTCACAAGCTGCATATTATTTCCAATGCTGCCACCATAGTGATGCCTAGCAACGTGAGGACAGATCATGAAAGCATCCACTAGGAAGGTTTTTACCGGGCAGCTGTAATTAAATATGTGGTAACATTGTACCCAGTGTGGCCTGAGGCCTCCTCACCACTGACTACTATCGCCTGAACTTCCTGGTATAGATATTCAGGCATGCCACCTCTTTCCTCTACAGTCTGCACCAATGTGGTAGCATGAAGGGAAGGGGTAGAGATAGGATTGTAAGGCCCAGTTCCCATCTGCTGCCAGACCATATACAGCCAGTGTCTGTTCCTATTGCCCGCTGCAGTCTGGCTGGAGCCCTGGGCAGTGGAAAAGATTATCAGAGGGCCGACAGGATTTTGTATGAACCCTCCCACTAGGGCAGTTGCTTCTTCGAACCCCTCCCATTGGGCCGCCACTACAGAACCATCCCCACCACAACCACCAGATGCAAGAGCATCTTCTTCCCTCAAGCCGTCCCCCTGCTGAACTCTAGTCCACCTCTGCCAGGTCTGCCCTCCTGCAGCACGCTAGCCTCTTATTATTATTATTTAGTATTTATATAGCGCCGACATATTACGCAGCGCTGTACAGTGTATATATATATATATATATATATATATATTGTCCAGTCACTAACTATCCCTCAAAGGAGCTCACAATCTAATCCCTACCATTGCCATATGTCTATATTATGTAGTGTAAGTACTGTAGTCTAGGGCCAGTTTTTTTTAGGGGGAGCCAATTAACTTATCTGTATGTTTTTGGAATGTGGGAGGAAACCGGAGTGCCCGGAGGAAACCCACACAGACACGGAGAGAACATACAAACTCTTTGCAGATAGTGCCCTGGCTGGGATTCGAACCAGAGACCCAGCGCTGCAAGGCGAGAGAGCTAACCACTACGCCACCGTGCTGCCCACACGCCACCGTGCTGCCCACACTCTTATGCCTGGTATGCACTATACAATTTCCCATCAGATAGATGGGTTGGATCGATAATTTCAGACATGTCTGATTTGATTTCCAATAGTTTTTGTTATCATTTTTTTTATAGAAATGACAATCATCGTACTTGGCAAAAACTGATTCTGATGTGTGTTACCCCCATACGCTATATGGGAACGCATCCGCCTGTCCGGGATTATAGCGGACGGCACAGAAGACCGGTCTGCTTACTGCAATGTATCCGTTGCAGACTGAACAAGTGGGAATGGCTCCTATATAAAAAATAGGAGCCATTCACTGTCAGATTTGCAATGTTGTCCGCTCTTTTAAGTAGGAACCCAGCCTGATTCAGCCGGATTGGGACTGAAAGCAGATAAACATAGGGGACCGGCCGGGAGAATACTGAATAATCTTAACCATTTTGGCCTTTTATGACGTGACTGTCACGTCCAATAGGCTGCTGCTCTGCTGCTGCATGCGCCCGAGCGCTCCCGTGGTGCCCCCCCCCCTGTTATACCGGAGATCAGTGAATGGGAACATACTTCCCATTCATGTCCCCAGTAGAAAGACCGACCGTCTTTCTGAACAAGACAAAAAAATCACATCCTCCTTATACGTCCTGAAAGCTAAAAATTTCACCTTTATTTCAAAATAAAATAATGGCACCAGGGGCGTAACTAGGCCCCACCGGGCCCCCCTGCAGATTTTCTGAGCGGGCCCCCCCCCCCCCCCCCCCGGGCCCGCTCGCGGCCGTTTTGTGGGAGCTGGAGGGGTGGCAGCATGAGGGGAAAGCCTTGCCCACAGTCGGCGGGGAGAGGGGTAGTTCCCCCCTCTCCCTCACCTCGGGGCTCTCCCCTCTGCGCTCCCCTCCAGCTCGTAAGTGTCTGTGGGGCTGTGGTGGGCAGCGAGCGGCGGGCAGATACATACCTGCTTCCGTGCGTTCCATCGGAGACTTCTCCCTCTAGCGGCTGACGTCACTTCCGGACTTTCACTTTCCATTACTAAAGGATACCACTTTGTCGTGTATGAAATCGCATTTATTACAGGCTACAATACCCAGTATAGGCAGTTACAGAAAATAATCACCAGACATTGGGACATACTGGGAACCGACCTTACATTGAGAGGGATTTTACCCAACAGACCAAAGTTCATATACAGGAAGGCTCAAAACCTGAAACAACTCCTTGTACCTAGCTGTGTGGACCCTAAAAAAGTTCAGATTATGCAGGGGTGGCAAACTGCTGGTTTCTTTCCACGTCGAGGGTGCAAAGCCTGCAGGGAAGCTAAAGGTATCAAGACCAACAAAGTGGTATCCTTTAGTAATGGAAAAAACTTTAATATTAGGGAATTCATCACATGTAATGACAGACATGTGGTATACCTTGCTTGGTGCGAATGCGGATGGCAATATATTGGGAGAACCACCAGGACCCTAAAGGAAAGAATGGGGGAGCATATCCGTAACATTCGGAAGGGGTACCCCAATCATAGCCTCTCAGCACATTTTTGTTCACATCATGACTGTGACCCTAAAGGCCTGTCATTTTGTGCCCTACAAAAAATAATACCCTATTGGAGAGGGTGTAACAAACTAAAGAGGGTGTCACAAGAGGAAACAAAATGGATTCACAATATGGGGACCCTCAGACCCGAGGGGTTAAATATAGATATAGATCTGGTATGTTTTCTGGGTGACTAGGGGGGTATGGTGGGGCTAGCTTCCTGGGATAATTTTGATGCACTCCCATTGGGGTGGCTTTGTGGATAGGGGGTGGGTGCGATGAGTGCGCATGCTCCCGGGCCCCCTGGAAAACGGGGCACACAGTGGGTGTGTGATAACACGCACTAGGTGATATAAAGTATGGAGGTGGAGGAGTTTATGTGTATACAGGAATATTGTATGCTTCACAGGTACGATAGGAGATCTGGGGGAAACTCTGCAATGAGCGTAGTGGGGGGAGGGGATAAGGAATAGAATGTGGGTTTTTTTCTAGCACGGGTTTAGAATAGATTTACTATGTATAGTGACAACTAGTAGGAGAGGTACTGAAGGGAGGGGTGTTATGGAAATGTAATTATTGTTGTTTTTTGGGGGGGAGATATCTAGGGAACTGACTGTATGTGTGGGATTGTTAACATGTGGGTATGCCCGCTGGATGGCTCAGCTGGAAGGCTATGGCAATAACACGGAGGGCAGGAGGATACGTCACTCGCACCAGCGAGTTTTGCAACCTGTGCTGATAGGTCACGTAGGGAGGGGGCGGGTTGAGGGAGGAGAAGGCTGCTATAACTGATTTGCCTGACGCATTGGACTCCGAGCCCCTGATGAGTCACGAAGTGACGAAATCGATAGGGCGGAGTCTAATGCGGAAGTGGATTGAGTACGGAGCAGCGTGGTGAGGAGGCGAGCAGGCACCCCGGCGTTGCCGTATGCGCAGCGGAGAAACGACAGGGTCAGCCTAAGCCAGCCAGCCCGGCCACCTATGCGGGGGAGAGCCCGTGCCAAAATTACTCATACTTTTAAACCTTCGTGGAGATTGTAAGTGCAATAGTTTTTTTATCATTAAAACTTTTTTAGCAGTATTACGCTATGTTGAGCATTTTTTATTGAGGTCATGACATACTGCATCTGGAGGTAAAGAGCTTTGATCGAGAGGTGGGGGACGACCCGGGAACGGTCCCAGGGTGCATATAGACCATTGGTTGGTCTACTACAGCGGTGAGTGGCACACAAAGGGTGTTGGTGGTGGTCCACTCGCATGCCAATGAATCAGGATCTGCAGTAGATTGCGCCTCAGCAATAGAAGAAGACATAGTGAAAATTTTAGATGCTTATGGACATTTTACAATTTTAGGTCTCCTGTACATGGACTTTTGATATATTGTGAATTTTTTGCCAGAGCGCCATTTCTCTTGTTGACGATTGTGGTTTATTGTGAAGAGGGGGCGAACTGGCTGACCTGTATTAATCCTTTGCTATGAGCGCTGACCTCTTGTGATAACAGTTCTTGATGATATAAGAGGAGCGACCTAGCTTTGAAAAGTTGTTGAATTGTATGTCCAGGAATTTTAACCTTTATTTTAAGAATTTATAGGGAAAACAATAGTTAATTGCACATATTTTATCTGAGCCCCTTGTGTCAAAATGGACCCATCTGAACAAAGAGCAAAGAGAATCATTAATTTAGATGAAATTTTTGTAGATAGTGGGGATATAGGGGGTACCATGGAACAAGAATTTAGAAAACTACAAACAGTCATGGTAAAAGAACAGGGCACATGGTGGGACTTGGCCGCACTGACGAAATACGACAAGGAGGGTATTATACCCAAGAGGCTAAGATGGGAACTTATGGCCAATGATGGGGAGGATGATGAGGAGAATGATAGGGAATGGGAGGAGTATTTCGATAAGTGCGGCCAGGGCCTTGTGAAACTACTGATAAAAAAAAACAACAAAAGGTTGGAAAGGTTGGGGGGAGAAATTGATAACATTAAAATTAAAATGACCCCGCTGAATAATTCAGAGGAATATAAAAGTAGGTCTAAAAGACTAGGGGAGTTTTTAGAGAAAAATGAGAAAGATATCAGGGCTGAAAAGCAAAAAAAGTTTCAGAGGGATGCAGACGCAACTAGGAAAAAGGAAACGTACAGATGGCAGATTAAGAAGAAGGAGGATCTAAAAGCGGCAGAAGCACAGGCCAAAGTAGAAAAAGAACAGGCCCCCAAAAAAACCCCAAATGAGGATCAAAGAATGGGCCCCAGGCCTCCCCATATTTATGAGGGGACACAGGGTATGAATTACGGACCACAAGGAGAGGGGGGGAGGAGGGGTGGATGGGGAGGGGCAAATAGGGGGTGGTGAATCAACAGGGGGGGTGTGAGAAGTCCTCATAAAGCAACGGAGAGAGGATATGGGAGAGGCCTTAGAAATGAACCCCAAAATCAATATGGTATCCCAGTGTACAATCGGCACGACCCCATTAGACAGCATCAGTCAATGGAGCCTTTTTTAGAATATGGCCCCAGATATGGGGAGAGGGAATGGAGACTGGAAGGCCCAGGACACAATATGTATCAGTACGGAAAAAGAGAACAAGACGAGGCACAAGGGGGGGGGGGGGGGGGTAGAGGGGTAAAAAGGATAAGAAATCTGTAGGTGAAGGGGTATATAATATAAGCGGAACTGAGCTGAGTAGTAAAGAACTAGGAATTCTAGACAAGGGCCTGAAGCATGCGCCAAAGCAAGGTTTGGACAAATTTAGTACCTATATTGATATAAATAAATTTGCTAGGAAACTTCACCTAAAGAAATATTTTGCCGGACGACCAATAAGACCACACAGCCAGGTGACTCAGGAGAGATATACACATACCAATTTACGAAATAAATCCACCTTTAATCCCCAGGATAGCAATTACAATGCCATTGAAGTTTTCAAAAATATGGTTATTAAAGACATGAATCAGATACCAGAATTTAAAGGTGGGCAGATGAAGGAACTAGCAAAGGAAATGTTGGAGGGGAAGGGATTGGTGGTGCGACCAGCGGATAAGGGAGGGGGGGTAGTGGTTCTAAACAAAGGTCAGTATAAAGCAGAACTGGATAGACTGGTGAACGACAGAACGGCATACACCCCACTGAGGGGGGACCCCACAGGTAAGTATCTTGCAGAATTGAGGGAGATACTCAGGGAGGGTCTAGATAGGGGTCTCATTACGGATGATGAATTTAAATATATTATACCTGATACACCCAGAATACCGATTATTTACCAAGTCCCCAAAATACATAAAAATAAAACGCAACCTCCAGGCCGGCCTATAGTTAGTGGAATAGGATCAGTAACCCATAGGCTCGGACAGTATTTAGATGAGTTTTTGAAACCAATGGTGATGAACCTACCGTATGTATTAAAAGACACCAAACATATGCTTCAGATATTGCATGATGAAATGATTGGGGGGGAAGAAGTGATGGTAACTATGGACGTTGCATCACTATACACGAATATAAAGCATGATCAGGGATTACAAGCGGTCGATTTTTTTCTTCAAAAAGGAGGATAAGATCAAGGAAGAACAGAGAGAGTATATATTGAAACTATTGAGGTTTGCCCTGGAAAGAAATTATTTCTGGCATGATGGCACCTTCTATAGTCAGACAAAGGGTTGTGCCATGGGAGCGAGCTATGCCCCAAGCCTGGCAAACCTGTTCATGGCGAAATGGGAACAATCCATATTGGAAAAGGGGGGGCCCATAAGAATATGGCGACGTTTCATTGATGACCTGTTCTTTGTATGGGGAGGGGGGATTGAGGGCCTGCAAGGTTTTTTGGCACAGCTAAATGACAATGACTTGAGTATCTCCCTCACCATGCAGTACAGTGATAAGAGCATGCAGTTCTTGGATTTAGAAATCTTGCGAGAGGGTAACAAAATGGGGACAAAGAGTTATTTCAAGGAAACTGACAGAAATGGGTATATAAGCACGGATAGCTGCCATCATCCAACATGGATTAGGGGGATCCCCAAAGGGCAATTTTTGAGAATGAAGCGAAATTGTACAAACATAGGAGATTACTATCAACAAGCTGGGATACTAAAGGAAAGATTCATGGAGAAGGGTTACTCAGAAACAGAGTTGGAAGGAGAGATCAGAAGGGTTGGAGATCTAGATAGAAATATGCTGTTAAGGGACAAAGATGAGATAGAGAGGGGAGGTGAGTATGAAATCGCATTTATTACAGGCTACAATACCCAGTATAGGCAGTTACAGAAAATAATCACCAGACATTGGGACATACTGGGAACCGACCTTACATTGAGAGGGATTTTACCCAACAGACCAAAGTTCATATACAGGAAGGCTCAAAACCTGAAACAACTCCTTGCACCTAGCTGTGTGGACCCTAAAAAAGTTCAGATTATGCAGGGGTGGCAAACTGCCGGTTTCTTTCCATGTCGAGGGTGCAAAGCCTGCAGGGAAGCTAAAGGTATCAAGACCAACAAAGTGGTATCCTTTAGTAATGGAAAAAACTTTAATATTAGGGAATTCATCACATGTAATGACAGACATGTGGTATACCTTGCTTGGTGCGAATGCGGATGGCAATATATTGGGAGAACCACCAGGACCCTAAAGGAAAGAATGGGGGAGCATATCCGTAACATTCGGAAGGGGTACCCCAATCATAGCCTCTCAGCACATTTTTGTTCACATCATGACTGTGACCCTAAAGGCCTGTCATTTTGTGCCCTACAAAAAATAATACCCCATTTGAGAGGGTGTAACAAACTAAAGAGGGTGTCACAAGAGGAAACAAAATGGATTCACAATATGGGGACCCTCAGACCCGAGGGGTTAAATATAGATATAGATCTGGTATGTTTTCTGGGTGACTAGGGGGGTATGGTGGGGCTAGCTTCCTGGGATAATTTTGATGCACTCCCATTGGGGTGGCTTTGTGGATAGGGGGTGGGTGCGATGTGTGCGCATGCTCCCGGGCCCCCTGGAAAACGGGGCACACAGTGGGTGTGTGATAACACGCACTAGGTGATATAAAGTATGGAGGTGGAGGAGTTTATGTGTATACAGGAATATTGTATGCTTCACAGGTACGATAGGAGATCTGGGGGAAACTCTGCAATGAGCGTAGTGGGGGGAGGGGATAAGGAATAGAATGTGGGTTTTTTTCTAGCACGGGTTTAGAATAGATTTACTATGTATAGTGACAACTAGTAGGAGAGGTACTGAAGGGAGGGGTGTTATGGAAATGTAATTATTGTTGTTTTTTGGGGGGGAGATATCTAGGGAACTGACTGTATGTGTGGGATTGTTAACATGTGGGTATGCCCGCTGGATGGCTCAGCTGGAAGGCTATGGCAATAACACGGAGGGCAGGAGGATACGTCACTCGCACCAGCGAGTTTTGCAACCTGTGCTGATAGGTCACGTAGGGAGGGGGCGGGTTGAGGGAGGAGAAGGCTGCTATAACTGATTTGCCTGACGCATTGGACTCCGAGCCCCTGACGAGTCACGAAGTGACGAAATCGATAGGGCGGAGTCTAATGCGGAAGTGGATTGAGCACGGAGCAGCGTGGTGAGGAGGCGAGCAGGCACCCTGGCGTTGCCGTATGCGCAGCGGAGAAACGACAGGGTCAGCCTAAGCCAGCCAGCCCGGCCACCTATGCGGGGGAGAGCCCGTGCCAAAATTACTCATACTTTTAAACCTTCGTGGAGATTGTAAGTGCAATAGTTTTTTTATCATTAAAACTTTTTTAGCAGTATTACGCTATGTTGAGCATTTTTTATTGAGGTCATGACATACTGCATCTGGAGGTAAAGAGCTTTGATCGAGAGGTGGGGGACGACCCGGGAACGGTCCCAGGGTGCATATAGACCATTGGTTGGTCTACTACAGCGGTGAGTGGCACACAAAGGGTGTTGGTGGTGGTCCACTCGCATGCCAATGAATCAGGATCTGCAGTAGATTACGCCTCAGCAATAGAAGAAGACATAGTGAAAATTTTAGATGCTTATGGACATTTTACAATTTTAGGTCTCCTGTACATGGACTTTTGATATATTGTGAATTTTTTGCCAGAGCGCCATTTCTCTTGTTGACGAATGTATTATTTTAAAGCTATAAGGGCCGAAAACTGAGAAATAATGAATTTTTCCAATTTTTTTTCTTAATATTCCTGTTAAAAGCCATTCAGAAAAAAATAATTCTTAGCAGAAAAAATAAGATATAGATCAATTAATGGTGATAATTAGTGATAAAGTTCTTGGCTAATGAATGGGAGCTGAAAATTGCTCAGATGCATAAGGTGAAAAACGATTGAAGGCTGAAGTGGTTAAAGACTTCAGGGGGGCGGGGAGAAGCCCTAGGTAAACGACTAAAATGGCAACCTTTAAGAAAGACACAAATATATATGAATTAGTTTTCCACATATATTATGTAAACACAGCAATACATATTGGCTAAAATACAGAAATAACAAACCACACATAAACATGAACAGAATAATACAGTCAGAATGCACATTATACAACACATGGACAATCCTCCACAGCGCAGCACATACAGAAAGATGGTGGGTGGCCAGCTGATGTCATACTGGCCTGAAAATTCATGCTCTGTTTTAACCCCAGAAATACAAATGAAGCACAAATACATCACTTACAGAACTATGACCTACATAAATCACACCACAAGTAAATGTAAAACTGCACTCAGAGATTGTAGCACATATGTACAGGCTGATTATGAATAATTCATATTCTACAATCCTGCGGTTCACGGTTTAAAGGGTTAGCATACTTATACTTAAATGTGCTTAACGTCTAGAAATGCGGCTCTGATCAATAATGCAAGATACTTGCATGATTCATTTTACTTTCATTTAAAAATATAGAAGTCACTTCCTTAGCTGTTATTCTGGGCCTGATTTGTTAAAGGACAACTGAAGCGAGAGGGATATGGAGGCTGCCATATTTATTTGCTTTTAAATGATACTAGTTTCCTGGCTGTCCTGCTGACCATTTGCCTCTAATACTTTTAGCCATAGCCACCCTGAACAAGCATGCAGCAGATCAGGTGTTTCTGACGTTATTGTCAGATCTGACAAGATTAGCTGCATGCTTGTTTTTGATGTTATTCAGACACTACTGCAGCCAAACAGATCAGAAGTATTTTATTTATTTATTGTATTTATAAAGCGCCAACATATCACACAGCACTGAGTATTGTTTAAAAAGAAATAAAATATGGCAGCCTCCATATTTTTCTCACTTCATATTTCCTTTAAAGGGAACCAGAGACGAAGCACCCTCATGTATTTTACCATATATATCAGTGGGAACATTAGAGAAAACGCCTACCCTGCTTTCTGTTTCATTCTGCACTGCACAGCTTGCTTCTAATCAGCCCTGATAAAATCCCCGACTGAGCATTCAGTCTGGCTTTGCTCAGGAATATTTATAGCTCAGTCTGTGTTCTCTCATGTCTTTTCAAGTCCAAGCCTGCCCCCTGCTGGCTCTGCTCAGGATTCGCTATAGCTGAGTCATTATAGCAAAGCCAGACTGAATGCTCAGTCAGGGATTTTATCAGACAAAAATATTTATATCAAAAAATAACATTTATTTTTTGCGCGTTTCGTGGGTACAGTCCCGCCTCATCATGCAAATGATCAGAGGAAACTTATACAAGTGTGAATCGCAGCCAAGTGCCTCTGTGACTGTATTTGCCCCTGCAGTGGACAAAATGAACATCAGCACATGTCTAAAGGTGTCCATACACTGGTCGATTTGCCATCAGATTCGACCAAAAGATAGATCCCTCTCTGATCGAATCTGATCAGAGAGGGATCGTATGGCCACCTTTACTGCAAACAGATTGTGAATCGATTTCAGCATGAAACCGATCACAATCTGTGGAGCTGGCGCCCCCCCCTCCCCCCCCCCCCCCCCCCCCGCATACATTACCTGCTCCGCTGGCGCGAGTCCCCTGGTCCACCGCTGTCTTCTCCGCCTGGTCCCGGCATCTTCTCCGGAGAAGACAGCAGTGGACCAGGGGACTCGCGCCGGCGGAGCAGGTAATTTATACCTGCTGTATTGCGTCGGTCGTCGGGCATTCGAACGCCGCTATCGACGCACTGCCGACCCGCCGGCGACCGAGAAAAATCTTCCCCACGGATGGATCGACGGGAGTCGACGGGAATGATGGATTTCGGGCGGAAATCCATCGTTCTGTCAGCGGTGTGAACGGCGATTTCATGGCCGTTTCGATCACTGTGATCGAAACGGCCGTATTTCGGCGGGAAAATCGTTAGGTGTATGGGCCCCTTAAATGGATTCTATTCTTAACAAAGGATCTGTCAACATGTTGACATGTCCATTGTAATCCATTCCATGAAATGAACAGATTTCAGCACTAGTGTGAACACAAACCAATGGAGGAATGTTAAATGATTTCTTGATTCTGGTGCCAGACAGAAATTGATTAAGATAGAATGTGGCCCTAGGCAAGATAGCAAATTTTGCCCACTGTTGATGGTCACCTGACCTGACTGACAATGATTTTCCTTAAACTGCAAGCAACCACATTGATCAAGACCAACCAGCAAGGCAGGAACGTGCTTGCTCTGCCACAAGCCAGCCACAGCTTATTAGAGGACAGCTGTGGGGTCAATCATGCCTAATATATCTATGGAGACTGGTTGTAGCATAAACATGAATGCTTGGTTTGCCCAAGTGTGTATGTCTAAGCTATGGGCAGGGGCGTAACTGGAAATCACTGGGCCTTCCTGCGAAATTTTGGATAACTCCCCCCCCCCCATGCAGATAAAAACTATACAGATGCACATGGTGTGCAGAAAGCACCTATGGAAAACCAACAGATGAGTGTGCTCCCAGCCTCAGCTTATTACACTCACTTTGTCCATATCTGATGGAACAGAACTGGCTTTGCAGACTCCTCCAGCATCACTACAGTACACAGCACTTAGGGAGGGGTAGAGAGGCTGGGAGCAGGGTGCTGTACACAAGAGCTTGCTGCACACTGAATGGGACTGTCTACAAATCTTTGTCTGCAAAACTTTGTATGATTCCTTATCAGTGGGTGAGCATATGCACTCATTAGAACAATTGTGCAGAGAGCAGAAAGTTTTTTTCTCTCCGTGCCCTCAGATGTCAGTCTCTCAGGACAAGGAAAATAAACTTCTCCCCCCATGGGGCCCCCTCAGGTTTCTGGGCCCCCCTGCGACTCCATCCCTTGCAGGGTCTATTGTTACGCCCCTGGGTGTGGCTGGTGTGGGACAGAAGGATGCCACCCAAGATCTCTCAGCCTTTCTTGTCTATCAGTACCTATTGACATGAGATTATTGCAGATCAGGCATTGTTCCTCTCATGGCTTTGGCCTCAATTCACTAAGCTTATCTCCTGTCTTTAATAACTCTTCTAGAGTTGTTACCATGGTGATAAGGCATGTAGTATTCAGGAAACATTTTACCTCAGGCAAGCCTAAAGTTAACTCTTCTGTCTTTAACCTCCTGAGCGGTCTGGACGAGCTCAGCTCGTCCATCACCGCCGGAGGCTGCCGCTCAGGCCCTGCTGGGCCGATTTTTATCAAATAAAGTGCAGCACACGCAGCCGGCACTTTGCCAGCCACGTGTGCTGCCTGATCGCCGCCGCTCTGCGGCGATTCGCCGCGAGCAGCGGCGAAAGAGGGCCCCCCTAGCCGCCTGAGCCCTGCGCAGCCGGAACAAAAAGTTCCGGCCAGCGCTAAGGGCTGGATCGGAGGCGGCTGACGTCAGGACGTCGGCTGACGTCGATGACGTCACTCCGCTCGTCGCTATGGCGACGATATAAGCAAAACAAGGAAGGCCGCTCATTGCGGCCTTCCTTGTTTATTCTGGGCGCCGGAGGCGATCGGAAGATCGCCTCCGGAGCGCCCTCTAGTGGGCTTTCATGCAGCCAACTTTCAGTTGGCTGCATGAAATAGTTTTTTTTTTATTTAAAAAAAACCCTCCCGCAGCCACCCTGGCGATTTAATCAGAACGCCAGGGTGGTTAAGTTAACTCTTTAATCCTTAAAATAACTCCAGAGTTAAAGACAGGCTGTTTATTAACTGCATGTGAAAATAACTACAGAGGAGGTAACTTAACTACAGAGGAGGTAACTTTAAGGAATGAAGAGATAAAATAACTCTCTCTTATGTGGAGGTAAGTTTTCTCTTGCCTTATTATCTCCAGCATGATCTTAGTGAATTGAGGCCTTTATAAGAGAAGTTTCTGTGATATGTTATTATGAGAAGTAAAATCAGGCCCCATAAGCTTTACAATTCTGAGTGACGCTGCACCCTCTGCCATTGCTATAGCTGCAGCAGTGGCTGAGATATTGTTTATTATTGCATTACAGTGGCAATGCGATACCCTGGCAATGTACGTGTATCTTCACAGGGAACAACTAGAATTCTATTCTTTACTAAACATTCACAGATGGAAAGATCAATAGGTTTTTCTTAGCAGATCTGCTAGAACGAATCAAAAGACACATTTAAAGGACATCCGAGACAAAAATAAGCTGATGAGAAAAACAATTGTATCTATCCTCCTTCTCCTAAAAATATCCCAATATACTGCTATCCCACAGTTTTATTTTATATTTAAATCTACTTTTTAAGTTTTTACTGCTTTATAATCTCTGCTCAATGACACTTTCTTAGAAGTATGCCAGAGCTCTATGAATTATTGACCCTTTTTATCTCTTTCCTTCCCCCGAGAAGCCATTTACTGACAGTAAAGTGTTTTATGGCTGTAATTACTAATCAGTGAGGGTTATGCTATAGTCTGACCCAATCCGACACGGTACCGACCCGGACAGAAACTGTCACTTGCATACCTGATTTTTAACTCTTTTGTGCAGAGAAAGAAAAAATGGAACACAGCCTAGTTATTTGTGTGCTAGGCACTGTACATACACATGTCTATCTCATCATGTCACATGTCACCTCAGTTGTCCTTTAACATGCAAGCAGCCAGATTTGCCAATATCATACTATACAGTGATGCAAATTTATCAGACAGGTGCAGAAAACTGGTGAACACGTGCAGTGGCTCAAAGCAACCAATCATATTTTAGCCGTGAAATGAAACAAGGATTTTGATTAGTTGCTCTGGTAACACTTCCATTTTTTGCTCTAATTTTCTTAGTACTGGTCATGATAAATTATCCTCTATGGGCTGGTGTATACCAGAGCGGTTCTGGAGCATTTTTAAAAAACGCTTGGGGATAGAAAACCGCTTGGCTAATGTATTATTTTTTTGGCGTTCTGCCTCAATGTTAAAGTATAGGAAAGCAGAAAACAGCTCTGACAAACGCTAGATCAGAGCGGTTTTGCCGGCGTTTTTGTTACAGAAGCTGTTCAGTAACAGCTTTACTGTAACAATATATGAAATCTGCTACACAAAAACGCTCCAAACAACGCTAGGCATGTTTAGAAAACCTCTCTAAACATGCCTAGAATCGCTCTGAAAATCTGCTCCAAAAACCTCTAGCGTTTTGCGGATCTGCTAGAGGTTTTTGGTGTGCACTGGCCCTTTTTTAGGCTTATTTAATAAGGCGGACAGCAATGTTCCAATAATAGAAACCTGCAGGAAAAAAGAAATGTCCTGTATCAATCCAAAACCTGGTGGATCTTGGTTCCAATACCTTAAATGTAGACCTTAGATACTCTCTGCATCGCCTTATTATACAAGCCTATATATCTAGGGTGCATTACATACTATTAAAAAACCAAAGAGATTAAATCACAAACATGAAAAAATAACATAAACCAAGAAAATAGAGGTATAGGAAAAAAGACATACAATTGTTTCTACTCCATTTGAAGCAATAGTCTTTGGGGTGGTTGAAGCCCATTCCATGTCTGGGCCTCCAATCAGAGCATGCTGCATGTGGAGGGACTCCTCATGTCAATGGCAAGAGTTAAATGGAAGTTTAGTCACGCCCCCGTGGAGTTCCATGGAGGACTCAGTCCACTCTATGACATCACCGGTAGAGTGAGAAGCACATGTGGCCAGCTTGTAGATCTCACTTGGCGTTAAGATGTAGCTCCACATATTAAAGTCAGAAATTTCACCCATAAATGCTTGTGTTGCGTCAAACTTTCCTCCCAAGGTGTCCTGTTAATGGAAGGATGATTTAGTTCTATGCATGAGAGAAATTTATTGTACGCTTTTACATACTTCAAGCAAAAATTTAATTGGCCTCGCTAAGCTAAGCTAGCTAAGCTATTCCTAAGTCCGATAAACCCAACACAAACATGCTCCACTGATGCAGATTCCAGGTATGGTGGAACCCGAATTTACATATTACTGATGCTTGGAAAACGAAAAAATTGAAAACGAGAGCCCAATCTAGTGTAGTAATTTCAGTGGGTCTGAATATATTTAGATAAATGAGATTATACTCACAAGTGTGGATCACCACACAGGCGACCACTGGAAAGGCAGGTGGGGAGAATTATCACCTGACCCCACTCAGGTGAGGTCTAAAAAGTCGCTCTCTGTAGAAAGGAAAAGATGGGGATACGCCCCTCCACCAAGGGTGGACTGGATCAGTGGTAAAACAAGGATAACAGAGGCGCCATCACAGGATAAAATTTGTTAAAACCAGTTTAAAAGGAAGGAAATGGGTGGATTCACCTCCCTCAGGTATATAAATGACCAGGCAAAATAAGCCGTTATGAATACAACTATAACATTTATTTAAAACAATTCTCCAGATATGATGCAACGCGTTTCACGGGCCAACATCCGCTTCATCAGGCAATTGAATATGGAGAACACAATTGAATGTCAATCGATTTGCCAAAGTGCCTCTGAGAGGCGCTTACATATTACTGAAACCTTTTATTACTAAAGAACTTCATTATGTTTGCTACTGGATACTAGGGATGGCCAATGAGATGCAAATAATTTTGACTTGATGCAGGAATTTTCAAATGTTGTATGCAAATTTATGCAGCTTAAAAACTGACCAATCAATTTTTACCTCAGCAGGTTTTGATTGGTTCATTTTCAAGCTGCTTACAAAATTTGCATGATGCTATAAATGATTTGCATCTCATTCACCATCCCTACTGGATACTATCAAAGATGCTACGAAAAGAAAGGATTAGTTTGCATCAATCTAGCAAGGCGTATCCGTCCAATCAATGGCCTTAATACATGAAACTGGGATAAAATTGTGCACAGTTATTTTACTGGTACTTATGCAAGTAACGAAGCGTGCATTGCACACGTGGACGTACGGCCAGATAAGGGCCCCCCCGGGGCTGACTTTGGTGGGGTGGGGGCACAGGTTACCTTTGTCACGGGGTCCTTGCATGGCTTAAACCGGCCCTGACTTTCAGTATACTTGAGTGCAACACTTTTCTAATCTATCTAATCCAGGGATGTTGAACTCACACATTTTTGGCACAGCTCAAATTAATTGATGGGACAGAATCGGGAATCAAGATTGAATCAGGAAAGGCGTGGTTCATCAAGCAGAACACATTTCTCCATTTGTCAGTCCATCCTAAACACTGACATGGATCTGGCCCTTGAGGACTGGAGTTCGACCTGTGATCAAATCTATCTGTCTATAGCTTTTTAGGAAATTGACATTTTAGTTGAATCTTCTTACCTGTTCCTGTCCTAAGACAAAAATGCCACCTGGTTTTATTGGATGCCAAGATGCCAGGCCTTCTCCACTTCCCCTTCTTACACCATCCAAGTAGGACTCCCACAAACCATCTCTAGTAGTCCATGTGACACAAACATGGTGCCATTTGCCGTCATGGATGGGCAGTGGTAGCGTGGCTGCCTGTAGATTGGAAATGTGTAGATTAAGATATGTATAAAAGTATAAATTAATGTATTCTGTAGCATTCCAGTACAGACTACAACCAAGCATTTTTGAAAGTAGCACATATAGCAATATCATCCATCAGAAGCTACTGTTAACATGATCTGTTTAATTAGGCAAGAATAAAAGTACTGTACACAAGTAGGAATAAGATGTAGGAATAAGTGAGGAATGACTGCCCAAAATGCAATGATCTTTGGCGGCAACCTGCCCTGCCATCGGGCCTCTACAAGAGCAGGTGTGCAAAAGAAGAGCCAAAGCAAGATTGCCACTGTCCCGTCTCAGACACCCTCACCATTTTTCAGGTCTTTCCTTCAAAGGTGAAGTTCAGAAATATCAGAACTGGATTTCTAGACATTTTTTTCCCAACCGACAGCCCTGATGAATTTTAGAAATGCATTTCTAATTAACTGTTATGTTATAATTACTGGAAAACAGTACAATATACCACAAAACTGTACATAACAAACTTTTGTGTTCTTTGTGCTACAGGTGAAACGCGTGCAAAAGTCAATTTATTTCAGTAATTCAACGTAAAGGACATCCGGGGTGAACATAAACTAATGACATAAACAATTGCATTTATCCTGATACTTCTAAAAATGACTCTTTTTAAGTTATCCCATAGTTTTATTTTATATTTAAATCTACTTTTTAAGTTTTTACTATTTCATGGCCTCTTCTCAATGACACGTTTATTGAAGTATGTCAGAGTTAAAAACTTTGAACTATTGACCCCTTTTTTTATCTCTTTCCTGCTCTCCGAAGCCATTTACAGCAAGGAAAGTGTTTTATGGCGGCTGCAATTCCTTATCAGAGAGGGTTACGCTGTAGTCTGACCCGGTCCCGACCCAGACAGAAACCGTCACTAGCATACCTGATTTTTAACTCTTTCAGGCAGAAAAAGAAACACAGCATAGTTATTTGTGTGCTTGGCACTGTACATACCCATGTCTATCTCATCATGTCTCATGTCACTTCAGATGTCCATTAAAATGGGAAACTAATATATTAAATATTCTCATTACATGCAAGTGAGATATGACAAGCCTTTATTTGTTATAAGTTTGATGATTATGGCTTACAGCTTAGGAAACCCCTAAAATCAAAATCTGAGACCATTCGAATATTGGGAAATTGTTCAATATTTTAGGCTCAAAGTGTCGGACTCTAACCCGCTAGTGAATCCAAAACACCTGCAAAGAGTTCCTATTTCATATATTAGTTTCACCTTTTAAGTTGATATACTGAAATCAATGGACTTTGGCACAATATTCAAATTTTTTAGCGTTTCACCTGTATTGCCAAATTAAATTCCTCGGAAGTGTGAACTAAATTGCTCGGTTGAATAGTTCTGATTCAGAACATGGACAACCTGTTAATAGCCCATTTGTAAGACTGCTCAGCTGCTTGGTGAGTTTTTTGAAGAGTTTTATAAGCCAGACAACACTGCTATGAACAAAATAATGCAAATAAAAGCATAGGCTGTTACCTTGTCATTAATAAGCAGTTCCATTGGGTTGTTACCCCATTCTATGAGCACCACCTCATTGGCTTGACCAGGAACAGAGTATGAGAAGGGTGTGCCCACACCAGGGGATGAGTTAGATTTTAACCATAAGCAGATGGTGAATGCAAAAATCTCGTGGTGAAGCGTCCTTTTCACCTTGGCATACATGTAGTTTGTCCTGAGAGGGAAATTGACCCTGAAATCATTGGACTTCTTGTCTGCCTTGTGTCCTGTTGGAAAAAGATAAGGAATGGTGAGGAACAGGTTTGCTATTCAGCCTTAAGCAAATACTACAGTCAATAAAAGTCTTTGCTGAATATTTGTCAAGTGTGTAAAAAATGGATTGTAATTTAGTTAATATTTAAACGTTCTTATGGTGAAGAAAAGGGCTCAGTTCATAGTGGAGATAGCTACTATTCTGAACAAAAGATAATACCCGGTTGTCACCTATGATTGTTTCAAAGTAATATAAATGACTACTGTATATTCAGATCAAATGGGTCTGCAAGACAGGCAATCTCTAGATTGCTCTAATAGTCATGTATTGCTAGGGAAATTACATTTTGATTTGCTAATTGAACTGTAATGACTTTGAATAGCAGGTGTTATGTAATGATGATAATCCACCAGGCAACCTAGTCAGGTGCTTGGGACCTATTTATTCCCCCAGGGCCCACCTGCCACCTTCTCTGACCTCTCTCCACTTCAGCTTACCAAAAGGACAACAAGGGGTCCCCGAATCTATTACCTTGCCTAGGGCCCATTACATCTTAATCCATCTCTGATAAAACCTTAAAAAGACACTGAAGCGGAAAATATGATATAATGATTTGTATGTGTAGTACAGCTAAGAAATAAAACATTAGCAGCAGAGACATAAGTCTAATATTGTTTCCAGTACAGGAAGCGTTAAGAAACTCCAGTTGTTATCTATGCAAAAGAGACACTGAGCTCCTCGAGTTTCAAAGTCACAGAGAGCTCTGTCTTCTGAAGCTTGTTATCTCAAGTGTCTGTCACTATTTTTTTTTCCTGCAGAGAACAGTTCAAAAGTTCACTGGCCTGCTCTTTAAAATCATTTAGAATGCTGAGTAATGTGTAAACTGCAAATATTAGAGAATGATGCAATGTTATAAAATAAAAAACCTATGTAACTGAAAATAAAAATATGAGAATATTTTCTTTGCTACTAATGTTCTAGTAATTATCCGTATTACACAACCAATTCATTATATCATAATTATTTTTTTAGCTTCAGTGTCTCTTTAAAGAAAACCTGTAACTAAAAAAAGTTCCCCTGGGGGGTACTCACCTCGGGTGAGGGAAGCCTCCGGATCCTATCGAGGCTTCCCCCGTCCTCCTGTGTCCCACAGCGGTCTTGCTGTGCCCCTCCGAACAGCGGGGATGTAAATATTTACCTTCCCGGCTCCAGCACAGGCGCAGTATCGGCTCTCCGTTCAGAGATAGGCGGAAATAGCCGATCGCTGTCGGTCCGCTGTACTGCGCAGGCGCAAGTCTCCTGCACCTGCGCAGTAGAGCGGACCCGACAGACATTGGCTATTTCCGCCTATCTCCGTGCTGAGAGCCGCAACAGCGCCCCCGCTGGAGCCGGGAAGGTAAATATATCAAGCCTTATCAGGTTTATCGAGCCAGGATTGCGGGTCGCTTCGGAGGAGCCAGCGCTGGATTGCCTGCAGCAACAGGGATGGGGGAAGCCTCATCGGGACCCTGAGTTTCCCCCTCCCGAAGTAAGTACCCCCCAGGGGACGTTTTTTTTATTATAGAGTCTTTTTAAGCTAAAGTTGAAGATAGTTGGAGGCGATTCGTTTATCATGTCATTTCTGACAGTAAATGATTACTCATCTATAAATCTATGGTCCATCCATGGATGATAACAAAATAAAAAGAACAAATATAGTATGTATAAGCTTTCTTCCAGCCTTTATTTTTGTGGTGGAAATGGTGGATTTCCTTTATGCATATCACTAAATTCTGCTTCTATCAAGATGGCCATAAGACTAAAGCTGAATACCCACCACAAGACCGCGGAAGTTGGATCGGGGGATACTTGGCAACAAACGATTGTACCCCGGTCCATCTTCAGCAATTGCGTACCGTGGGAACAAACAACTTATTGAGCGTAAGACTTTACTCATGCATGTTATTCTGATTAACGCAGTTTAGTGTATGTACCGCATCATCTGGTGCAGGATGGAAAGCCAACAAAACAATCAGTATTCTGAGATCCGAATAATTTCCCTGATCTAACAATGTACAGTCAGCTTCAGAATGTAAACATTGTTGTAGACAATCCTCCATCTAAATTTACCAATCTTCACATTTTTAATGGCCAGCATAAAGATAACTGTTTTATGTGCGTAATGTAAGCTAGATCACCCATGGCCACTACAAAAACTTAAGTAAAAAAGTTTTTGTTTGTGTTTACATGTATTTTCATGCTTTTTTTTATGCATTTTTGCATGTGTTGCATTTATTTTACTACTACTACTACTACTACTGGATGTAATTCTACATAGGGTACATAAGGCTATATATCCATTCCTGGGATTTCACCTAACTACATATGTGGTTTCCATTTAAATGCATTACACGCTAATTGCATGGAAAACGCAATTGCATCTGGAAATTTGTTGAATGCAGTCCGTTACAAAATGAATATAATGGTATTCAGATGCACTTGTAAAGCTCATTTTGTTTAGTTTTTTTCTCTTGTTTCATCTCCTCTTCTTTCTTTTCTTATTTTCCCCCCTTCTTTTTCTCCCTTTTCTCTTCTTTCTCCTTTATCCTCAAATCTCTCATAAGGGATTTTTATACCCTGTTACTACAATTCTGCAAGTTGAGCGATTATTTTAGCTCTCTTTATCCATTTTGAATACTCTAATTGTTCATGTTTCAGCCATTAATGGTCATGAGTTGTTCATTAGGACTCTAGTCTGCATGAGCTGGGACAAGCTAGTTTCTGTTTCTCTATTCTCTTGTATCCGGTAGTCTCTCCAGTCCTTACGGGTTCACTTGCTACTGTGTTTCCCGGAAAATAAGACAACACCTTATATTAATTTTTCTCCAAAGATGTGCTAGGGCTTATTTTCAGGGGATGTCTTATATTTCTATCAGGAAGTGTCTCTCAGCAGAACATTTCCTGTTCCTTTGTACTGTGTTTGTCCTCCTGCCTTCCCCACTGTGCCGCCCCTCCTCTGCTCAATCTGAAGGTATGCTACTGTACTGATAAGGCACCTGTCCTGCCATCCCTGCACACTGCTGATAACCTTGCTGTGTGCTGGGATGACAGGACTGGTGCCCAATCAGCGCTGCACCGCTTTCCCCGCTTGCAGGCCGCCTCTTCCTCCTGTGCAATGTACCGATCAGGCACCTGCCCTGTCATCCCTGCACACTGCTGATAACCTTGCTGTGTGCTGGAATGGAAGAACTAGTGCCCAATCGGCACTGCACTGTTGTGTCTCCGCTTGCTGGCCACCTCTTCCTCCTCTTTAACTGCTGCTAGGGCTTGTTTTCCGGGCAGAGCTTATATTTCGAGCCTGTTCAAAATTCCAGCTAGGTCTTATTTTCAGGGAAACAGGGTATTTTCCCAAATCATGTCAGCTTGTTTCTTCGTTTCCGTTTTGGTCAGAACATTTGGCGAATTGCATGGCATTGACATGTATACTGCTATGATAGCTACCTCGCCTTTGACGGAATTTGTTTGATATTTTCTATCAAGGTCTGGATTTCTTACGTTTTTTTTCAATAAAATTTTAAGTTATAAAAAATATTGCATGTAGAGGAAATGGGCCCTAATTGTCTCTGAAACAGAAATGCCAGTGGTAAGGCTGCATACTACGTAGCCTTAGCAACCAATCAGCACTGGTAGACGGAGCTCTAGTGAACCACAACAGATTCCCTATTTTTGTTTTAACTTCCATTTAGGGAGTCGCTCTGAACCTTTTGGATTTTTTATATTGGCACTGTGATTGGCCTGAAGAAGGGGGCACGCACCCATGAAATGCGTTACCTGTGCAAATAAAAAACACTTTTTTGGTCAACCTCGCTAGTGTCATTAAAGAGGTAAACCACCTCCCCTGTGTTTTGCTTTTATTGCGCTTTTTTTTTTTTTTCAATAAATTTTTATTGAGTTTTCTGTTTTTGTTATTTTTAACAACAAGTACATATGACATCTGACCATCAAGACATCATCAACAATTACAGTACTTTACAAGATAGGACATTATGCCATACGTACAGAAAAAAGGAATCAACAATATACAGTAAATGATAAACATTAACTATGGCCTGAAGGTCTGAAGAGATATAGAAAAGACTAAATAGGTGGATTATACAAATGGTGATGTATATAGGTGGTGATGTACCTGGGGGCATTAAGGGGTAAGCTCGTGGGGTGTTTGTTTGCTTGCAAGGCAGGGGGTATTGGGGGTAAAGATTTATATCTCTGTTGAGCCTGTTTTAGGTCGTTATAGGGCTGATGGCCGTGTTATAAGCCCCAATCGCAGGGATTGGTTTTTCTACCTTCGAGTTAGCCATTAAGAAGGAGAGTCGGGCCATTTGATGCTTAAGAGGAATGGTGGGTCATTGTCATTGTTGTAGTTTCTGATAGAACGTTCCATTTGGAGATTGAAGTCCACTTGATTTCGTAGCTGTGTGATAGAAGGAATTTCTTCCGAGTTCCAATTTGTAGTGATGAGGCTCCTAGCTACACACAGTATTTGTGACACTAATAGCCTATATTTAACAGGAAAGGCCCTTATCCCAATATGTAAAAGTGCTAGTTGAGGTGTAATCACAATTGGGGATTGCACAATGTCACAGAGTTCCTTGGTGATTGAGGCCCAGAAGGGTTGAATTTTAGGGCACTCCCATAAAAGGTGAAGCAATGAGCCCGTGTTATGGCATTTCCTCCAACATTCTGGAGAAATTTTAGGTGAGAAATTGGCCATTCGCTTGGGGGTGAGGTACCATTTTAATAAGATTTTATGGAAAGATTCCCTATGATTAATACAGGCGGAGAATTGTGATATGGCCTTAGATGAGAAAATTATATCTGAATGTTCTATGGGGATTTGGAGATCAATTGACCAGGAGTCTATATATTTGTGCAGTTGCTTGTGATTACTCCTCAAGAGTTCCTTATACCACACTGAAATGCCTCCTTTAGTTTCTAGAGTTGTAGATAAGTAAGAGACAATGTGTCTAGATGCTTTGGGTAGAGTGCATTTGGTTTCTGTCAGGAAGTGTTTGATGCGTAAGTAGGTAAAGACTTCTCTAGGTGGAAGTTGAAACCTTTTTGTTAAAGTAGGAAAGTCAAGTAGAGTGAGGTCGTCAGGTGAATATAGGTCCGAAATTAGGGAAATACCGGCCTCCAACCATTTCCTCATTCCCAGATTTGGTGTGGAGAGGGTGAGAGCTTCAATGGGTAATTTCAGAAGGGATCCTTCTGATTGGGACGAAGAAGATCTGGTAAATTGTGACCATGCGTTAAAAGTAGCTTGGATAGGTGGGTAGGGTGATTTATTGGTTTGGGTTTTTAACAGCTGGAGTGTTAGTAGATGTAGGGGGTTACAGGATGAGATGGCTCTTTCAATATTAACCCATTGCTTAGGTGACTCTTTTTTCCACCAATCCCTAGAGGCTTCCAGCAGACATGCGTAGTAATAGGACTTCAGGCAAGGGACCCCTATTCCTCCTGCTGATTTTGGGATTGTTAAGTTTATATATGCTATTCTATGTTTCTTTTTCCCCCATAGAAATTTAGCGATTATTTTACTAAGCTTAGAGAAGTAGTTATTGGGTAGGGAGATGTGTATTGTTCTGAATAAGTATAAGATTTTTGAAAGAACTTTCATTTGGAAGGCCGCTATTTTGCCAAACCAGGAGAGCTCAAATTTGGCAATGTTATCTAGCTCTTTGGGTATAGAGATTAGGAGTGGGAGGAAGTTGTCTTCATATAGTCTATTTACCGAATTGGACAGCTTTATACCTAAGTACGGGACTGATTTTTTTGCCCAATGGAAGGAGCAAATGGAGGAGATTTGTTGCTTTAAAGGATGCGGTATGTTGATTCCCAGCATTAGAGATTTGCTTTCGTTCACTTTGTAATACGACACTGAGGAGTAGGCAGTCAGGACATTAGTAATATGTGGAATGGATTTAAGTGGGTCAGTTATGTAAACAATGATATCGTCCGCGAAGAGTCCAATCTTGTGGGATTGGTCTTGCAGTTCTATTCCCGAGATGTTGCTGTTAGTCCTTATTGCTTCTGCTAGGGTTTCTATTGTAAGGACAAATATTAGTGGTGATAAAGGGCACCCTTGACGAGTGCCGTTGGAGATGTTGAACTTTTTAGAGTAGAAGCCTGCTACATTGACCATGGCTGAGGGTGAGGAGTACAGTGCCATAATGGCTGAAAGAAAGGAACCGTTAAAGCCAAACTTAGCTAATGTCGCTTCTATAAACCCCCAATGGACCCGGTCAAAGGCCTTCTCTGCGTCCAAGGTGAGAAGCAGAGAAGGTCTTCGACTCAGCTCCGAGAACTTAATCAGGTTGATAGTTCTCCTTGTAGCATCAGTCGACTGGCGCCCTTTAGTGAAGCCCACCTGGTCCCAACTAATTAACTGTGGGAGAATGTTGAGGAGCCTATTGGCTAGAAGTTTAGCGTAAATTTTCTTTTATTGCGCTTTTAACAAAGTTGTATTGTTCCTGGGTGCCTCTTCTCCCCTGTTGTTCCATTTAGGGAAATCAAGCCACTCCTCTCCATCCTGTGGTCACACCCTCTCATGCATAACTATGCCTCTTTCTGTCCAACCATACCTGTTACACCATGACATGCATGGACTCTGCACTGCAATGCAGAGTCTAGAGTAGACAGTGGTTTTGTGTGGGGGTGGGGAAAGTGTCTTAAGTCTCTTGGGACACCTGCTGGATCTCAGCAGGGGCGTAGCAATAGGGGGTGCAGAGGTAGCGACCGCATCGGGGCCCTTGGGCCAGAGGGGCCCTGAAGGGCCCTCCCTAAACTACAGTATTAGCTCTCTGTTGGTCCTGTGCTTATAATTATCACTTCTATAGATACTTTGAACAGTGGTAATCATTAACAAGCTGTTCCCTGTCCCCTTCTTGCACCTCTAACACTGTAGTTGCCATTGGCAGGTTTTGGTGCGCCGTATCATTTGTTTAGCATAGAGTGCTTGGGGGGCCCCATTGTAAAACTTGCATCGGGGCCCACAGCTCCTTAGCTACGCCACTGGATCTCAGTATTGCCCTTTTTTAGAGTACTTGCAGCACTGGCACGGTGGCAAGACTCCCTAGAGTACAGCATTACTACCAGTGTCTCATTTTTTACAGATACTTTAGGCTTGCGCATGCTGAAGATACAGACATAGCACCAGCATTCATGCCTAAACCAGCATTGGCGCACGGTACTATCAAATACGTTGAAATACATTATTCAAAATGTACAGCCCTACCCTTTTCATTGGTGTGTATAGTTGTGTTGGTCTTTTGTCGCACTGTGTCTTCAGGTGGTTGGTCATGTTCTTTTTCTTGGTGTTCAGAGCTGTTGTGCTTCTCATGGATCTGATGCTCCAGGATACTTATCTTCTTCTGTAAGGTGTCTCTTAATGAATTTGAAAATAAGGAAGAATTTCTGCTTCTCTGAAAAACAACACAGAGAATGTATTTATGGTCACAGCACACTGAAGGTCGTCTTGAAGACAAAAAGCAAAAGCTGTAAATCGGAGGAATAACTATAAAACTCCAGAAATTGGTTCACAATCTAAGGGCCCCCTTCAGATAAATGAGAATATTAACACTATATCTGTTAGTTTTATTCAAATCACCAGTAGAACAGTAGACTAGAGATCATAGTAAAACTTCGGCAACCGAGTAAAAACTTTTAAAAGAAAAAAATTAATGTAAAACATATAAGTTAAAAATATTTTCTCTGTTCAGTGCCAACAGCCCAACGTGTAGTTCTTCTAGAAGTCTTTGCTTTATGTGGCAAAAACTGAAACTGCAGTTACACTCGTAAAGGGAACCTAAAGTGAGAGGTACTGTACATACAGGCTGCCATATTTCTTTCCCTTTAAACAATACGGGTTGCCTGTCTCTCACTGTTTCTCAGCTGTTTAAGGGCTCGTTCACACTGCAGGCTTTTTTTTTTTAATTTTCTCCTGCGTTCGCTTTTTAAAAAACGAACGCTTGTGCAATGAATGTCTATGAGAAGGTTCATATCAGCGCGGGTTGTGCGCTGTGTGGGCAGCAAAGCGGTGCGTGGACCATTGAGGCAATTCCGTCTCAATGGAAGGTATGGGAGGAACGCAAAACGCTCACAAAATCACTTTGTGCAGCGATTGCGTTCACGTTTTTAATAATAAATACATTATATTTATTTTTTTCCGGGTCAAAGAGTTCACTTCCTGACTTGTGTCAGTGAGTGAATAAAAAAAATGCTCGGGCAAATACCGTATAAATGAGCTTTGCACAAAAACAAATCGCCCACCCGAGCCAAGAGGAGGGGAAAAAACTCCTCCAAAAACGGCCAACACGAACGGCCACGCGAGTGGAACGCAATGTGAACAAGGCCTAAGGGCCAGTTTCCACTAGCCAGCGTGCATCTAGAGGGACGCGCACCATGCTTGGCTAAGTATTTGGGGGGCTGCTGCAGAAATCTGCAACATCCTGTCCACAGAGGCAGCGTTTCCATGTGAGACTCACCTGCAGGGAAACGCTGCAGATTCAGACCAAATTCAGCTCTAGTGGAAACGTGAGCTCTCCAGAAAACAAGACTGATTTTGGCAAAGTTAGTCCACTGGCTCAGAGAAGCTCTGTTGCATAGGTAACAACTCAAGTTTTTTAATTCCACCTGAACTGGAAAAATATGAGACTCTTTTCTTTGCTACTAATGTTCTATTTGTTATTCGTATTACACATACAATGATTCAATTCATGGGGCTCTATTCACAAAGCGGTGATAACCCAGTTATAACGGCTAAAAAGCTTTAGGCGCTATAACCATTGCACTACGCTGGGGAAAAGCCCCTTATCACGCCTAAACTCAGTTGACAGAGGTGCCTGGCTCTTCTACTGACCATATATGCTATTGCTCCGTTGTTATTGCCTGATGAATCGGGATCAAACCTGCGAAACGCGTTGCATATTTGGAGTTCATAAATAAAATATATTGACTGTGTTTACTACAGTCGTTGTGTGTCTACTTGGAGGAGGTAAGTCCACCACTACCTCCTCTATTTACCAAGAATTTGGTTTTTAAGCTCATTTAGCTTTTATCCTTTTGGCGCCTCTGTTCTCCTGCATAATATTGAGTCCACCCTGGGTGGAGGGTTGAACCCCCTTTTTCTCATCTACAGAGAGCGACTTCTTATTCCTGAGTGGGGTCAGGAAAATCTCTGCACCTGCCTTTACAGTGGTTGCCTAATGGTAACCCTGGTTTGTGAGTATTAATATTTACTCTATCTAGTAACCATTTACCAGTACATATTACACTATTGGGGCTCTTGGTGTTCCTTGTTTTTATCTCGTTGTAAACTCAGTTTAGGCATGATAAGTTTAGGCGTGATAAGTTTAGATCGCAAAGTCCCGCGCGCAAAGCAGTGCCATTAAACTCTATGTGACGTTTAGCGCAACAGACTTTGCTAGCGCAAAACTTTTGATCAGCTGTGCACTGCGGTGCTAACCCAGTTGGTGCTATAGTTATCACGCCTAAACTTATCACGCCTAAACTTATCATGCCTAAACTTATCACGCCTAAACTTATCACGCCTAAACTTATCATGACTAAACTTATCACGCCTAAACTTATCATGCCTAAACTTATCACGCCTAAACTTATCACGCCTAAACTTATCACGCCTAAACTTATCACGCCTAAACTTATCATGACTAAACTTATCACGCCTAAACTTATCACGCCTAAACTTATCACGCCTAAACTTATCACGCCTAAACTTATCACGCCTAAACTTATCACGCCTAAACTTATCACGCCTAAACGTATGCCTAAACTGAGTTTCGCCAGCGTGCTAACAGTTTGCACCGCTTTGTGAATCAAGCTCATTATCTCATAAGTTTATTTTCCCTACAGACTTTCTTCAAGGTTGGAGATGTTAAATGGTACATTTACATTACCAAAAGGGTATTAGAGGTCCCCTTGGAACACACAAACATACATTTACACTTGCATACACTCAAATAAATATATACATGCATAAACAGACATACATATATTTGCCCCCTACACACTGGAACACATGCACATACACACATGATAGTGGCTGGATAGTGTACTGGTTAAGGGCATTGTCTTCGACATGAGAGACCAGGGTATGAATCCTGGCGAGGGTCAGTACCTATTCAGTAAGGAGTTCAAGGCAAGACTCCCTAACACTGGGGTGGCCTCATGAGCGTGTCCTTAGTGGCTGCAGCTCTTGAGCGCTTTGAGTCCAACAGCAGAAAAAACGCTGTACAAATATATTTAGATTATTTATTACATGCATACATATTGTAGACAAGCATACTGTATCTGACTATATCTGTTATAACTCACATGGGGATGCACTAACCAGCGTTAACATTGCCATGTGGAGACAGTGTACAGAAATATTAGCACAGGCAGTGTACCACGAGTAACGCTTATAGCTTGGGTACTGCCAGCATTGCTACAGTAATGTGCGTTAGTAACACCTTTACTGTACATGAGTACTACGGGTCGCACTAATAGCATAACTCACGGTACACTAGCTGCAGTAGTACTGTCTCCGCACAGCAATATTAATGCTGGTTAATGCATCAGGCTCAATATATAGCCTTATCCATTTTATCTCTTGAATTATGCCTCTTTATGTGTTTATCTCCTTAATTATCCCTCCTTATCTGTTTATCTTATGAATTATCTCTCCTATCGGTCTTAAGGTGCGTACACACACACTACTACAGAGAACGATCAGCGGATCGTTCAGAAACAGCCTTATCAGTCTGAAGACAGACTTTACACACGGACTACTGCCCAGCGGGAGGGTCTGACGGACCCGTCGTTCTCTGTAGTAGTGCGTGTGTACGCACCTTTAGCTCATGGTTTATCTCTCCTTGGGGTCGAAACACTAACCAGCTGTAAAATTGCCATGCGCAGGTAGAACAATTTTTACTAGTACTTGCAGCATTTACGTAGCTCGATTTGCGCAATTAGCGCATACGGTTTTACTTGAATAAAATGCATATTACTACAGTAACATGCATTACTCAAATTGCATAATAAGCATTATCATAGCCTGTCTTACCTGTGTTACCTAATTGTGTAATGTGCGCTTCGTTACTGCCATGAGTACAGGTAAAATTGATGTGCAATTTTACGACTGTCTTGTGTATCGACCCCCTTATCTGAATTATTTCATTAATTAGCTGTTTATCTTATGAATTTTCTCTGATAGTTCTACTGATGTAGCCTCTGTTTATATGTTTTTTCCTCAATAAACAATTTTGTAGAGGTTATGGCTCTGCCAAATGTAATTCACTGCAACAGCGCGGCAGAACGAGGTCTTTATACACCCTAAATCCCGGGGAAAAATTCCACAACTTTCCAGGTTGTGGATTTTACTGCCCGGGGAGGTAGAGCTTAGCACTATAGCTCTGCCTCCAGCCCAATCAATCTCCGCCAATCTCCTCCTCTCCCCGCCGCTCTCAGTGAAAGAAGCCTGAGAGAGGCGGAGATTGGCGGAGATTGACTGAAGCAGAGGCAGAGCTACTGCACAAAGCTCTGCCTCTACCAGGAACGAGCCCTGAATTTTGCCCCGGGGTTTTCGGGGTAATTAAGACCGCGTTCTGTCATAGGAATGCGGCGAATCAGTTTGGATTATGATGCTGAAACTGCCTGCACCATAAAAACAGGTATTTAAAAATGCTTCAGACTCTCTTTAATGTCTTAAGACCTACAAGGCACAAAAATATCGAGGCACAAAAACGCCTTTATACATTGGCAGCAAGCAGGAGTAGTTTTATACTAAAACACCTTAAAGGATATCCGAGGTAACGTGACATGATGAGATAGACATGAGTATGTACAGTGCCTAGCACACAAATAACTATGCTGTGTTCCTTTTTTTCTTTCTCTGTCTGATTGAGTTAAATATCAGGTATGTAAGTGGTTGACTCAGTCCTGACTCAGACAGGAAGTGACTACTGTGTGACCCAGTGACTACAGCGTGACCCTCACTGATAATAAATTCCCCTTTTTTATTTCTTTCTTGCTCTCAGAAGCCATTTTCTGCTAGGAACGTGTTTTATAGTTGGAATTTCTTATCAGTGAGGGTCACGCTGTAGTCACTTCTTGTCTGAGTCAGGACTGAGTCCCCCCTGCTCTTGATACAGCGGCGTCGCTGCCGCGGAACCGGTGGAGACATCTGCCTGGGGCTCTCTCTCCTCTCTGCTGCTTGTTAGATGCGCCTATCCGGATAAGTATATTGCCTCACTATTACTGTGTCAGCCTTCATAGTATTCAGTATCATACCCCCCACCGCCGCGATATAGCCCCCCGAAATTAGCGACAATATTTGCCGCTATCTCGGAGGGTAAATGGAGGAGAGGGATTCCCTGCACAAAATGCAGAGTAGGGGCATTCCTGCAGGCTTTCCAGAGCTGCCATTGGGCAGCTCTCTCTCCCCGGCCGCGCCCCCTGCCGCACCCCTGCCCCCATGCACGCTGGTGGGAGAGAGAATCGACCAGATTCACAAAAGTGAAAGTGGGCCAGTGCGGCCCACAGGAGCGGCGGAGAGCGGCGTGAACGGCAGCTACCTTATTCGCACAGCCCCCCGAATTAAGTAGCATCGTTTTTTTTTTTTCAATTTTATGAGCCCACCTAGGGCTCTCCAAGCATCACTTGGAGGGCGGGGCTACATATACAATATACAGTATATACAAAAAATTCACTGCTCTACTGCAATTGTGAGAGACAGTGCTGGACCCTTGGTTGCCTAGTCAAGAGGATGAATACAGTAGAAAGGGAAGGTCCGCAACAATGTCTCTTCAAAAAGTGCTAAATATCCATTTAGGACATATCCACAAAATAGTAAAAAGTACATAGCTGACCTGTTTCGGGCCAAGCTGCCCTTAATCATAGCTAAAAACACAGATCATCTCATCCAGTTTTATGGGTAATGACCAGCCAGGGTGGTGCATGGACAACCCCCTCAAGGGAGGGGCCAACAAACAAGTGTCGGGCTCCAGCCGTGCAAAAACCACCATTCTGCACATACATAAACATGCATTTAAAATCTATGCAATTGATACATAAGACAAAAAAACAGAAAAAAGAACAACGATATAAAGTCGCACAATGAGGGATACAATAATTAGAGGAGCTAGCTAAACACTGACATGCACAAAACTCAAAAAGATACAAAAATAAGATTGACTGACTATAATTCAACCTATCACCAGAGCCAGATCCCACCTTGCATTAAGTGTTTACCTAGCTCCTCTAATTATTGTATCCCTCATTGTTCGACTTTATATCGTTGTTCTTTTTTCAGTTTTTTGGTTTCATGTATCAATTGTATAGATTTTAAATGCATGTTTATGTATGTGCATGATGGTAGCTTTTACATGGCTGGAGCCCGACACTTGTTTGTTGGCCCCTCCCTTAAGGGGGTTGGTCCATGCTCCACCCTGGCTGGTCATTGCCCATAAAACTGGATGAGATGAGCTGTGTTCTTAGCTATGATTAAGGGCAGCTTGGCCCGAAACATGTCAGCTATGTACTTTTTACTATTATGAGGATATGTCCTAAATAAATATTGAACACTTTTTGAAGAGACATCGTTCACGCGGACCTTCCCTTTGTACTATATACAATATGCAATATACAGCAATATATAGATATAGAAAGTGTTTCTGATGCTGAAACTAGGAAAATTAACATAAAAGTAGGTATCTTGAATAATTTACTGAATTCTACTATATGTCACTACAGTGCCTCTTTAACCTCCTTGCCGGTCTAAAAAATCCGGCAAGGAGGCAGCGCAGCACATTTTTTTAATTTTTTTTTTTTAAATCATGTAGCGAGCCAAGGGCTCGCTACATGATAGCCGCTAAGTGGCGGCATCCCCCCACCCACTCCGATCGCCTTCGGCGATCAGAGTATGCAGGGAATCCCGTTGAGAACGGGATTTCCTGCAGGGCTTCCCCGGTCGCCATGGCGACGGGGCGGGATGACGTCACCGACGTCATGGACGTCGGGACGTCATAGGGAATCCCGATCCGCCCCTCAACGCTTCAACGCTGCCTGGCACTGATTGGCCAGGCAGCGCAGGGCTCTGGGGCGGGGGGGGAGCGACTCGGCGCGGCGGATTGCGGCGGATCGGCGGCGTGTGGCGGCGATCGGAAGTTACAAGCAGCTAGCAAAGTGCTAGCTGCTTGTAACAAAAAAAAATTATGCAAATCGGCCCAGCGGGGCCTGAGATATCCTCCTGCGCAGGTTACCCCGAGCTGAGCTCGGGATAACCGGCAAGGAGGTTAAAGAGAAACTCCGACCAAAAATTTAACTTTATCTTAATCAGTAGCTGATACCCCCTTTTACATGAGAAATCTATTCCTTTTCACAAACAGACCATCAGGGGGCGCTGTATGACTGATATTGTGGTGAAACTCCTCCCACAAGAAACCCCTCCCACAAGAAAAGTTCAAACTTTTGGCAATTTCCTGTCTGTCAACCTTGTTGCATTGTGGAAAATAGCTGTTTACAGCTGTTTCCAACTACCAAAAACCATGCAGCAGCTACATCACCTGCCAACAGTAAAATGTTCACTGGAGTTCCTCTTTAAGTAGGAAGCTCTTCTTCATGGTGGCATGTTTACACGAACGCCTTCATAATAAGTGGTAAAATGTGTTCTTCCACAGGAAATGTAAATCAGTATACTCATGGAACTAATGAAGGGAAGTTAATTTAAAGGGGCACTATTGCTAAAATCATCTTTTTTAAACCTTTTAGCATACATATTAGTTGATGGAGGACTGATTTTGCACATTATTCATTTTTATTTGAAAGTATTTGTTTGCAGGCAATAAACATTTAGATACATGTAGCCACGTCAGCAGTTGCACCTTTTCCGACGCCAATGTAGTTCATACCATTCTGCAATAGGGAGGCAGCTTGTAGTGGTGTGCGAGTTGTCAGTTATATTGTACCCCTCTGGCCATTTCAGTTCGCTTTTCCCACATTGAAACCTTTTTTGAATGCCTGCAAAACCGTTTGGTGTTTGTGTTGTGGAAGCAGGTAGGCATTCAAAAAGGTTTTAGGAAGCAATACACCACGCAGAGCAACACACAGCTGTAGCGCTTGTGTGTGCTCTTTGATGCCGCCGCTAGATTGCGCAGATAGGAAAGCCGGACATGGTTACCATAGAAACGGACAACAATAGGTGTCAGTTTCATTGCCAGCATAGGGAAAGAGGGTCCTTGGCGGCCGGGCAGTGTAACTACACGCAGCCGCTCTGAATAACGTTGCACCCTGCACGGAGGAGGCTGCGACCATCACTTTACGTCGGCTGCTGTGCTCAGTAACTGCTCTATAGAGCGGTTACAATGTGGGAAAAGCAAACTGAAATGGCCAGAGGGGTACAATATAACTGACAACTCGCACCCCACTACAAGCTGCCTCCCTATTGCAGAATGGTATGAACTACATTGGCGTCGGAAAGGTGCAACTGCTGACGTGGCTACATGTATCTAAATGTTTATTGCCTGCAAACAAATACTTTCAAATAAAAATGAATAATGTGCAAAATCAGTCCTCCATCAACTAATATGTATGCTAAAAGGTTTAAAAAAGATGATTTTAGCAATAGTGCCCCTTTAAGCTTGACATAAATTGATCAATAATAGCCCTATTTGTAAAGAGATCACTCACCTCCTGTTTGGAAATTGATTGAGTAGTTGGGATTACTGTACTACTGCCCTGCCACAGCTGGCAAAATGTCTGTTGCATTATATCTTAACCTCTTGGCGACTGATCCACGCCAATTGGCGTGAACTGCAAACAAATACTTTCAAATAAAAATGAATAATGTGCAAAATCAGTCCTCCATCAACTAATATGTATGCTAAAAGGTTTAAAAAAGATGATTTTAGAAATAGTGCCCCTTTAAGCTTGACATAAATTGATCAATAATAGCCCTATTTGTAAAGAGATCACTCACCTCCTGTTTGGAAATTGATTGCGTAGTTGGGATTACTGTACTACTGCCCTGCCACAGCTGGCAAAATGTCTGTTGCATTATATCTTAACCTCTTGGCGACTGATCCACGCCAATTGGCGTGAACGCAGCTGCAGCCCCAGGACTGCTCAACGTCACTTGGCATGAAGTCCTGGGGTGGGGTTTTACGGGGGATCGCGCACGCGCCAATGCGCGCATATCCCCCCACTTGAATGACGGAGCTCAGCTCCATCATTATTCTCCCAGCGGCGATCGAGGAGACTGTTATAAATAATAGAATAGAAATAATTCTGTAAGGACATACAGTAGAATACGGTAAATTATTAAAGGACAACTGAAGTGAGAGGAATATAGAGGCTGCCATATTTAATTCCTTTTAAAGAATACCAGTTGCCTGGCTGTCCTGTTGGTCTATTTAGTTGAAGTAGTGTCTGAATTACACCAGAAACAAGCATGCAGCTAGTCTTTGTCTTGGCCCCCTACTGTTCACCCTATACACATCCTCCATTGGCAAGGTTATCTCCTCCATGGGTTTTAACTATCATCTGTATGCAGATGACACCCAGATCTACCTCCACACCCCTGACATCTCAACCACTACCATGGACAAGTTCTCCTCCTGCCTATCAGCCATTTCCTCCTGGATGTCCGCTAGGTTCCTGAAACTAAATCTAGAGGAAACGGAATTTATGATCTTCCCACCCCGGTCATCCCTGGACCTCCCAGATGTGCAGGTCAGTGTTAACCACAATACCATTCGCCCTACCTTTCAAGCCCGCTGTCTGGTTGCCACCCTGGACTCCGCACTCTCCTTCACTCCCCACATCCAAAATCTCACAAAGTCCTGCAACTTCCACCTTCGTAACATCTGTAAGATTCGCCCTTTCCTGACCTCTGCCACCACCAAACTCCTCATCCATGCCCTCATAATTTCCCGCCTCGACTACTGCAATGCCCTTCTGTCTGGTCTCCCTATGACCCGAATAGCCCCACTGTAGTCCATCATGAATGCGGCAGCCAGAATTATCCACTCCTCCCATCGCTCCACCAGGGCGGCTCCCCTCCGTGAATCCCTCCACTGGCTTCCTATCCAGTCCAGAATCAGATTCAAGATATTGTGTCTGATCTACAAATCTGTCCACAAAACCTGTCCAACCTACATTTGTGATCTTACTCAGAGATACACACCTAGCCGCTCACTCCGCTCTTCCAATGAACTTCGCCTAACCGCCCCCCGCATCACCCAGTCCCATGCACGCCTCCAGGACTTCTCAAGAGCTGCTCCAACACTATGGAACTCCCTACCTCCACCCATTAGGGCAGCCCCCTCCTTCAACACCTTCAAGAAGGCCCTCAAAACTTCCTTTTTCACTCTGGCCTACCACCCCTCACAATTGCTCTAAACCCATAGCTGAACTCTGGTCCCAGGGCCGGCGCTACCATAGAGGCAAAGGGGGCAACAGCCCCAGGGCCCCAGAGCTTGTAGGGGCCCCCAGTGGCTACAAGAGGAAAAACATTTTTTTCAAATCGACCTTATAGTTTTTGAGAAAATCGATTTTAAAGTTTCAAAGGAAAAAAGTATACTTTTAAATGCGGTAAATGTCACTTTTAGTAGCAAACCTAACGATAGTGTAATTTTACATGCATCAAAAGAAAGAGCAATAAATTTCCTGACGGAGTTTCCAGGGGGTCCATATGCAGCCGCAGCGCTTTGGCCAGGGATCGCTATACAGCCGCAATATGGCTGTATGAAGATCCCTGGCATTTTTTCCTATTTTCCCAATTTTTTTTTTCTGTTTAGAGTGTGGGAATTTTTTTTTTTTTAATTATGTGGGGTCCCCCCTCCTGAAATTTTTTTAACCCCTTGTCCTACCCTGCAGGCTGGGGTAGCCAGAATGTGGAGCTCCGACCGATTGGGGCTTCACACCCTGACTATACCAGCTGCAAAAAAGGTCCCTTAATGCCGATTTTTGTTCCAGGGTATCTGTTGGGGGGCCCCCAGGTTTATTTTGCCCTGGGGCCCCATTGTTGCTTAAACCAGCCCTGTCTGGTCCCCTACCTTTCGTGTCCCTACCTCTCCCTCTAGATTGTAAGCTTTTGGGCAGGGTCCTCCTCCTTTTGTGTCCTACCTGATCATGCACCTCCATTACTGTGCACCCATGCTATGCATCTGAGTGAACCTAACTTGCCTAATCTCCATGCTCCATCCAGTGACTGACTAAGCATTACCATGTACTCATACTGTGCTGTGTGATCTGGTTTTCTTGTATTCCTGTATTGTCATTTTGCTGTATGTGACCCCTAAAAATTGTCTGTAACCTAAATTAATGTCCATTGCTGCGTAATATGTTGGTGCTTTATAAATACAATAAATAAATAATAATAAATAATGTCAGAAACACCTGATATGCTGCATGCTTGTTCAGTGGCTATGGCTAGAAGTATTAGAGGCAGAGGATCATGAGGACAGCCAGGCAACTGGTATTGTTTAACAGGAAATAAATATGGCAGCCTTAATATTACTTACCCTCCAAACTGAGGATTAGACTGTCTATTATGTGGAATTCTTCCTCCAGTGCATTCTGGGTGAGCAGGTATATTTATTAACAGCTTTGGAACTCTCAGTAAATTAAATTCACAGAGATCACCTGACACAATACTAAAAATGTTCCTGCCTGTGATAAGTTTCAGAAAGTAGATCAGGGAACAGAAAGATCTTACAATGGACACACACTGACATCATCATTTATAAATTAATATTGTAAAAATAAGCCATTTTATTCATTGTTATTTTGACTACAGTTCCATGGTCCAACACACTGTCCACTTTGTTCAATGAACCAGTTCACAAATGTGCCTTTTAATGGATTGTGTTTTTCCAATGCACTCCTGCATGTACTGTTCCTAATGGTCTGTGTGTATGTTATAAGTGGAAGCGGCTATAGATAAATCATAATGCATGTGTCATAATGGACGCAAATGTGACATTCTCTGCTCATGTGCACTTTTAGGGCCTGATTCACAAAGCGGTGCTAACAGTTAGCACCGTGGTGAAAAGCCCTTTATCATGCCTAAACTCTGTTTAGGCATGATAAGTTTAGGTGTGATAAGTTTAGGTGTGATAAGTTTTTAGGCATGATAAGTTTAAGCACCAACTGGGTTAGAACCGCAGTGCACAGCTGATCAAAAGTTTTGCGGTAGCAAAGTCTGGTGCACTTTGCATAGAATTTAATGGTGCTGCTTTGCGTGCGGGACTTTGCAAGCGATCTAAACTTATCTAAACTTAGCATGCCTAAACTTATCATGCCTAAACTTATCATGCCTAAACTGAGTTTAGGCATGATAAAAATGATTATCACACCTAAAGTCTTTAACTGGGTTATCACCGCTTTGTGAATCGAGCCCTTAGTGTGAACAGCAGTAGTGTAGCTTAGGACCTCTGGGCCCCGGTGGGAGTTTAATATTGGGCCCCATCGAGCACTCTATACATAACAAGTGATATGGAGCACCAACACCTGCCAAGGACAATTAGTGTCAGAGAGGTGTAGGCTGGGGGAGAACAGTCTATTAATGGTTACAACTAATCAAAACACATATAGAGGTGATCATCATTACCAGCTTAGCACCAATAAAGAGCTAAAGTGGTTGAAGGGGAGCCCTTACTGGGCTCCTCTGGTCCAGGGGCCCTGGTGCAGTCGCTACCTCTGCACCCCCTATTGCTATGTCAATGGTGAACAGAGCCGTAAGCCTCATACGCACTTAAAGCCCAATCTACACGATACAATTCTTTGTGCGCTTCTATTACGATTCTATTTACAATCCAATTAAATCCGACATGTCCGATTGGGATTCGATTCAATTCAATTTGCCATAGCAAATCAATGGAATATCGAATTGAATTGAATCGAATACCGATCGGACATGTCGGATTTAATCGAATCGTAAAGAGAATCGTAATCGAATCGCACAAAGAATCGTATCGTGTAGATTGATCTTTAGACCTGTCTTTGATCAGCTCCCTCTGCCATGAATGTTGTCAGTTTTAAGGAGGGACCTGAGGTGAGAGGGATACAGAGGCTGACATATTTATTTTGTTTTAAACAATGCACATTGCCTGGCTGGCCTGTTGATTCACTGCCTCTAATACTGTATGTTTATCCATTTACTCTGAACAAGCATGCAGATCAAATATTTCTGACAAGATTAGCTGCATGTTTGTTTCAAATGTGTGATTCAGACACTACTCATGCCAGAATGATCAGCAGGACTGCCAGGCAACTGGTATTGTTTAAAAGGAAATAAATATGGTAGCCTCCATATGTCTCTCACCTCGGGTTCCTTTTAAGCAGGGGTCTCAAACTCAATTTACCTGGGGGGCCGCAGGAGGCAAAGTCAGGATGAGGCTGGGCCGCATAAGGAATTTCACAATCGCGGCGCATCGCCGCCTCTGCCCGCCCCTCTCACTCTTCCTTCACAGAGAGGGGCGGGGAGAGGCGGCGATCCAAGCTTTGCCCCTTCCAGGAAATGCCGGCGGATTGCCCCCCGGGCGATTTGGGGGCTCTGCAGCCCTCGTTTAGCGGCGGGGATGAGGCGGATTACTTGGGAGCACTGAAGCGAACTATAAGGAAACTTTTGCCGGCGAGGGCCACAAAATATTGCATCGAGGGCCGCAAATGGCCCGCGGGCCGCGAGTTTGAGACCCCTGCTTTTAAGTGAATCAACCCCATTTTTTTTTTTGTGCACATAGCAGTCATCATAATCAATTTCCAAATACTGTACACATGCTAAATGGAAGTGTCAACCTGCTGCGTCCTTGAGACTGAATTAAAAAAATAAATACATAAATACAATTAAAATAATAAATAAAAATAATAATAAATAAAATTGCAGTACTTATAGATGTTTCATCAGCACCTTTTGCATCCTGGTGGAATTCTGCTCATCTAAAGGATACCCGAAGTGACATGTGACATGATGAGATAGACATGTGTATGTACAGTGCCTAGCACACTAATAACTATGCTGTGTTCCTTTTTTTCTTTCTCTGCCTGAAAGAGTTAAATATCAGGTATGTAAGTGGCTGACTCAGTCCTGACTCAGACAGGAAGTGACTACATTGTGACCCTCACTGATAAGAAATTCCCCTTTTTTACCTCTTTCTTGCTCTCTGAAGCCATTTTCTGCTAGGAAAGTTTTTTATAGTTGGAATTTCTTATCAGTGAGGGTCACACTGTAGTCACTTCCTGTCTGAGTCAGGACTGAGTCAGCCACTTACATACCTGATATTTAACTCTTTCAGGCAGAGAAAGAAAAAAAGAAACACAGCATAGTTATTTGTGTGCTAGGCACTGCACATACACGTGTATATCTCATCATGTCACATGTCAGTTCGGGTAGCCTTTAAAGCCAAGATATCTCATGAGGTTTAATTAGGCCAAAGCTGGTGGTATAGCAGAGGATGAGATTGCACCAGGGCCCCTGGACTTGAGGGGCCAATACTGGGTCCACCATTACATCGCATATATATTTATGCGTGGGCATAAACCATAGTTACTTCATCTGCATAAAGTTAAAATGCTTAAAGAGGAACTCCAGTGAAAATAATGTAATAAAAAAGAGCTTCATTTTTACAATAATTATGTATAAATGATTTAGTCAGTGTTTGCCCATTGTAAAAGCTTTCCTCTCCCTGGTTTACATTCTGACATTTTTCACATGGTGCATTTTTACTGCTGGCAGATGATGTCAGTGGAAGTAGCTGCTGCTTGCTTTTTTGGCAGTTGGACACAGCTGTAAACAGTTATTTCCCACAATGCAACAAGGTTTACAGACAGGAAACTGCCAGGACCATAGTCCTCACAGTTTCCTGTGGGAGGGGTTTCACCACAATATCAGCCATACACAGCCCTCTGATGACCGTTTGTGAAAAGGAAAAGATTTCTCATGTAAGGGCTGGTGCACACCGAGCGGCTTTTTCAGCGTTTCTGCAGCCGCTTGCGGCTGCGGATCCGCTTGGTCAATGTATCTCAATGGGGTGGTGCACACCAGAGCGGGAGGCATTTTGCAGAAACGAAAAAAGCCTGGGTGAGGCATTTTTTGGATTTCGGATGCGTTTCTGCCTCAATGTTAAGTATAGGAAAAACGCAAACCGCTCTGAAAAACGCCTGTTCAGAGCGGTTTTGCCGGCGGTTTTGTTACAGAAGCTGTTCAGTAACAGCTTTACTGTAACAATATATGAAATCTACTATACTGAAAACCGCAGCAGCAATCCGCAAAACGCTAGCAAAACGCCATAGAAAAATTAAAAAAAGCGTTTAAAAATCTGCTAGCATTTTGCGGATCTGCTAGCGGTTTTTGGTGTCCACGGCCCTCAAAGGGGGTATCAGCTACTGATTGGGATGAAGTTAAATTCTTGGTCACAGTTTCACTTTAAGCTTAGTACATACGTGCAATTTTAATTGGCCGATCATTTGCCAATTTGACCACTTCCATATGAGAGCTTATCTACACAATCTTTTAATTGTATTCAAAATCTGTTGGTCCTCCTACTACATGGAAGTGTTAAAATTGGCAAGTGATTGGCCAATAAAAATTGAATGTGTGTACCAGGCTTTTGGGATACACTGTTGTAGCCAGGAATCCAGCATGTAATTTAGGTCTGGTTTAATCTCTTGTATATCCACTGGTTCTGATCAAGGAATCCATTAGCTCCATTAGGCCTCATTCACATTGCGCACAGAGCGGAGTGGCTATTTTTTTACGCGTTTTTTTCGATTTTTGTGCACTGGACAGTTTTTTAAGCGCTTTTCAAAGTGCTTTTGCAGAGCGATTGCGTTTTTTCACTTCCTGACTTCAGGAAGTGGTTTGAGCAGTTTGTTTCCTGATTTCAATCAAGAAATGAACTCTTTGATCCAGAAAAGAATAAATATAATGTATTTATTCTTAAACGCTCACGCAATCGCTGCACAAAGAGATTTTGTGAGCGTTTTGCGTTTTCCTATACCTTCCATTAAGGTGGAATCGCCTCAAAAATGGCCCATACACCGCTTTGCTGAGCGGATCGGAAACAAACCGCTCAGATGTGAACTGTCTCATCAAGAATTATTTCACAAGCGCTTTCAGGGCGATTTTAAAAATCGCCAACGCTTAAAAAATGTCAAAAAGTGACAGTTAGTGTTAACGAGCCCTAAGACATGATTTTGTACATCTTCTGTCGACAGCATTGCCTGCGATTCTTTGGTTAACACACTGTGACAGATAGGTGGAAAAACTGTTAGTGTGGCAATACACAGGATGGCAATACACACAGGATAAGCACCGATATTCTGATTAATCCTCTATTTTATAGTCCCACTGAGAATGCAATAGAATCAAATTGCTGCTCAATGCCTATACGCATTTACAAATGATCAGTCACAAAGTTAAAGTGAACCTCCGGACTAAAAATCTACTCAGCAGAACTGAAAAAGCTTGGTGCTTCTTTAACAGTTTCACAGCATCAGAACTTTGTTTTTCTTACCAAAGCATCATTTTTAGATGTATTTTTAGCTAAGCTCCACTCATCAAAGAAAACTGCCCGGGCTTTTTTCCCCTGATGCTGTGCAAAGCATGATAGGATTTCCTATGTTGTTATTCACGTTGCCTAGCAACTGGGAGGGGTGATCAGCACACAGGACAGTTGGAACTGTATCTCATGCTCCCTGTCACCTCCTTTCAACCAAAAAGATGGCTGCCCTCATGAAATCAAACATTTGCCTGTTCTTTTAAAACAGGGTGGGTAAGAGATTATATAACCTATTTTAATTAACATAACTAATGTAACTTAATGACGGTATGTTTGCTTAGGCTGAAGTTCCTCTTTAACTAATAAGATTAATTTTAAAATGAGTCTCGGGTCATCAATGCAATGTGCTTCTGTTAATTATTTTATCCCTGTTTTACAATGCTGGCAGGGGTGTAACTACTAGAGATGTCGCGAACATAGAATTTTCCGTTCACGAATGGAGAACGCAAACTTCTGAAAATGTTCGCGAACAGGCAAATCTGGCGTGCTGCCATACACTTCAATGGGCAGGCGAATTTTAAAACCTTCAAATACTGTTTCTGGCCACAGGTCTAAAACCTAGACTGTGGCATACCGGAGGGGGATCCATGCCAAAAGTCCCACCAAAAATTACAGAGTTGACGCAAAGTCGGGTTTTAATCTCTAAAAGGCAGAAATCACGTTATGCATATCTCTGGGTGTCAGTGGGCTGTGGAGTGTCACACACAGAGAAATACAATAGTACTATCAGAATACAGTGAAATAGTAATGCACCTGAAGTGGTGCTGTGCGTGCAACTTAATGAGGCAACAGCAGTAGTTTGCACACAGCTCTGGGTGTCAGTGGGCTGTGGAATCTCACACACAAAAAACCACAGGAGACCGATGTGCTAGCCCTCAAAAGGGCTCTTTGGGGGGCTTTTACAGCAAGTGAGGAACAAGAACACAGGCCTAGCTAATGCTTTCCCTACCTATCTGCAGCAAGTCTGACCCTGCTCTCACTAACAGTCAGCAGCCAGCACAGAATGAATCCAATATGGCCACCGCTACTGCTTTTTGTTTAGGGTTGGGTGGTCCAGGAAGGTGTGCTAGCTGATTGGCTGCCATGTATCTGCTGACTGTGAGGTAAGGGGTCAAAGTTTAGCTCAATGATGACGTCCGCTGTTCGGTGCAAATGCGAACAGCGGATGTTCGCAGAATACTGCTTGCCGGCGAACTGTTCGGGCCATCTCTAGTAACTACAGTAGAGCAGCCCTACAACTGCAGGGGGGCCCAGAGTTGTAAGGAGGCCCCAAATAACACTTCCCTCCCTCCAATATAAGGGTCCATCCGTGAGATCAGGTGTTTTTGTGGCTACGTTTGTTATTGGTGTGAAGATTGTGATGTCCACACTTGTTTTATGACCCTTGTGAGATGGGGCCCAAGGCTGTGAGGCTAACCAGGGGTAGGCAAGGGAAAGGGTGCGAACATGGGGGGGCTTCATCAAAGTTTTGCTGGGGGCCCTATGATTTGAAGTTACACCCCTGAATGCTGGCATATCACTGCCACACTTTATAGTAAAAAAAAAAAACACCTCATCATGAGTTTGTAATTCACACTGTGTTTATTAAAGTGATGCTGATTTTAAAAAAAAACAAACAGGTAATGCACTAACAATTCAAACTGTATATACTGGAGGTGCCAGGCCAGTGTCACAAACTACTTAGAATTAAAAATGCAATACATTGATCTGGGGCCTGAGCACACTAGTGTGCTTCTGTATACAACGCATATCAGTCTGTAACTTGTGTTGCTGTAAAGCGGACAGAAGCGTGCTAGCGTGTTCAGGCCCTTATGGAACATGGCCCCATTTTATGGGATTTAAAGGGGAACTGAAGTAAGAGGTATACAGAGGCTGCCATATTTATTTCCTGTTAATCAATACCAGTTGCCTGGCAGCCCCACTGGTCTATTTCTCTGCAGTAGTGTCTGAATAACACCAGAAACAAGCATGCAGCTAGTCTTGTCAGATCTGACTTTAAAGTCTGAAACACCTGATCTGCTGCATGCTTGTTCAGGGGCTATGGCTAATAGTATTAGAGGCAGAGGATCAGCATGGCTGCCAGGCAACTGGTATTGCTTAAAAGGAAATAAACCTGACAACCTCCATATACCTCTCTCTTCAGTTCCCCTTTAAAGAGACACTGAGGCAAAAAAAAAATTATGCTATAATGAATTGTATGTGTATTACAGATAATTACTAGAACATTCGTAGCAAAGAAAATATTCTCATATTTTTATTTTCAGTTATATAGTTTTTTTGTTTGTTTTTTATAACTGCATCATTCTCTAATATTTGCAGTTTACACACTACTCGGCATTCTAAATGATTTTACAGAGCAGGCTAGTGAACTTTTGAACTGTTCTCTGCAGGAAAAAAAAACAATACAGTGCCAGACACTTGAGATAACAAGCTTCAGAAGACAGCGCTCTCTGCGACTTTGAAAGTCATGGAGCTCAATGGCTCTTTTGCATAGATAACAACTGAAAACAATATTAGACATATCTCTGCTCCTAATGTTTTATTTCTTAGCTGTAATACACATACAAATCATTATATCATATTTTTTTTTCACTTCAGTGCCTCTTTGAAAACTATCCTTAATTATAAGTACCTTACTATTGTAAAGTGCATTTTACAAATCTATTGGTGTACCCAGGTTTGTTAACTATAGTTTTAATGGGGCATATGCACAAAATTACGGTAAAGTTATAGTGTGCAGGGAACACAAAGCAATTTAACTTTCTTACAGTGAGAAGGTATTGTGCATAGCGCAATTATCGCAACCTTTGTTATCTAGGTAATGTGAGCATTGCTAGGGTAATGCACGCTACACAAGTAGGCAGCATAGGGCATGTTACCCTAGCAATGCTAACATTGCCTACTTTACCATACAATTGTGCATATGCCCCAATGTCTTAGCTTAATCTTGAACCTTTCTTTTTGATTAGCAAATCCAACAGCCATTCTAAACAAATGACAGCGTGGGGATTGACTTTTTAACCACTTCAGGAACCAGGCTATTGGAAATCTACGTTGTGTCTGTGAACATTAGTTTCTGGCATGAAGTAGATGTTTATAGCAGTGGACCTGCTTTCCTTTCGACCAAAGTGCTCATTGTGGTTTGAGCGGCAGAGGCGCAGGGACAGATAAGCGTACATTTGTTCTTGCAGGCTGTGTTGATTACTATTTCCCCTCTGAGTCATAGCAACTCCAAGGGAGAAGTAATTTGGGGCCCGTTAATTGTCGTATCCCCGAATTACCTGTGCGAAGGGTGCAGACTATAGCATTGCTGTTATAGCCATGCCAAACTCAGGCACTACGTGCCATGCTGGGTGCGTGCAAGAAGCCTTGCAAAATCCCTGCTATGACAATCTACATCATGTCAGAAACCAACGTACACAAACATGACGTAGATTCACAATAATAGTTAAAGGGACTCCGAGCAGTGCAGAAACTATGGAAAGATGCATATCATTTTAAAGCTCTCTTTCTTCTCTTTCCAATGATTCATAAACCGCCGCCCTACGCCTTTTAGTTTTCGCTATTTTCGCGATTGAAATTGCAGCGGCCGCGATTTCAATTGTGGAAATAGAGAAAACTAAAAGGCGTAGGGCGACGATTTAGGTGTTGCCAGAAAGAGGAGAAAGAGAGCTTTAAAATGATATCCATCTTTCCATAGTTAAGGGGCCCATACACTCAGCCGATTTTCTGGCCGACCGATCGATCCCGATCGATTGATCGATTGATCGTTTGCAAATCGGTTGGCCAATCGACCGATCGATGGCCGATTTCGATCGATTTCGATGGATTTCCATCGACCTGGCAGGGTGGAAAATTTAGGTCGATCTGATGAGATTGCTTATCAGTTTGCATTGGCCTTAATGGAAATCTGATGGCAAAAAAATGCCATCAGATCGAATTTCAATAGATTTCAAACTGAAATCTATTGGAATTCTATCCTGGTAAAAAATGTTCTAAAAACGCATCAGATAGATCATCAGATGCATTTCTTATCTATCTGCTGCCAATCTGACGAGTGTATGGGCACCTTTACTTGTATTACAGGACGACACTTTCCCCAGTGTCAGCAGCTCCATTCAGCAGAATGGAGCTGCTGACTTTAGGAAAAAGTCGCCCTGTGTAATACAATGTAACTATGGAAAGATGGATATCATTTTAAAGCACTCTTTGGGCCATATGCAATTCACTTTTTCACCTGACTTTTCTCCCTGGAGATAATTTTTCATCTTCGATTAAAATAACTTTTCAGCACTTTTCAACTAAAAAAGTACCAAAATGTAAGTGAAAAGGTACTATCAAAATTATTTTGAGTATTTTCTTGTTTTCTGGTGGCTTAAAAGGCATTTTATTGACAAGTTTAAAAATATCACCTAGGAGAAAACTCAGGTGAAAAAGTGAATTGCATATGGCCCTTTCTCCTCTTTCTGGCGACACCTAAATCGTCGCCCTACGCCTTTTAGTTTTCTCTATTTTCGCGATTGAAATCGCGGCCGCGGCAATTTCAATCGTGAAAATAGCGAAAACTAAAAGGTGTAGGGTGGCAGTTTATATATCATTGGAAAGAGGAGAGAGAGAGCTTTAAAATGATATGCATCTTTCCATAGTTTCTGCACTGCTCGGAGTACCTTTAAGCAAAAGCATACAATGTAATTGTTACAGACCCAGTATACAAAACTAGAGCTATAAAACTTTTGAACCTGGGTATGAGATTTCCCATATCAACTACCTGGAGTGGAAGGATAAAAGATAAAATGTGATTGTTTGTACTTAACATTAGCTTCCTTTCTTCTGTCTATTAATAATTAGCTTGAAGAGGAAGATTTTTAAGGCAAGAGCAGAAATACCTGTAGGTGCTCCAGCCTGTCCTTTAGTGACTCCAGCATTCTCTCCATTTGAGGAACCCCAGGAGGTGTAGACTGTGGCGGGTCTTCCATCGTGTTTGGTGGGACACTAGGCTTGCGATAGAAGTAGTCATGTGCTGGTTGTTCCCGATACTCCCTGTGGGTGGGATGATGATATTCATGATCTCTGATGTGTCCATGAATATCTTCATGTCCATGAGGGTGCTCTCTCTCATGACCATGTTCTCGCTCATGTCCATGCTCTCTCTCATGTCCAAAGTCTCTTTCATGTTGTCTTTCTTCCCATTCATGTCCATGCTCTCTCTTGGGTGCATGTTCTCTTTCATGGTGTTCCCATTCATGCCCATGCTCTCGTTCATGCCCTTCTTCCCACTCATGAACATTTTCCCTTTTGTGACCATGCTCTCGTTCATGCCCATGCCCACTTTCATGTCCAAAAACACTCTCATGATTAATGCTTTCTTCATGCCCATGTTCTTGGACATGTTCAGCGGAATGAGTGAGACCTTCTTCATGGCCCCTGCTATGTGGGTAGCCTTCACAACGGCTTAGTTTCACAGTCAGTTCCCTGATGGTCTCCCTTTGATCTAAGATGGTCTCTTTTTGGTGAACCACTGTCTCACGCAGGTGAAGAATAGTTTCCTTGGATTCTTCTTGCATGCCCACCCAGTGCCCTGCTCCAGTAGAGCTATGGCGCTGCCCATTGGATTGGCATTCCATATCCAAAGGCATTGGGGTGCAAACAAATTTCGGAAGTGAATACTCCCCCAAACATGTGCGTACCAAATAAACAAAACCAGTAAGAAAAAGTGAGAAAAGCTTCATATTTGACCAAAGTAGAAGCTCCCTTGTAAAAGATGGAATTTAAGTTCCTTTTTGACTGCCTCTCCGTCTCGCTGTGCTCAAGTTGTCCTTCTTAGTTGACAAATGACATTCAGAGGATTTCAGAACCTGATTTAGTTTGTTTCAGATGTCACCTCCCTCTGTAATGATCAAATCCTCTTCAGCAGTTTTTCTTTACCTATCTGGTTCCTGTAACTTGGTCTGGAAATGGTATTAGGTAGAACACTAATGTCTTTAAATCCACAGGAGGCCCCACCTCCGATCTCATTGTCCTACATGCAGCAAGAGGAGATCAAAGACTTACTTTAAACTTAGCCAATAAACTCAGGAGGACTTTAAGGAGATGATGCCCTGGTAAACTAGCATTGCCCTGGAATCGTTTCGAGACAGCATAAATCTATTAGGTTTAACCATCTCAGATATGAGCGTAGCAATCTGGCATATTCTCCAGGAGTTTTTACACAGTAGGAAGAATGTTTGCATTAAATGTTAAATCTAAAAAAAGATAAGAAAAGAACAACAAAAGAGGCTAGCAGTATATTTTTATCTTCCTTACATGTCTATATCCTTGTATAAATCCAAACAAGATCCACTATTGTGGATGGTGAGAATCCAACCATAGCAAGAGGATGCAAAGCACAACCTCAGCTGGGAGGACTGGCAACCTGATATGGAATTCTTCATGTTCTTAGCTGATTAATGAGCATTTCTCACATGAAAAAATATATAATAATGCTATATCTGTAAAAGAAGGACACAAATAGGTTTGCAGGCACCTTGAAGCGTCAGTGCTGTGCTATAGTAACCCCCCCCCCCCCGATCCCCCGTCTGCCCCCAACACTAGTTGCTGTTCAGCCACATCTCCTGTATGTTACAGAGAAATGCACCCTGTATGTATTTAGAGGGTTTAGCCTGTTTAATTCATCCTCCTCTGTGACTAATCACAAGTTGTAATTTGATCTCTCCCCGTGTCAGCTGACTGCCATGGCAGAGATGGCAGATCAGCTCACTGGAAAGCACAGGATGTTAACAATATGTCTACGTCCATGAAAGCAGGAAGTAGATGCACTGCGGATTTATTGGAGGATTTGTGTTAGCTGTAGCAAATAAATATTTTTCTTCAAAGGTTATTATGCTGCTGCTTATCTTTTAGAGCAGAGAGGACGTTCTGCGTTCAGGTCCACTTAAACTAACGGGCACATTCAATCAGACTCCTCTCGTGGTGTTTTAATGCTGGGAATACACCATACAATTTTCTGTTAGATTTACCTGCCAGATAGATAAAGTTCAACATGTTGGAAATTTATCTATCTTAGGCCCCATTCACACTTGCGTTTTTGAAAAAAACGGACCGGATGCCCGATCCGGATCCGGTCCGTTTGCATATGTATCATCAGGTGTGAATACGGCTGCGATCCGGATCCGTTTTTTTAAGAGATAACACACTGTATAAATTCCTGGGGTCTGGGAGGTCAGCAGAAGCTGCACCTGTAGAATCAGGTCCTCCGCTGTGTAGGGCCTCACCTCCACGTCCTACATACTGCCAAACAGCTCCAGCACAAAAGTAACTGCTGCTCCACTCCAGAAATGCTGGGCCCATGTGTCCCCATCCAAAATGGCCGCTAGAAAACGCATAGGAAGTGGGGTAGAACGTCAGGTTTTTATAGCCAGTGGGTTCTGTGCTTTCCGTTTCCCATTGGTTTCTATTTCCGGATGGTGCAGTCAGGCTCCGGTCCGGGTGCATCGGCCGGATGATCCGGACCCAAAAAATAGCGCATGTTGGAAAAGTGTCCGGAGTCCGGATCCGATCCGGCTCCGGTCCGTACGGAACGGACATGTGTGAACGGACGCATAGACTTTCCATTTCTATGCCGAACGCCCGTTCCGTTTGTACAGTATACGGTCCGGATCTGGCATGGCGAATCCGGACAGCGAATGCTAATGTGAACCGGGCCTTACCATCTATCTGCCGAGCAATTAGGCATTGTTCTACTCAGCAGGAGATAAACAGAAGACAATGCACCAGAAATAATGACCATTCTCTACAGAAAATAATGTAATTATGCATTCTAACAGAAAATCTAACAGAAAAATCTAACAGAAGAATCTAACAGAAAATTGTATGGTGTATTCCCAGCATTATACACATAGCCTTATTGCAGCATATTTTGTATTTTGCCAGGTTTGCTGTAAGCAGAGATAAGCTGTTGCTGTCCGACTTACATAACATACATATTGTACTGTTTATGTTTTGATCTCAGTGAATGTTGAATGGTAAATAAAGAGAAATTTGTTTCAGGCATTTGCCATTTTGAATTCCCTCTGACTGAAGCCAATTCTGATGTAATTTCCTCCCTTACCCTTTTTTTCTCCTAGAATCTCCTCTGTCATAGCTAGCTTGCTTTGTAAACATGTGAGCACAGCATAGATCAGATTTCAGCCTTTTGTCACACTGAATTGCCCTCAGCCAATCAGTGAGGAACGGGAATGTGGGAGGAGAGATAACAAGCTTCCTTCTTCTCAGCAATGTACCAAAAAGAGCCAGTCTGTGTGAGATAAAATTCATTACATCAGAAACTTTTCTGAGTAGATTGGAATGCTTGCAATGCAGGGTTAAGTTCCAGGCTGCATAAGAGACACTGAGCAGTGGGTAAATGGAATTTGATTTAGACAATCCCTCTTTAAGAAAGCTTTATATTAAATGACCACTATCGTGGAAAATTGTAAAATTTAAAATAAATAAAAACTACATTTTTTTTCAGAGTAAAATGTACTTACTGTAATTACTTTTCTCCTATGTTGCTGTCGCTTATAGTAAGTAGTAGAAATCTGACAGAACTGACAGGTTTTGGACTAGCCCATCTCATGGGGAGATTCACAGGGTTTTCTTTATTCTCAAAAGCACTTAATACACAGCAGATGCTTAGTCAAACAGCCAGAATAGTGTGCAAATAGGTGGGGGAGGCCTGCATCTTTGTATAGATCTTTTCCAGTCAGTGCATTTGTAAAGAATAATTGAAATAGCCAGAATTCCTCCTACCCATGAAGAGATGGACTAGTTAATAAAAACTAATTAGTTTTGTCAGATTACTACTACCTACTGTAAGTGAGAGCAACATAGTAAACAAGTACTTTATAGTACATTTTACTCTGAGAGAAACATATGTCTTATTTGTATGTGTTTTTTTTTAATTTTACACATTTTCACAATGGTGGTCCTTTAAGGCGGGATTGTCAGCTATAAAATCAAATTCAATTTTCCCACTGCTCTGTGTTTATTATGCAGTCTACAACTTGATCCTGCATTGCAAGCATTCCAATATAATTATACATGTTTCTGTTGTAATAAAACTTATCTCAGTTAACCTGGCTCTATTCTGTACAGTGTACATTGCCGAGGAGAGGGAAGCTTGTTATCTCCCTCATCACCACATTCCTGCTCCTCACTGATTGGCTGAGGGCAGTTCCGTGTGACAGCTGAAAAGGGAAATACACATCACCCCTCTGCAGAGTCTGCTGAAATACGATCTATGCTGTGTTCACATGTGTTTGCAAAGCAAACTAGATATGACAGTGCAGTTTCTAGGAGAAAAAAAGAGTAAGGAAGGACATGACATGAGGAGTGGCTTTAGTCAGAGGCAGTAAAGATGAAAAATGTCTGAAACAGTTTTCTCTTTATCAACTATATAAAATTCACTGAAATCAAAACATATTATGTAAGTAGGACAAGTATTTTTCTACTTATATATGTGTTGTTTTTTTCCTGGGATAGTATGGCTGTCCCTGCTGCTTTAAGGTCTCCCCCAAACACAACACATACAAATTGTATTTCTGTTTATTTAAATAATTTGCGTTATGTGAAGAGACAGGAATCTGAATCATGAACCAAGATAGTGCGCTCCATAATAGTGAGTTTTGTGTAGCTGTAGTGCATGACATAAAGCCAGTTTATAGTAGGAGTTCAGATTGCCATAGCGAGCTGCATAGTGTCCTCTTCATATACGCCGGCTCGTAATGCTTTGCGGAGCTTGAACCAGAAGAATTCACTGCCCCGAGGGTCTTCAGGCCAGTTAATGTATGTATTCTGCTTGATCAGCTTCCTTAGCTTGTGGTAGGCAGAGAGTCTAGAAAGAAATTGAATAGCATAATAGGCAGTGAGGAGATCTGGCTGTGGGAATAAAAGCTTATCATAACACAAAAGAGTTTCTCATCATACAAAGGCCTCGCCGGCTTTACCGCTAATGGGATTTCTCAAAGCAAACGCTCATGAAATAGGACTCGGCAGATTCCTAATCGCAAAATAAAACAAATCAGGTCTGTAATTCTCACACACATCGCTGAGATTTAAATAAGGTCATCACAGGACACATATTGTGGTAGCTGAAGTATTATTAACCACAGAGGTGTGAAAAAAGTATCTGTCATCTCTCAGATTTCAAATTATATATATATATATGCGATATATTATTATTATTATTATTATATATGCAAATTAGTGCCCGTTGGGCACCTGCCTGTCCATGGCATGGTATCTGTTATGTGTACCTAACAATCTCATTACTTATATATAATCACATTGAGGCTATTAAGCCTGGTACACCTACACAATCTGCCCATAGTATTCAAAATCTGTTGACCCTCATACTACATGGAGGTTTTAAACTTGTTCATTGATTGGCCAGTCATAATTGAAAATGTGTTCTAGTCTTAAAGAAACTCTGTAACAAAATTTTCAGCCTTATTTCTTCTATCCTATAAATTCCTATATCTGCTCTAATCTGGTCTGGATTACTGCAGCCTTTTCTAGTTGCACTGTCTCTGTAATATATCTAATCTTTTCTTTGTCAAGTTTTATCGACCCAGGGAGAAATGGGCTGCCTCTGTTGTAATGAATACAAGTTATGCACGCCCCCTGCAGGCTCTGTGTGCTTTGTTTACTCCTCACTCTCTGCTCTCAGTTTCAGCTGGTCTGTGTGATGCAGTTTTTGAGGCTGAGGGGGGAGGGAGCTGCCTGTCACATGCTGAGAAACTGTGGGAATCCCAGACTGGAGTGCAGATAATTCATTATGTATTAAAAACTTGTAGTATAGTGTAATATGATATATATATATATATATATATATATATATATATATATATATATATACATACATACATACATACATACATACACACACACATATATATATATATATATATATATATATATATATATATATATATATATATATATATATATATATATATATATAATGTTACACTATACTACAAGTTCCTTTTTAGCAGACATGTTTTTTTGTTTGTAAACACTGCCAAAAACTGGCGATTCAAAGCCAGGGTCATGGCGGGGAGCGGCAGAAACAGCAAAAAGGGATCCAGAGGAGATTACAGTGACTCGATTTGTATGTTTTTTATTGTACAAATCTGACAGTACAGGTTCTCTTTAACCCTTAAAGGAAGCTTGAAATTAAGATATAATCTAGTGGGATAAAATACACACACAGCATTCAAATAAAATGCACCTGTCTACCACTGGAGGATGTTGGTTTCCGTAATAGTTTGCATGCAACTTATTAAGTACTCGTCCCTCCCACTGCTATTACATGGGAGCAGCTGGGATGCAATTTGTTTTTAAGTAGCGCTGTTCCTTTCCTCGCCATGTACAAATGTAAGTAATTTTGGTCAGCTGCTCCCATGTAATAGCATTGCTTATTGATGTTTATGCAGAGCTTCTGTTTGGTTTCAAGGTGCGTTTGTAGTTTCTAGGGGGGGCTCAGCGCACCTCTGATTGGTGGCCATTCGGAGGCGGCCTGGTGATGCACTAATCCACCTTTGCGCAATTTCAAATTTTTACTTGGTAGCGCACCCAGGCTATGCATATGCATAATTTAGGATTAGTTAGTGTTAGGGCCCCTCCCATGGGGGATGACTTCTTTGCAGCGGAAGGGACGAGTACTTAATAAGTTGCATGCAAGCTATTACGGAAACCAACATCCTCCAGTGGTAGACAGGTGCATTTTATTTGAATGCTGTGTGTGTATTTTATCCCACTAGTGGGACTTACACTCTCAAGCAGGTAATCATAAGGATACAATCTGTTTTTAAGTAGCGCTGTTCCTTTCCTCACCATTATAACAGAGGTGCCTGGCTCTTCTACTGACCACATATGCTATTGCTCCATTGTTATTGCCTGATAAGGCTGCATCAAACCTGCAAAACGCATTGCATTGTCCCCCGGAGTATGTAAATAAACTTGTTGTATTTGACAAACACATTGGCAATTTTTGTGTTTGCTTGGAGGAGGTAAGTCCACCACTGCCTCCTCATGTTTTAAAGGACAACTGAAGTGAGTATAATATGGAGGCTGCCATATGTATTTCCTTTTAGACAATACCAGTTGCCTGGCTGCCCTGCTGATCCATTTGGCTGCTGAAATCTCTGAATCACACCAGAAACAAGCATGCAGCTAATCTTGTCAGATCTGACAATAATGTCAGAAACACTTGATCTACTGTGTGCTTGTTCAGGGTCTATGGCTAAAAGTATTAGAGGCAGAGGATCAACAAGACAGCCAGGCAATGTGCAATGAAATAAATATGTTAGCCTCTATATCCCTCTTGCTTCAGTTGCCCTTTAAACTTATTAGATACTTTTATCTTTTTGGCGCCTCTGTATCCATACTGCGCTGCATTATAAGGTAAGGCAAGTCAGAGATATATGGCAGCTTCATGTTACAGCCAAAGGCCTTGATTCACGGGCGTGCTAAACAGTTAGCACGTGCAAAGTCTGCGCTATCGTGCGCAAATGTCCGCGATCGCGGCACTTTGCGTGCGCAAAAGTCCGCGCGCAGCACTTCACGTGCTAACTGTTTAGCACGCCCATGCTAAACAGTTAGCAGGCTTTGTGAATCAAGTGTTTTTGGACAGTGATAAGTGGCAGGAACGGCTATAAGGTCATAATTAATGTTGCAGTATTTTTGCTTTGTTAAATGTCTTAAAGGGAACCTAAACTGAGAAGAATATGGATTTTTCCTTTAAAAATAATACCAGTTGCCTGACTCTCCTGCTGATCCTGTGTCTCTAATACATTTAGCCACAGCCCCTGAACAAGCATGCAGATCAGGTGCTCTGACTGAAGTCCGACTGGATTAGCTGCATGCATGTTTCAGGTGTGTGTTTTCTGCTGTAGCTAAAAGATCAGCAGGACTTCCAAGCAACTGGTATTGTTTAAAAGGAAACATCCATATCCCTCTCAGTTAAGGTTCCCTTTAATTGTAGAGCTAGCGCTATTTCTGTAGATCTTTGGGGTGTGGGGCGAGATTCCTACTAAACCATTTTTTCAGTGCTTATATTGTTAGGGTACATTTACGATGGGAGTTGCGTTGCGTTTCCTGTAAAAACAGGAATGCAATGGAACAAAAATGTTGCACCACATGCAGAGCTAGATAACCCACAAGGCAACCCTAGTCAGTTGCCTAGGGCCTGGAGAAAGTCTAGGGGCCTGGCGGATACTACGCGGGGATTTTCACATAATTCCACATAATAAATGTTATTGCAGTTTGCATTCTGATTTAATCTGAGTTTAGAGTTTAGTGCATAGTTTGCATCTGAATATAAGGTGTATATTTGCCTCTGGGGGGCTCTGCACGCCTCTGTTGGTAGTCATTTTAGATGCGGCCTGATTAGGAGCGCTGCTAATTTTTCCGTTATGTAAAAAAAAATGTGTAAACCATTTAATGGCCAGCTGCCCCCAGGTTCACACTATGTTTGTTTGTTATTTAGTGGTTAAGGTCTCTTCCATGAGATACCTCAACGCGGTGGAAAAGTCTAGTACGGAACACACTGCGCACAAACTGTTGTTTGAAGCCAACAACCTCCATTTGTTGCATCTGTTTTGAATGCAAGTTGTGTAACCTGCCTATACATGGGCTCTGCACACCTATCCTGCTGGTCACTCCACATAATAAACAACCTAGGTTAAACTTCAGTGGGAAGGCAGGGCTTCATACCAATATACAGCAATTTATAGCTATAGGAAGAGCTTCTGATGCTGAATCCAGTGTATTTACCATAAAAATGGGTATCCTGAATAATTTACTGAATTCTACTATATGCCGTGACAGTTCTTCTTTATGTGGCATAAGTATCCATAAAATTACTACGCCCTACAGTGACCAGATTTTTCTTGGCTCAACCTGGGACAAAGGGGGGTGCTAGTGTGGTGCGCGAAGCGTGCCGCGCCAAAAAATGGGCGTGTCCTTGACCATGGTGGGAAAATGGGTATGTCCATGACGTGGTGTGGGCGGAGCAAACTGTAATCTAACTCTGAGGCAGTGGGCCAGAGTTTTCTCCCAAAACATAGACAGCCAAAGTGACCCTAAAGGTAATTAGGCAATGTTCCCCAATCACTCAAGGAAGCAGTGTTCCCACCACGATGTGGTGAAATGGGAGATTTGCATCATGGATGTCAGTCCATGACATGACTATGTACTGTGCTGCAGAAGATGCAAGTGCTATATAAATACATAATAATGTATTGGTGGGACCTTAGAATTTAACTATGGCTGGGATTAGATTGTGAGCTATGCTTAGGACATGACTACATTCTTTGTAAAGTGCTGCCTTAGATGCCAGTGCTATATAAATCTTCTATATATATATAATAGACTAAGTGCCTCAACCTTCAAACAAGAAGAAGAAGTACTTTGCATGAGAAAATTTATGCGTGCTCAAACACCAAGTTTAAGGCCTCTTTTCCACGGACTGTTGAGCTGTGTGCTCAGCACGCAGTTACCAGGCAGCAGTGAGCAGATACCAGGCAGCAACAAGCAGTTACCAGGCAGCAGCAAGCAGATACCAGGCAGCAGCAAGCAGTTACCAGGCAGCAGCAAGCAGTTACCAGGCAGCAGCAAGCAGTTACCAGGCAGCAGCAAGCAGTTACCAGGCAGCAGCGAGCAGATACCAGGCAGCAGCGAGCAGATACCAGGCAGCAGCGAGCAGATACCAGGCAGCAGCGAGCAGATACCAGGCAGCAGCGAGCAGATACCAGGCAGCAGCGAGCAGATACCAGGCAGCAGTGAGCAGATACCAGGCAGCAGTGAGCAGATACCAGGCAGCAACAAGCAGTTACCAGGCAGCAACAAGCAGTTACCAGGCAGCAGCAAGCAGTTACCAGGCAGCAACGAGCAGTTACCAGGCAGCAGTGAGCAGTTACCAGGCAGCAGCCAGCAGTTACCAGGCAGCAGCAAGCAGTTACCAGGCAGCAGCAAGCAGTTACCAGGCAGCAGCAAGCAGTTACCAGGCAGCAGCAAGCAGTTACCAGGCAGCAGTGAGCAGTTACCAGGCAGCAGTGAGCAGTTGTGAGAGTTTGAGAGCCATTTCACTGCCTATTCACAGTCCATGGAAAAGAGGCCTTACCCTAGCAAGTCTGACATTGCAAATCTGGCCTAATTGGCTATTCATGAGGCAATGCTCATGCAAATGCATGCACAAACCAATACCACAAAGCAGTCACCCTGCTACATGCTACATTAGCACTATCCGGCTTAGTGCACACCAGAGCGGTTCGGCAGCGTTTTGCGATCCACTTGCGGCTGCGGATACGCTTGGGTAATGTATTTCAATGGGCTGGTGCACACCAGAGCGGGAGGCGTTTTGCTGAAACGCATACTCCCGAGGTGAGGCATTTTTTGGATTGCGGAGGCGTTTCTGCCTCCAATGTAAAGTATAGGAAAAACGCAAACCGCTCTGAAAAACGGCAGTTCAGAGCGGTTTTGCAGGCGTTTTTGTTACAGAAGCTGTTCAGTAACAAGAAGCTTTACTGTAACAATATATGAAATCTACTACACCAAAAACGCTTTACAAAACCGCAAAATGCTAGGTGAAATGCTACAGAAAAATAAGAAAAAGCGTTTCAAAATCTGCTAGCATTTTGCGGATCTGCTAGCAGTTTTTGGTGTGCTCCAGGCCTCCAGGAGCGCCACGGGGAGGATTCCCAATGCCCCCTTTTTATACAACTGGGGGGACCGCAGGGTCCCAGGCTCTCTCACTGCCTGTAAACCACAGTGGCACCCCAGAGGGGGAGTCTGGGTGGTGTGGACGCCCCCCCCCCCAAGTGTGGCCAGCGCCGGGGAGAGCCGTCTGCACCCACCTCCTAATATTAAAAACAGGCACTTACCTTAACGTCCATTGCGTTCTGCTACATGCACATTAATTTGAGGGCACCACATGAGAAAGGAGAGAAGCATGGGTCACCCCGAGCTTTAGAGCTCAGGGCTGGCTCACATACAGCACTCCAGAGGAGGGGGAGGACAGGCGCACTCACTCCAGGGTTCACACCACCGGAGCTAGCCATCCACCACTTGCCTCCAAAGGATACAAACTGCACAAAATGCTTTCCATGAGAAAATTAATGCGCATGTAGCAGAACCCAATGGACGTTAAGGTAAGTGGCTGTTTTTAATATTAGGAGGTGGGTGCGGACGGCTCTCCCCAGCGCTGGCCACGCTTGGGGGGGGGGGGGGGGGCGGCTGCGCCACCCAGCCTCCCACTCCGGGGTGCCGCTGTGGTTCCCAGGCAGCGAGAGAGCACTTTGCAGTATTGGTTTTTTGACCCTGCATAGTTTGGCATGCGAAAGCAAATGCATATTTGCATGAGCATTGCCTCATGAATAGCCAATTAGGCCGGATTTGCAAAGCCAGACTTGCTAGGGTTAAACTTGGTGTTTGAGCACGCATACATTTTCTCATGGAAAGCCTACTTCTTCTTGCTTCAAGGTTGAGGCACGTACTCTATTAGATAGATAGATGCGGCGTATGCTACGACGCGGGTTAACTAGTACATTATAATATCGTAGGACATTAGACTATGACTATGGTGGGATTAGATTGTCTGCGAAATCTGCAGAAACTGCTGATGCTACAGTATTAGCATACCATTTAATAATCATAAGCCCCCAAACTGCTAAATGCTGCAACAATAACCCCAAAGCTTCAAATGCAATCTGAAGCAAATAATAACTGCAGCAACCGTTACCTCTGACAAATGAAATGCAACTACCATACCTCTTACACATGAAATGCAGCAGAAAACAATTACTCCGACTCCACAAACGGTAAATGAGGCAAACATTCCCTCATGCGGCCAGAGAGTCTCATGCCTGGGACACCTGGCGGCCAAAAGTGGGACATAACCTGGGACACATTGCAGCCTGGGACAGGGGACCCTGAACCTAGGACGTGTCCCAGGTAAAATGGGACGTCTGGTCAGGGTACTAGCCGCAAACAGCAATTATATCACACAATTATATCGGACTTGAAGTACAATTTTGCATGGTAAGTAATGGATACGGTCATTGAAAAATAATTCAAGACAAACAAAAATAAATTCCAGATAGTTGGTGCAAATCACTGCAAAATGACCTATAAGTCCAGAATATCTGTCTGTGCTTTAGAACTTCAAGGGCAAACTCAAGGGCAGACTCAGCACAGCATAAAATCCTCCTCTCTGTCCCTCTTCAAAATGATTACCCCAGTCCTTGCCAAATGCAAAATAAAGTAGATAGAACATCAACGTCTTCAGCCAATGCTAGAAAGTCATTTGTCTATCTCAGTCCCTCCTATCCACTCTCGGCAGTGTTTAATGAAGTACTCTTTCAGATCAATTAGCGCACATGGCTGTGCGATTGGAACTCAAGGCGTATGATCACACGCCATCTGCGCTGCTATGTGCTGCACTGTTGATCCCATTCATTACAGTGAATGGGTATGTGCTTTCCCAAAAATGCATGCAGCAGTGCAATAGCACATCTCGCTGCTGTGCAGTGCATGTTATGGGAATGGTAGAAGGGCCGTCTATGCCCTTCTGCCGTTCTTGCGTGTCGCACACTATACTTGCTGCCGAAATGCGCATGGCAGTGTGTATAGTGGGAACGAGGCCTCAGGGTACTCATACATTACTCGATATTGCAGCACGAGCAACCTTCTAAATCAATAATTTTAGTCGAATGGAAGAGAATTGGTGCCACAACATGGCTGCCCACTGTGCCCAGTAGTGGCATAGCTAATGAGCTATGGGCTCCAGAGCAAGTTTTACATCCCCCAGCACTCTATACGTTAAGATTGATACGGCACACCAAAACCTGCCAAGGACAACACAGAGTCAGAGGTGCAAGAAGGGGATGGGGATTGGGGAACAGTTTGTTAATAATTACCATTATCCAAAGCATCTATAGAAGTGATTATTACCAGCACAGTGCCAATAAAGAGCTAATACTGAAGTTGAGGGTAGGTTCCTCAGGCCCCTCTGGCCCCTGTAGAGTCTCAACCTCTGCAAACCCTATTGTTAGGCCACCGCTGCCCAGCTGATCTATTGATTTATTTAGGTTGAATGGATCCATCTGGAATGGTGGTAAATATCAGTCACAAGGGCTCAGGAGCTGTGCCGGCAGACAGGTGAGCCTTTAGCACTTGGCAATGAGGGAGTGATACACTTGGGAAGGCAGCCTGACAAATCGCTAGGATGATTTCCAATAGATTTCATGCTACAATCTATGTACAGTGTGTAGCCGGCAATAGATCTCTTTCTGGTAAGATTCAGTCAGAGAGGGATCTATCTATTGGTCCATCTGGTGGCACATCCAGGGCCTGGAGGTCATTATCCCACTTCTCCCATGTGCACTGCACTCTTTAGACATGGTGTATGACTCTTTCTATCTGGTGTGTGTTATGTGTAAACACACGGTGGATGGAGAAGAAGCAGACAGCATGGTTAAGAGTGCATGGACGGAGCAGCCACCGCCTGCCGGGAACAGGGCTGGATTTAGGCCAATGCCACCTAGGCCATTGCCTAGGGCACCACAGCAGGAAGGGCAACAAAGCAGTAGGCTAAACTGGTGCAGCATTTGCAAACTTGCAAATGCTGCAATACAGGGAGATCAGGGGAGTGCCTGACTACGGAACTCTGCTGCTAGCTGCCTGTACAGCAGCCACATTTCTCTCTGTGCACGTTTGCATTGTGGCCGGGGCTATGGACTTGGGCGGCATTGGAGATGGAAAGGAAGAAGAAGCTTCTGCAGTGGAGACGAGGTGTGAAGGCGAGCTGGCTATGTATAGTGTTGGGCGAACAGTGTTCGCCACTGTTCGGGTTCTGCAGAACATCACCCTGTTCGGGTGATGTTCGAGTTCGGCCGAACACCTGATGGTGTTCGGCCAAACTGTTCGGCCATATGGCCGAACTAAGAGCGCATGGCCGTACGTTACCCGGACGTTCGGCTAGCACTGTGATTGGCCGAACGGGTCACGTGGTTCGGACCCGAACGCGCTCTGATTGGCCGAACGGGTCACGTGGTTCAGGTAAATAAATACCCGATCCACGTCATTTCTCCGCCATTTGTCTGTGGGTTTAGCTTTGGGTAGGCAGGCAGGGTAGTTCTCTCTCCAGCCAGGCTAGCCAGGGTCCCCCGGTCATTGTGTCGCTTCTTGGAATAGTAGTACACCGCTCAGCCACACTATATAGCATTGTGTTTACTGCCACTCTGTGTGTCTGCTGGGAACAGTAGTACACCGCTCACCCTGTATAGCATTGTGCTCTGTGTCGCTGCTGGGAATAGTAGTACACCGCTCAGCCACACTATATAGCATTGTGTTTACTGTCACTCTGTGTGTCTGCTGGGAACAGTAGTACACCGCTCATCCTGTATAGCATTGTGCTCTGTGTCGCTGCTGGGAATAGTAGTACACCGCTCACCCACACTATATAGCATTGTGTTTACTGCCACTCTGTGTCTCTGCTGGGAACAGTAGTACACCGCTCATCCTGTATAGCATTGTGCTCTGTGTCGCTGCTGGGAATAGTAGTACACCGCTCACCCACACTATATAGCATTGTGTTTACTGCCACTCTGTGTCGCTGCTGGGAACAGTAGTACACCGCTCACCCACCACTGTATAGCATTGTGTTTACTGCCACTCTGTGTCTCTGCTGGGAACAGTAGTACACCGCTCACCCTGTATAGCATTGTGCTCTGTGTCGCTGCTGGGAATAGTAGTATACCGCTCAGCCACACTATATAGCATTGTGTTTACTGCCACTCTGTGTCTCTGCTGGGAACAGTAGTACACCGCTCACCCACCACTGTATAGCATTGTGCTCTGTGTCGCTGCTGGGAACAGTAGTACACCGCTCAGCCACACTATATAGCATTGTGTTTACTGCCACTCTGTGTCTCTGCTGGGAACAGTAGTACATTGCTCACCCACCACTGTATAGCATTGTGCTCTGTGTCGCTGCTGGGAATAGTAGTACACCGCTCACCCACCACTGTATAGCATTGTGCTCTGTGTCGCTGCTGGGAATAATAGTGCACCGCTCACCCACCACTGTATAGCATTGTGCTCTGTGTCGCTGCTGGGAATAGTAGTACACCGCTCACCCGCCACTGTATAGCATTTCTGTACTGCCACTGTACTGCTGCCAGTCAGCGTTTACTTTTACGGATAAGTGAAATGAAGAAGAAATCCTGTGAAAGAGGGAGGGGCAAGGGAAGAGGTGTTCCCCCTGACAGTTCACGTACAGGCCACAGTGGAGCACCGAAGAAAACCCACTCAATACCGCCCATGTTGTCCAGAAAATCAACCCTCACAAATCCAAAAGAACAGGACCAGATAATTAATTGGATGACCTCTCAAGCGTCCAGCAGTGGGTTAACCCTCTGGGCGATACAATTATATCGCCCAAGAGGTGGCGCAGCACTATTTTTTATTTTTTTTTATTTTTTAAATCATGTAGCGAGCCCAGGGCTCGCTACATGATAGCCGCAGCGCAGCGGCATCCCCCCACCCACTCCGATCGCCTTCGGCGATCAGAGTAAGCAGGAAATCCCGTTCAGAACGGGATTTCCTGCTGGGCTTCCCTGGTCGCCATGGCGACGGGGCGGGATGACGTCACCGACGTCATGGACGTCGTGACGTCATAGGGAGTTCCGATCCACCCCTCAGCGCTGCCTGGCACTGATTGGCCAGGCTGCGCAAGGGGTTGGGGAGGGGGGGGCTGCGCGGAACGGCGGGTAGCGGCGGATCGGCGGCGATCGGAAGTTACACGCAGCTAGCAAAGTGCTAGCTGCGTGTAACAAAAAAAAAATTATGCAAATCGGCCCAGCGGGGCCTGAGAAATCCTCCTGCGCGACATACCCCGAGCTCAGCTCGGGATTATCGCTCAGGAGGTTAAGCAGCACCAGCACGTCACGCACGAGGTCCGAGTCCTCAGCCAGTTACAAGGAGCCAGTGGGCACAAAGCAGACACAACCGGCAGCGACACCACGCACACAACTGCCAAATAACCAGTCCGAAGAATTTCCTCAGGACACAATGGGGTATTCGCAGGAGCTATTCCCAGCCCAACAAACTTCCACCTTTCAAAGGTCAATGGAACTGCCAGAAATTTTGTGCCCGGATTCACAACCATTGACTGTGGGAAATGCACCGCGCACTGAAATGCAAGGCGAGTCCGAGGAGGACTCGGAAACCCAAATCCCAGAGCAAGTTGGGCAGGAGGGGTTTCAATTGCAGGAGGTCGGCCGAGAAGATCTTGAAGACAACGTTGGAGTGTGCTGCGCAGAGGTTGTTGTGGGGAGCTCTACTCCACGGCGGCGGCCCACAATCACATATGACGAGTTTGAGGAGATGAAAGAGGAGGAGGAGGGTATGGACAATGTTGACAGAGACCCAGATTTTGTATGTGAAGGAGAACATCGCCGTCGTAGCAGCAGCACAGATGAGTCTGTTGAAGAACCCACTGCTGCACGAGTTCGACTTGTGCCACAAGGTAGGCGGCGCGAAATTTCAGGCACCACAAGCGTGGAAGTTCAAGTGAGACGCAAAAGAGGCGCAAACAGAAATCGCCAGCAAGGCAGGTGCTCCAAAGTCTGGCCTTTCTTTGAAGACTGCAGTGAGGATGGTACCATGCAGTGCTGGTCGTAATGGAAAAAGCTACGCTTACGGATCATTACGCGTTATTTTACGCTATTACGCATTACGAAATTACGCTTACGGCATAGACATTCAATTTCGGTACATGTCTGTAATTACGCATTGCCCTTACGCAATTACGCGTAAGAATACCGTAATTCAGGTTGTTACGTTATAGGCTTACGCGTAAAATCCTACTAGCAATTAATGCGTAAGGTCATGCTGCCAAGCGGAAAAGTTGACGCATGGATCAATGTTAGGTAGCCGCCGACTTTAAGGGTTAATAGCAAAGCCCCCTTAAGTGCTAAGAGCCTCAAATTTGGAGAATATATTAAGGAGATCAGAAGGAATAAGAGGAAAACACCTTATAGTTTTTGAGAAAATCGATGTTAAAATTTCAAAGGAAAAATATATACATTTAAAAACCCGCCGACTTTAACGGTTAATAGCAAAGCCTGCTTAAAATTTAGGAACACCAAATTCACAGGGTATATTAAGGGGATCAGTGGGAATAAGAGGAAAATTTTTTTTTTTAAAAAGACCTTATAGTTTTTGAGAAAATCGATTTTTAAGTTTCAAGGGCAAAAATGTCCTTTAAATGTGGAAAATGTCAGTTTTTTTTGCACAGGTAACAATAGTGTTTTATTTTTATAGATTCCCCCAAGTGGGAAGAGTTTTACTTACTTCGTTCTGAGTGTGGGAAATATAAAAAAAAAAACGACGTGGGGTCCCCCCTCCCAGACCTCTTTAACCCCTTGTCCCCCATGCAGACTGGGATAGCCAGAATGCGGAGCACCGGCCGCGTGGGGCTCCGCACCCTGACTATACCAGCCCGCATGTCCATGGATTGGGGGGTCTCGGAAGGGGAGGGGCAGCCAAGCTTTCCCCTCCCCCTCCGAGCCCTTGTCCAATCCAAGGACAAGGGGCTCTTCTCCACCTCCGATGGGCGGTGGAGGTGGAGGCCGCGATTTCCTGGGGGGGGGGGGGGGGGTGGTTCATGGTGGCATCTGGGAGTCCCCTTTAAAAAGGGGTCCCCCAGATGCCCACCCCCCCCTCCCAGGAGAAATGAGTATAGAGGTACTTGTACCCCTTACCCATTTCCTTTAAGAGTTAAAAGTAAATAAACACACAAACACATAGAAAATGTATTTTAATTGAACAAAAAACATAACCACGAAAAAAGTCCTTTAATATTCTTAATTAACCATTAATACTTACCTGTCCCTTTAAAAGCCAGTTCCCACGCAATATCCTCGGAAATATACTAATCAGTTACAATGTAACAAAGTTATTACAATGTAACAACTTTGTTACATTGTAACTACGCCGCACCCGACGTCACTCGCCGCTCACCCGCCGGCCGCCGCATACACACTAAGTCCCCGCCGGCTCCCGCCGTCCACTCCGCCCACACCTGTCATCCATATACATGCTGGCACCCATGGGTGCCAGCATGTATATAGGTGACATGTGGGAGAGGCGGGGAGGGCAGCGGAGCCGGCGGGGACTTAGCGCCCCTTCACACGACAGAGCTCTGAGCTATAGCTCAGAGCTCTCGAAAGCATCTTTGTATTTGGGCTCCAAGGAGCCCCATTGGTCCTTAGCAGACCAATGGGGCTCCTTGGAGCCCAAATACAAAGATGCTTTCGAGAGCTCTGAGCTATAGCTCAGAGCTCTGTCGGGTGAAGGGACGCTAAGTCCCCGCCGGCTCCGCTGCCCTCCCCGCCTCTCCCACATGTCACTTATATACATGCTGGCACCCATGGGTGCCAGCATGTATATGGGTGACAGGTGTGGGCGGAGTGGACGGCGGGAGCCGGCGGGGACTTAGCGTGTATGCGGCGGCCGGCGGGTGAGCGGCGAGTGACGTCGGGTGCGGTGGTGTTACAAAGTAACAAAGTTGTTACATTGTAATAACTTTGTTACATTGTAACTGATTAGTATATTTCCGAGGATATTGCGTGGGAACTGGCTTTTAAAGGGACAGGTAAGTATTGATGGTTAATTAAGAATATTAAAGGACTTTTTTCGTGGTTATGTTTTTTGTTCAACTAAAATACTTTTTCTATGTGTTTGTGTGTTTATTTACTTTTAACTCTTAAAGGAAATGGGTAAGGGGTACAAGTACCTCTATACTCATTTCTCCTGGGAGGGGGGGTGGGCATCTGGGGGACCCCTTTTTAAAGGGGACTCCCAGATGCCACCATGAACCCCCCCCCCCCCAGGAAATCGCGGCCTCCAACTCCACCGCCCATCGGAGGTGGAGAAGAGCCCCTTGTCCTTGGATTGGACAAGGGCTCGGAGGGGGAGGGGAAAGCTTGGCTGCCCCTCCCCTTCTGAGACCACCCAATCCATGGACCATGCGGGCTGGTATAGTCAGGGTGCGGAGCCCCACGCGGCCGGTGCTCCGCATTCTGGCTATCCCAGTCTGCATGGGGGAAAAGGGGTTAAAGAGGTCTGGGAGGGGGGACCCCACGTCGTTTTTTTTTAAATATTTCCCACACTCAGAACGAAGTAAGTAAAACTCGTCCCACTTGGGGGAATCTATGAAAATAAAACACTATTGTTACCTGTGCAAAAAAAACCTGACATTTTCCGCATTTAAAAGACATTTTTGCCCTTGAAACTTAAAAATCGATTTTCTCAAAAACTATAAGGTCTTTTTGAAAAAAAATGTTTTCCTCTTATTCCCACTGATCCCCTTAATATACCCTGTGAATTTGGTGTTTCTACATTTTAAGCAGGCTTTGCTATTAACCGTGAAAGTCGGCGGGTTTTTAAATGTATATATTTTTCCTTTGAAACCTTAACATCGATTTTCTCAAAAACTATAAGGTCTTTCTGAAAAAAAATTTTTCCTCTTATTCCTTCTGATCTCCTTAATATATTCTCCAAATTTGAGGCTCTTAGCACTTAAGGGGGCTTTGCTATAAACCCTTAAACTCGGCGGCTTTTTTATATTATACGGGAGCGTAATATTACGCGATTACGGCAGACTGTGTAATTTCAATGGGAGTTTACTGTCTTACGCGTAATTTGTTACGCGTAAAAACGTAACCCACGGTCTACGCGTAATTAATTACGCGTAATACCGTAACCTTACACGTAACGCTTACGGTGCATTTGTAGTGAATTACGATGCGTAATTACGCTAATGCGTAATTTCGGCCCAGCACTGGTACCATGGTGATTTGCAAGGTGTGCAAGACCCGCCTGAGCAGGGGGAAACATATTAACAACCTCTCCACCACCAGCATGACCCGCCACATGCTATCCAAACATCCCACTCTGTGGCCGCCAGGACAGGGTACCAGCAGCAACACTGCCTCCCTTGGGGTCACCAGACTCACCACCAGACCCTCCTCAGCAGCAGCAGTAGCCCAGCCATTGCGTGGTTCACAACAACATTCACAAACATCAGACGACGCTGACACTGTCACTTTCCGGAATAGTGCTCTTGAGGTCTCCCAGTCATCAAACACAACAACCAACAGCCCTTCAGTGTGCAGCCCTACGGTTCAGTTGTCTGTCTCGAAGATGCTTGAGCGCAAGAGGAAATTGCCAGCAAATGACCCCCGGGCCGTGGCAGTAACAGCCAGCATAGCCAAGCTTCTGGCCTGCGAAATGCTGCCATATCGAGTGGTGGAGACAAACAGCTTCAAGGGCATGATGTCAGTGGCCATGCCACGTTACGTGGTTCCCAGCCGCTACCACTTTGTGCGCTCTGCAGTGCCTGAGTTGCATGAGCACGTGGTCAGCAAAATAACCCGAAGCTTGAAGAATGCCGTTGCCTGCAAGGTTCACCTCACCACTGACACCTGGACGAGTGCGATCGGCCAGGGTCGATACATCTCCCTTACCGCGCACTGGGTGAACCTTGTGGAGCCTGGCAGCGATTCCTCACCTGCTACGGCGCGGGTGTTGCCCACGCCGCAAACAACTGCACCGCCGTCCCTCCCACTGGATAACAACAGCAGCACCTACCTCTCTGACTCCTTCTCCTCCAACGCATCTCAAAGCTGTACCTCATCCGGAAACGCTAACCCAGCAGCAGTAGGATCGTGGAAGCAGTGCAGCATAGCTGTTGGCATGCGTCAGCAAGCGTTGCTGAAGCTGATCTGCCTTGGGGATAAGCAGCACACGGGAGGAAATTTGGAGGGGAATAAAGGAACAGACGGATTTGTGGCTGGCACCGCTGGACCTGAAACCGGGCATGGTTGTGTGTGATAATGGGAGTAATCTCATTCGCGCTTTAAGGTTGGCTAAGCTGACACACATCCCTTGCCTGGCGCACGTGATGAACCTAGTAGTTCAGCGGTTCCTGAGGACATACCCAGGCGTGGCCGATCTTCTGTTGAAGGTGCGACGAGTGGCCAAACATTGTAGAAATTCCAGTACTGCTTCGGGGGCACTCGCCAAGATGCAGGAGCGCTTCAATCTCCCCCACCATCGCTTGCTGTGTGATGTCCCTACGCGCTGGAATTGTACGCTGCACATGCTAGCCCGCTTTTGCGAGCAGAAGAGTGCAGTGGTCCAGCACATGACGGCGCAGTACCGAGGCGCATCCGGACAGCTGCCAAGCTTCTGTGGATCCGATTGGGCCAACATGTTGGACCTCTGCCAAGTCCTCCAAAATTTTGAGCAATCCACGTTGCTTGTGAGCAGTGACAACTCTTCAGTCAGCATTACCATACCACTGCTGTGTTTACTGAAGAAGTCAATGTTGAAAATCAAGGAAACAGCTGTCATGATGCAACTGGGGGAATCTGAAGGAGAAAACGATCAGCGTGATGGTACCAACATCAGGCCATCCGCCTCAGGAAACGCTGGCCCCAGCAGCTATGACGAAGAAGAGGAGGAGGAACAGCTGGAGTTGGAGCAGGAATTTCATGCCACCACTGACGAGGGCCAGAGCGGTGCACGTTGGACTTCCACAATTCAGCGCGAATGGTCAGCAGAAGCAGACCAGGAAGAAGATGACGACTATGATGCAGCACAACAACTATCACAACGCTCACAAGAGGATGATGAGGATTCTGGCAGGACTCTGGCACACATGGCTCAATTCATGCTAGACTGCATTGAACGCGACCCACGCATTGTGCGCATTCTGGACAACACCAATTACTGGGTTTATACCCTTCTGGATCCACGGTACAAACACAATGTTCCAAAACTGCTTGAAGAAAGAGTCAGACAGGTCAAAATGGAAGAATACCAGCAGGCCCTTGTAGAGACTTTAGAGAGGAGATTGACATCCTCCCCCTCCTCTAGCCAGTTGTACGCCAACAGATGACTTCCGCAAACCCAGGACGACCAGGAGGGCAGCAAACAACACAAGCCGCAGCTAGTGCCCAAAAGGGAATGGTATCGGCAGTGTCCTTGGAGTGGGAAAATGTTCTGACACCCATGCAGCAGCCCACAGAACAGCAAGCGTGCAGATCCACCTCCAACACCGATCGCCTGGAGAAGATGGTCAAGGACTACATGTCAGATGGCGTAGCTGTGTTGAACAATCCATCTGCACCCTTCAACTATTGGGTATCGAAGCTAGACACCTGGCACGAACTGGCAATGTACGCAATAGAGGTGCTGGCTTGCCCGGCAGCCAGCGTTATGTCGGAAAGCTGTTTCAGTGCTGCCGGAGGCATCGTCACAGATCGGCGTATCCGCCTCTCCACAGAAAATGCAGACCGTCTGACTCAAATTAAAATGAATCAATCCTGGATTGGAAACGACTATGCAACACTCCTGGACCCCAACCAAGTAACATGAACAATGACCATCTGTGATGGGTTAGCGTTTCCGGTCCCTGTTTATGGAACCTCTTATCTGTATTACATTTATGACTGCATGGCGGCAAAAAGCATGCTATCCGCACGCTTCTTGTCCTCATGCAAGGCCTGGGTTGTTGTGTCTCAAAGCGTGGCCTTCTCCTCCTGCGCCTCCTCCTGTTCCATCACGTGTGCTGCTGCTGGGTTAGCGTTGCCAGTCCCTGTTTATGGAACCTCTTATCTTTATTACATTTATGACTGCATGGCGGCAAAAAGCATGCTATCCGCACGCTTCTTGTCCTCATGCAAGGCCTGGGTTGTTGTGTCTCAAAGCGTGGCCTTCTCCTCCTGTGCCTCCTCCTGTTCCATCACGTGTGCTGCTGCTGGGTTAGCGTTGCCGGTCCCTGTTTATGGAACCTCTTATCTTTATTACATTTATGACTGCATGGCGGCAAAATGCATGCTACTTGTGCAAAGAAAACAGACATTTCCCGCATTTTAAAGACAGTTTTCCCTTTGAAACTTTAAAATCGATTTTCTCAAAAACTATAAGCTCTTTTTGCTAAAAAAAAATTTCCCTCTTGTACCCACTCCCAAGGTGCACATACCCTGTAAATTTGGGGTATGTAGCATGTAAGGAGGCTTTACAAAGCACGAAAGTTCGGGTCCCCATTGACTTCCATTATGTTCGGAGTTCGCGCGAACACCCGAACATCGCGGCCATGTTCGGCGAACGTTCGCGAACCCGAACATCCAGGTGTTCGCCCAACACTAGCTATGTATACTGAAAGGTGGGGAGTGGGGGGTGGAAAAAGGAGGGATTAAGTGAGTCATTTGGCTACCTATACTGGTGGGAAAGGGGGGAGGAGTCATCTGGCTACATATACTAGAGGGAAGGGGGAGGAGCCATTTGGCTACCTATACTGGAGGGAAAGAAGGGAGGAGTCATCTGGCTACCTATACTGGGGATCATCAGGCTACCTTTACTAGAGGGAAGGGGTACTGAAGGGGGCGGCTGGTGACAGTGGCCTAGGGTGGTAAAGAGTACAAATCTGGCCCTGGCCGGGACAGATGAGTGATTAATGCTGCTACACGGGAGAGGGACCCGGGGAGCAGTGGGGGGAGACAACTTGGCGGGGTTCGGCAGTGCAGGGCCCCCTGCAGAGTTTTGGCCCCCTGGGGCAATTGCCCCCTTTGCCTTTATGGCAGCGCCAGCCCTTGGCACGCTGAGTGATGTATGGCCAAGGCCGGATTTGTACTCTTTCAGTATAGGTAGTCAGATGACCCTTCCCCCTCCCTCCAGTATAGGTAACCCGTTCCCTCTTCCCTCCAGTATAGGTATCCTGATGACTCCTACCCTCTAGTATATGAAGCCAGATGACCCTCCTCTCCTTTCATATAGATAGCCTTTTGACCCCTCCTCCCTCCAGTATAGGTAGCCAGGTGACCTTTCCCTTCCCCCTAGTATTGCCTGCTGCCCATCCGATCTTGATCCTGTGGTGCCCTAGGCCATGGCCTATGTGTATGGCCACCTTTATGCAATGACAAGGGTGGCTATATAATGACTGGCTGAGTAGGTTGTCTGTATACTGTATATATAAAATGTTGCTATGACACCTGGAAACAATTGGCTGAAATGGAATGAACAAAAAAATGAAAGCATGGGTATGGAATCACACATGGCAGGACTGAAGGGCAATTGTGTGGTAATCACTCCTTCATCAGAAACTCTGTTTTCTACAAAGAATAAATTCTGCAGCTTTACACAGCTCATTCTGACACTAACTAGATCCATATTCCCTTTCATATATATTTTGAGCATAGCACCCTATTGTTGTTTCATGTACAGTATATCCGCACCAGCAGAACCATACAGGTGGCTCAACAATTTCCGTAAAACTACAACCACCATATACCGTACTACAGTCTTTAGTAAAATATTTGTACTTTAACCGATTCTGTCAATTTGGGTAAGGTGATATTGCCATCTAGTGGATGTAAGTGGATATTACATGCATAAAATAATTCTCACCGCAATGGCAGTATGCAGCAGCAGCAGCTGAACTCTAATGTACACAAAAGGTTCACTTGCAATCTTAATAAATCAGTTGAGATATTTAGTTATCAGGAAGCTAAAAATAATAATAATAAAAAAAAAATCACAAGACCAAAAGCAAATCTGTTGTAGTAGTACATTATTACAAATGGGTGAAGGAAAGTTTTACAAACCAAGGTTGCCAACAAACAACCACAGTACAGACAAATGAGGAAGTTGACCTTGTGTTCACGTGGGTATTCCCAGTCTCAGACAGTCACTCAGTAAAAAAGGGGAAGATTATGTAAAACGTAAAACCCAGCTTGGGGTGACATATTAAAAGAAAGAAGTATGCAAACCCCCCCCCCCCCAAAAAAAAAAAAAATAAAACGTTTAAGAAGAAAGGCAAGTGTTCTTCTTGATCTTTGATGATGGATCAACCCTAAAACTTGGTACCCACCTTCAATTTTTGCCAATGATTTACTACATGGAGGCGGTAAAATTGGCCAGTGATTGGCCAATCGAAATTGAAGGTGTGTACCAAGCTTTACTACCCTTTTTACATTTTTTATACGTGTTATTGGCCTCAATTCACTAAGCAGTTTAGACTAGTCTACAGATGGTTTTTAGTCTACCGATGGTTTGGTCAGTTGCATCAAAGGGGAATTCAGTATTACCAAATGTTTTAGACCTGTTTTTAGACCTGGGCCTCAATTCACTAAGCAGTTTAGACTAGTCTACAGATGGTTTTTAGTCTACTGATGGTTTGGTGTAATGTTTTAGACCTGTTTTTAGACCTGGTCTAACATTCATTAATTACACAATTCACAAAGGCAAACAAGGAGTAACCCCGCCCACTTTTTCTGACAGAGATTACACCATCTGATTTCTGATTTACTGGGTAAAGTAAAGGGGCCCATACACTCAGCCGATTTTTGGCCGATCGATCGATCAAAATCGAGCGATCGATCGGTTGATTGCAAATCGGTTGACCAATCGACCAATTTGCGGCTGATTTCAATCAATTTCAATTGATCTGGCAGGCTGGAAAATCTAGGTCGATCTGTTGAGATTGCTTATCATTTTGCATTGGCCCCAATGGAAATCTGATGGCAAAAAAATGCCATCAGATCGATTTTCAATAGATTTCAAACTGAAATCTATTGGAAATCTGTTCCTAGTAAAAGATGTTCCTAAACACATCAGATAGATCAGAAATCTATCTGATGATCTATCTGCTGTTAATCTAACTAGTGTATGGCCACCTTAACCTCCTCGGCGTTCTATTGAGATCGCCAGGGAGGCTGCAGGAGGGTTTTTTTTTAATTAAAAAAAAACTATTTCATGCAGCCAACTGAAAGTTGGCTGCATGAAAGCCCACTAGAGGGCGCTCCGGAGGCGTTCTTCCGATCGCCTCCGGCGCCCATAATAAACAAGGAAGGCCGCAATGAGCGGCCTTCCTTGTTTTGCTTAGATCGTCGCCATGGCGACGAGCGGAGTGACGTCATGGACGTCAGCCGACGTCCTGACGTCAGCCGCCTCCGATCCAGCCCTTAGCGCTGGCCGGAACTTTTTGTTCCGGCTGCGCAGGGCTCAGGCGGCTAGGGGGGCCCTCTTTCGCCGCTGCTCGCGGCGAATCGCCGCAGAGCGGCGGCGATCAGGCAGCACACGCGGCTGGCAAAGTGCCGGCTGCGTGTGCTGCACTTTATTTGATAAAAATCGGCCCAGCAGGGCCTGAGCGGCAGCCTCCGGCGGTGATGGACGAGCTGAGCTCGTCCATACCGCTCAGGAGGTTAATTCTGTGAGGTATTTAGGATGTGACGGAACCTTTTGAATGAATTATGCAGGAGTTTAATTGTATGCAGAGGAGAGCCTATCAGAGGAGGATGCCAGTCATAGCTACTCATTTCTGAATTGCATCTTTTGATCATTTACCCTGCTTTACCCACCTAATTACCAAATGGTTTAGACAGGTCTAAAAACAGGTCTAATACATTTGGTAATAGTGAATTCCTCTTTGATGCAACTGACCAAACCATCAGTAGACTAAAAAACCATTTGTAGTCTAGTCTAAACTGCTTTGTGAATTGAGACCCTGTCTAAACCATTTGGTAATTAGGTCTGTAAAGCAGGGGAAATGATCAAAAGATGCACAAACGGGTAGCTATGACTGACATCCTCTTCTGATGAGCTCTCCTCTGTATACAATTATACTCCTGCATAATTAATTCAAAAGGTTCCATCCTCACTTCTAAAATACCTCACAGAATTACTTTACTGACAGAAATCAGCTGGTCTAATCTCTGTCAGAAAAAGTGGGAGTGGTTACTCCTTGTTTGCCTTTGTGAATTGTGTAATTACTAAATGTTAGACCAGGTTTAAAGGGATACTGTAGGGGGGTCAGGGGAAAATGAGTTGAACTTACCCGGGGCTTCTAATGGTCCCGTGCAGGCATCCTGTGGCCGCGCAGCCACTCCTCAATGCTCCGGCCCTGCCTCCGGTTCACTTCTGGAATTTCAGACTTTAAAGTCTGAAAACCACTGCGCCTGCGTTGCCGTGTACTCGCTTCCCCTGATGTCACCAGGAGTGCACGGCGGAGGCACAGACCATACTGGGCCTGCGCAGTACGCTCCTGGTGCCATCAGCAGGAGCGAGGACACGGCAACGCAGGCGCAGTGGTTTTCTGACTTTAAAGTCTGAAATTCCAGAAGTGAACCGGAGGTGGGCCGGAGCATCGGTGAGTGGCTGCACGGCCACAGGACGTCTGCGGGGGACCATTAGAAGCCCCGGGTAAGTTCAACTCATTTTCCCCTGACCCCCCTACAGTATCCCTTTAAAAACAGGTCTAAAACATTGCACCAAACCATTAGTAGACTAAATACCATCTGTAGACTAGTCTAAACTGCTTAGTGAATTGAGGCCAATAATTGACGTTTGTGCTTTAAAAGTCCTTTCAGTTTATGCAAAAGCTGTGCATGTATTTGTTGCAGGTCACATCATATTTTAGTCAGAGTTGCTGAAGAGTGCTGAAACTAGAAAACATACAACCAGGGCCGGAGCTACCATAGGAAACAATGGGCAAATGGCCCAGGGCCCCAGAGCCTGTAGGGGCCCCCAAGGTGTCCCTCCCCCATCTTAACTGTTGCTCCCCAGGGACTCTGCAGAGTCTGTTAAGTTGGGAGGTGATTGGGGAAGCGTCAGCAGCCAGCTTTTGGGCCCAGGAGGGAGATTTGGCTGCAAAGGGCCTCTAATGACGCTTTTTGGTCGGGGGGTGTCTGTTGGGGGGCCCCAGGCTAATTTTGCCCTAGGGCCCAATTGTTACTTGAACCGGCCCTGCATACAAGGACATCAAAAGTGGCAGCATACATACTATTACCAGTTTACAGTTGGCATGTTCCCAATATACAATGGGTTACAATTCTATATCAAACAGATTATTCTATTTCAGGGCATAGTAAAGTTCAAAACTATTCAACTTTTGGAGGAATTCCAAACACAACACAGTAGACCCTCCATGTACAGCAACAGTTATGCAGGTAATTAAAGGGACCTTTGTTATGGCGCCTAGTTCCTGCAATAGAAGAACACTTCAACAGCTGGTCCACATAAGGGAACATCAGCCACCTAGGTGAGTCCATTCCATGCAAGCTACGTGCCCTACACCTTAAAGGAAACCCGAAGTGAAAATAAAATAATGAAATAAATAATTGTATCTATCCTCCTTCTCCTAAAAAATGACTTTGTACGTGAAGCCACTCCCCCCTCTGGACCTCCTCTACAATTCCTGATTGCGTTCCAGAGCATTGAGGATCACCAACGATCCCTCTCATCCAGGCTATCGCTTTTTCAGCCGACTCCGTTCAGGCCGGAGCTTCCGGTCCATTGCTACCAGGACCTCAAGGCACAGGAACAGCTTCTTCCCCTCTGCCGTCAACTCTCTGAACTCTCTTCACACACTACCTACACCTGATGATCGCCTTCCCTCACAAGCGAGTTCTTGACAGAACTTGACTGTATTGATACACCTTATGCAATCTGATGCAAAATTGGGGTTAAAATAGTGGAGTCGTTCATGATGGAACTATTGCAGTGTAGATTTGGAATGGTGTATTGTAGTGGCGTAATTTGTGTCTGAAATTGTATTTGTATTGTATCTGCATTTATATTGTGTATTGCGGATTTTCAGTCCTGTATGCCAAGCCCAATTCCGGGCACGACCCAGTCGTGCTTGGCGAAAAATAAACAATTCTGATTTCACTGACCAGATCTCCCTTCAGTCAGGGCACCTCTAGCTACCTAAAACTTGGGGCACCTCTAGCTACTTAATACTGAGGATAGCTCTGGCTACCTAATACTAAAGGTGGCCACACACGATACAATAAAATGATCCAATTTTACAGTAATTCGATAAAAACAATCGGATCTCCCAAAAAATGTGAAAGCTTTTTTTTCATTTGACTGAAAAATCCGATCGGATTTCCCGTTGTCTTTGATTTTAATCGATCGGGAATGCCAGATATTTTTCTTCAATCTTTCTAAAGATTGTATGGTGTGTGTTGGATTGTCAATTTATTAATATACAGACCCAAGCAATTTTTTCAGAGTTTCCAATCATTGTTATCATAATTGGGGGAAAAATTTAACATACGTGTGTGGTACATTGGTCATATTTTTTAAATGTTACAATCAGTCAGAAAAATTGATTGCAATTCTTAAATTGAACAGATATTTAAAAAATTGTATGGTGTGTGGCCACCTTAAGACAGACAAGGGAACTAAAGGAGAAGTGACAGCTGGGTTGGCCAGCACACTTGCGGTGCAGCGGGGGTTTGTAGGTTCATGGAGGTCGATGTCTAGGGTGTCAGGACTTTTGTGCCTATAGGCTCTTGTGAAGTGAATCCGGGCCTGATGAGACATTTGCATGATCTTGTTTTGTTGTTGTGAGCTCCTTGTATTTCCTACCTTGCATGTTAACCCATTTATCTATTGTACAGCGCTGCATAATATGTTGGCGGTTTATAAATACAGTAAATAATAATAATAAGATGTATGCATTTTACCTGTAATCTGGAATTTCTTCCAAAAACACCACAAGAAGGACATCCTCTCTTTGGTAGAAGACTTTAGAACATGCCATTTCAACCTCCATTCTGCACCACTGGCTTTCCAAAAAATCTCTAGAAACCACACATAAGGTTTTACGACTGCTGTTTATTGCATCCTGTATGTTGTCAAGATGATAGACTCCAGGAACAAAGTCTCTAGGTTTGAAGCAAAGCTTGTACTTCTTCTCACCATTTTGTTCCAGATGGAGCAACAATTCATTAACGACCCACTCTTCATCATCAGAGCAGTAGGAGATGTAAGCATCATATATGTAAATTTTGTTTTCCTTTCGGGGTTTTAATTGAAACCAAGCCCGCATCATGTAGTAGAAATAATGTATTGACCATTTTAGCTTGGTTACCAGAAGGCTTGTGACCATAAAGATTAATGTTAAACTAAAACTTCCAAAGAAATAAAACATGGAGATGTCGGTTCCACAAAAGCTGAAATCCTGGCTTACAAAATTCATGTGATGCGCTTCTTGGCCATAGCAGTCATATTTCTGAATGAAGGGTACTTGTACCTGGGTGTTCAATTCTGACCAGTTCTGGAACCAATAGTTTTCACAAGAACAGGAAAGAGGGTTCATGTAGGCATCAAAGTAACTTAAGTTAGTCAAAGGCTTCAAGAGGTTCTGACTAATGTTACGAAGTTTGTTATGTTTTAAGGATAAATATTCTAAAAGTGTAAAATGAGCAAATGTATTTTCTGGTAGGTCGGTGATTTCATTGCTGTCAAGGGTAAGAAATTTTAAATGAAAAAACTTGTGAATGAAATTAACTATGGTGTCTTGATCTGTTCCTCTAAATGTCTCTGTCAGATCCAATTCAGTTAAGTTAGTTAGAGAAGAAAAAGACACATTACTGAATAGGGAGGCTGGTATGCCTCTCAAGTTTAGTTTTTTAAGCAATCTCAAGCCTTCAAACAATGTTTCGGAGACACGATCCTCAAAGCGACGATCCTGGTAGCTTATGTCCAGGTTTTCTAAGACTGCAAGGTTTTTAAATGGTTTAGGAGAGACTTGTTTATTGAAAGACCAGTGGTTTCTGCTTATATTCAAACTTATGAGAGATTTCAGCCCTATGAAGGTTTTGTTAGTGAATCTGTAAATATTATTATTATCTAACGATAGGGTCTTCAGTACCTTGAGACCTATTGCCCAATTTGTTTTTATAGACTGAATTTTGTTCCCTGATAATAAGAGGGTCTCCAGTCTATTTTGTTTGTAAAAAGACCTAGGTTTTACAAGTGAAATACTGTTATCTTGCACATCCAAGTACCTGAGATTCCATAAATGAAAAAAACTGGACTTGGCTAGTACAGTAATTTTGCAGCTATTTATAAGAAGGTGAGTTAATTTGGTCAAACTACTAAATGCTTCAGAGTTAATGTGAGTCAAATGGTTTTTTGACACGTCTAAGTACCTAAGATTTCTTAAAGGACTGAACAAAAAGTTTGGCAGAGCTGATAGCCTATTTCTCTGTAGGATTAGGGTACGGAGAGAGTCCAAACCAAGCCATGTTTTGTTGTTTATGTTTTGTATTTTGCACTTATCCAGATACAAAGTCTCAAGAAACTTGAAAGCCTGAAGTTCTGTGCGCTCCAGAAAATTAAGAGGGCTCGTAGAAAGAATAAGTGAAGTTAAGTTTGTGCAGTTACCAATGATGTGCAGATTTGAGCCTTTGATCTTAGAATGTTTAATGTCCAGCTGTTGTAATTTTGGGAAGGATTGCAAAACCTGGCAAGCAATGGATAGATCAGACTGGAGGGCAGGTCTCATGCTGGACCAGTGAAGACCTGTTAAGTTGGGGACTGCAATTCCGAGAAGTGCAGAGATAGTCAGAGGATTTTCATTAAAGGTAATATCCAATAGGTTTGGTACATTAGTGAAGGTGCTTCCATTTATTGAACTCATATTATTTCTCATCACACTGAGAACTGTTAGATTAGGCAGGTATACATAGCTAAGATCTAATCTTGAAATTGAGTTATTGTTCAGGTCCAGAATGTTTAGAGAAGGTAGAACCACCAGCTTTTGATTACACTGGAGATCAGCTAAAGAATTATAGCTCATGTTGAGGCTGGATAGCTGGTTTAGGTTTCTCACTGCCTCCCCAACTGTTCTGATGTCAGTCATCTGATTGAAAGACAGATCAAGTTCTTGTAAATCTTTTAGGTGGTCAAAATTTACACTTTCTATTGTTTTTAGTTTATTATGGCTCAGGTGAAGAATCCTTAAGTTTGTCAAGTCTTTCATGTCCACATTTTGCAGTGACTGTATCAAATTATAACTGAGGTCCAGAAGGTAAAGCTTGCTTAAATTGTAGAACGCTTCAGAATGAATAGTGCCAATTTTGTTTCTGCTCAACTGAAGCTCTAGAAGTTTGGGGAAGTGAGCAAAAACTCTGTGCTCTACCACAGTAATATCATTTCTTGATACATTTAACCACAGGGTTTTATTTGGAAGGTGCAAAACTGATTCTGTCAGGTTCACAACTCTTTGTCCAATGCAGTCAGCATATCCTGCATTTCTAAACATCAGAATACACTTGGCATATCCGAAGGCACTGACTGGCGGTGCAATATGTAGTGTCATCGTTATCAGGATAATTATTTCCTTGGATGAGAAATTATATCTTATATTAAAAGACTTCATTTTTTTTTTAGAGAAACTTGGATTGTGATCTGAAAGATAATTGAAAACAAAATAAACAAAGGCATTGTGATTTGCAAAAGAAAATTATAGATATTCTTCAAACAGAAATTATTGTGGGGCTGAATTACCAAGACGGATGCAAAGAACGCTGAGTCAAAAGTGAAGCAATCGCTCATTCAGCAATGTAGACCACATTGGTTGCAACTGCTTTGCCTCTGCTCCAGTTTTCTTTGCAAATGCTTTGATAAATCAGCCTCAAGCTAAGTACCCAATGAGAGATTATGGCCAATGGATCAGGGATCTCCGCCAACAAACAATGATCCATCTGGAAGAATCTGCAAGTGGCATTGGTGTTGTCGTAAACGAACAAACGGGTAAATGATTGTTTTCTTGATCGTAGCAAAACCCGCAAAAGTCAATGTGGATCAAAGCAATCCTCCACGACGTAATCGAAAATATCAGTTGTTCAAAAACAAACGATCACTGCTGGTGGTGTGTCTTTAAACATTGATAAACAAATTATAGATAAATGATGTTGTGCAATATCGTGAAAAAAAATAGTTCACCATGAAAATGAATGGCAAGCAAACAGAAAATCTGTTCTTTATATTATTATTCTTTATCTTATTTTTTCTATTTAAATATCCTTTACATGTGTCAAATTATTAAAGTGGACCCAAATAAAAAAATTGATCATCCACATCACAGTAATTAGCATCAGGGCCGAATTTACCAAAAGGCACTGTAGGCACGTGGCAATGGGCGCCTGATGATGGAAAGGCGGCTCACTCCCCTAGTGCCTTTCTCCCTCCTTCATTATACAGAGTCCTGATCAGAGTGTAAATGAGAGGTGACTCACTCAACACTCAGCATTCCACTGACAAGATCTCCCTTCAGATGGGGCACCACTAGCTACTTAAAGGGACACTATGGCGAAAAATTGTAAAATGTAAAATATGTTCAAACATAGACAAATAAGTAGTACGTTTTTTCCAGAGTAAAATGAGCCATAAATTACTTTTCTCCTATGTTGCTGTCACTTACAGTAGGTAGTAGAAATCTGACAGAAGTGACAGGTTTTGGACTAGTCCATCTCTTCACAGGGGATTTTCAGCAAGGCTTTTATTCTTTATAAGGATATTCCCTAAAATGGATTTAAATAATGATGCTGGCCAGCCTCCCTGCTCCCTACAGTTTTTTGGCAGTTGGACGGAGAAACTGACATTCACTAAGTGTTTTTAAAAAATAAATCCCTGATAATCCCTTATAAAGAGATGGGCTAGTCCAAAACTTGTCACTTCTGTCAGATTTCTACTACCTACTGTAAGTGACAGCAACATAGGAGATGGGTAATTTATGGCTCATTTTACTCTGGAAAAAATGTACTTCTTATTTGTACTGTATGTGTTTGCACATATTTTACAATTTTTCGCCATACTGTCCCTTTAATACTGAGGGTACCTCTGGCTATCTCATGCTAGGGGACACCTGTAGCAACCTATGACAGGCAAGGGAAGGGAGAAGTGACAGCTGGACTAGCCAGCATACTAGCGGTGCAGTTTGGTGGGTGTTTTTGTAGGTTAATGGAGGGCGAAGTCTAGAGTGCCAGGACATCTGTGCTCATTAAACATTAAACTTTAATATAAATTCCTGATTTCTTTTTAAAAAATAACAAAATTCTAAGATGTGTGAATGGGGCCTTAGGGTGACATGTACATCAAAAACATTTGGAATAGCATCCATTTATCCCTCCTAGTAGCTCTTAATCTTGGGACACCTCCAATCCCTATAGAAAAACAGTCCCTATCTGAGCTTCACAAATAGAGCATAGTTCTAATTTCTCTGGATAGATGACATGCAATCAGGGCCAGGCCAAGGCAGAGGCGAGAGAGGCTCCAGCCTCAGGGCGCGGTGTAGGAGGGGGCGCACAACTCACTCAGCTATTATTACCCTATCATGTTTAAAGCAGAGAGAAATAAGAAAAGAGAATACATGGCAGTGACTGCAAGCCAGATAAGTAGAGAGTAAGGTGTTGGGGGAGTTTGGGGCCCTAGGGCTCCTCTTAGTCTAATAGCAACCAGTGTGTGACGTCTGGGGTTGGAGGGATGGAGGGGGGGGGGGGGGTGCACCGCACTTTGGTGTCTTAGGCTTGGGTGCTGGAGGACCTTGTCCCGGCTCTGCATTCAATCCTTACAGAGTAAAGTACAGGGTATCTGGCCTATAATTCTAAACTTTATCAATCCAAACAGATAAAACAGTACTCACCGAATCACCAAGGGGTTTTTGACACTCTTCTTCTGTTAAATCTGGGTGTTCTCCCTTTGGTCTTGGTGTTGTAGTGTATAGCTCACAGAGAGGTCTAAGAAGACAAGATCATATCAGGGTTGCTCGTATTTTGCTTGACTCAAGTGTTCTTGATTTTGAATGTGGCATTCCACTGCCAGTGCTGGAAATGGACAAGAAGTCAAAGGAAACAGCAGTCATAAGACCATTTTGTTAACTACCATAAAATATTTGTATGTGGGGTATATTTACACTTTATTGACTTGGCCATTAAGTACATAGATACATTTTTATGACTTGAATCCAATCTTAAATAATCATAGCCGTACTGAGTTCTATATGGCCAAGTTATAAAATGTATAGTTTGAAAAAATGAATACAAAAAAAAATGTAAGAAAATGCAGCAAGTCTTTTATGTCAGTTATAGAACGCATCTTCCTGCTTTGTAGTGCTAGGCAGTGCTGTGCCAATCTCACTGGATGAAGATTTGAAAGAGATACTGGTGGCAGAATATGACAGCCCATCGGGTACTGCCTGGAATCCCTTTATAAATAAGCATACTCACCTGGACTTAGGGCCCTTTTCCACTAGCAGTCGCTAGCGTTCACGCTGAACGCTAGCGATTGCTGAATCGCAAAAGGTAAAAAATGACCGGCGATTTCCCGACGTTTGCGATCACGATTTTGCTATGCTATGCACTGCATAGCAAAATCGCTGCAATAATCGCTCCGCCGCGCGATCGCCATCAGGTCAAAAACGAATCACGGTAGTGGAAATGACCTACCGCGATTCCTATGTTAAAAGCAAACTGTAGCGATTTGAAAAATCACTAGCAGTTTGCAGTTTTGCGATTCAGCCATCGCAAACGCGTAGTGGAAAAGGGCCCTTAGTGACAGTTTTTTGCATCTGCCATGAGCAGTAGCTCTTCTTCCTCCTCCATATGCAGCTCCCCTTTCATATGTACTATTTCTCTATTTCTATGTGCAGAAGTCCACATATCTGATTAATCATCAAAGGTCCGCACCATCCAATTTTCAAGTTTCAAGTTTCTTTATTTATAGCTCTTATAAAAAGACATGATTAAAAGCAAATCTGCATGATGATGACGCACAGGCGTTTCGATACTTCTTTCTCAAATCATTGCAGCATCTGACAATACATTACACACCACACACATCTTATATAGGTCTCAAGTGGACCTGATGGAAGACTTACAATTTGCATATTCATGAGTGAACTCTACCATAGGCTGTAAACACTATCTTTAGATTTTCACAAACAAATCATTAGGCACAATTAAAAACCCAATTTCCAACTTTAATTCACATTTCAAACATTTAAAACCACTCTCCAATGTCTTATTTGCTGTTTTTAGCTCCTCGGGAGAAAAAATTATCATATTGTGGGACACTCAACCAATCACCAGTACGCCTACAACGTCCGCCTAAGACTACATAAATACGCAATAAAATACGCATGTACGCGTACGTTATAGCCAATCATTATCATGCCTACAACGTCCGCATAAAGACTGTTGACGCGTCGCATGCGTACATATGTACGCGTACAGTCAAGACAAGCGTAAAAACGTCCGCAAAGCGACATTTAACGCGTAAAAAACGCGAGAAAAACGCGCAAAAATGCAAAGGAACACACAAAAAACGCGTAATCAAAACCGTAAAGTTCCAAAAAAACGGCACATTGATTGAAAAATGTCTCCACACATGACAACCGTCTCCCAACTAAACCTCCATCTATTCAACTCAAGATACGTTATATAATAAGTTTACAAATATCGTATTCACGATTTAACCCCTTGGGTTCCAAAGTATCAAGTCTTTTTATCCAAAAATACTCCCTTTTTAACAACTCCTTTAGTCTGTCACCTCCCCTCCTCTGCGGTGGCACTCCCTCCAAAACCTGTACCCTCAATTGGGACACACTGTGTCCAAATTTACAAAAATGCTCGGAAACAGTCAGTTCCAAATTCTTAGTCCTAATATTCGAGTTATGTGAAGCAATTCTGTCCCTGAGGCACTGGGTGGTTTGACCCACATATCCAGTGCCACAGGGACATTTCAGCAAATAGACTACATATCTTGATTCACATGTATAGTATCCATTAATTTTAAATTTCGACCCTCTACTTGGATGTGTAAATGTGTCCCCTTTCACAATGTGACCACAGAGGTGACACCCAAGACAGGGAAACGTTCCCCTCCTGGCAATCACTCCTGCAGACTCCTTCGTTGAAGAGTTGCATGCGAAATGCCCCGAAATTGTCCTGACAGTTCATTGCGATTATGAGAGAGTTAGCTTCCTTGACACTTGGGTGGTCAAAAAGGAGGGTAGATTGGAGACAGATCTTTTTGTGAAACCTACAGATAGGAACTCAATTCTTCACTTTGCCAGCTTTCATACCCCTCAGGTTAAATTAAATATTCCCAAGGGTCAATTCCAGAGAGTTGAAAGAATTGTAAGTAACCCGGAGTTGAGAGAACAAAGGGTGAAAGAAATGAAATATAAATTTCTGGCAAGGGGCTACCCAGCTATATGTTTGGAAAAAGATTTTGATATGAGAGCTTGCAGAGGAAGATTTGGGGTACAGAAAACCACACTGAGAAATGGAAGGGCAGATATTAGGGAAAGAATCCCATTGGTTACTACTTACAATGTATTGTCGGAAAGAATAGGTGCTATAGTCAATAGACACTGGCCAATGCTGAAACAGGGATTGCCCACAATACGAGAGTTTCATGTGCATCCACTCCTGTCCTTCAAAAGAGCACCATCTCTGAGGAATAGGATGGTTAGAGGGGACATTGGTACGGAGACTGCAGGAGTGATTGCCAGGAGGGGAACGTTTCCCTGTCTTGGGTGTCACCTCTGTGGTCACATTGTGAAAGGGGACACATTTACACATCCAAGTAGAGGGTCGTAATTTAAAATTAATGGATACTATACATGTGAATCAAGATATGTAGTCTATTTGCTGAAATGTCCCTGTGGCACTGGATATGTGGGTCAAACCACCCAGTGCCTCAGGGACAGAATTGCTTCACATAACTCGAATATTAGGACTAAGAATTTGGAACTGACTGTTTCCGAGCATTTTTGTAAATTTGGACACAGTGTGTCCCAATTGAGGGTACAGGTTTTGGAGGGAGTGCCACCGCAGAGGAGGGGAGGTGACAGACTAAAGGAGTTGTTAAAAAGGGAGTATTTTTGGATAAAAAGACTTGATACTTTGGAACCCAAGGGGTTAAATCGTGAATACGATATTTGTAAACTTATTATATAACGTATCTTGAGTTGAATAGATGGAGGTTTAATTGGGAGACGGTTGTCATGTGTGGAGACATTTTTCAATCAATGTGCCGTTTTTTTGGAACTTTACGGTTTTGATTACGCGTTTTTTTTCGCGTTTTTTGTGTGTTCCTTTGCATTTTTGCGCGTTTTTCTCATGTTTTTTACGCGTTAAATGTCGCTTTGCGGACGTTTTTACGCTTGTCTTGACTGTACGCGTACATATGTACGCATGCGACGCGTCAACAGTCTTTATGCGGACGTTGTAGGCATGATAATGATTGGCTATAACGTACGCGTACATGCGTATTTTATTGCGTATTTATGTAGTCTTAGGCGGACGTTGTAGGCGTACTGGTGATTGGTTGAGTGTCCCACAATATGATAATTTTTTCTCCCGAGGAGCTAAAAACAGCAAATAAGACATTGGAGAGTGGTTTTAAATGTTTGAAATGTGAATTAAAGTTGGAAATTGGGTTTTTAATTGTGCCTAATGATTTGTTTGTGAAAATCTAAAGATAGTGTTTACAGCCTATGGTAGAGTTCACTCATGAATATGCAAATTGTAAGTCTTCCATCAGGTCCACTTGAGACCTATATAAGATGTGTGTGGTGTGTAATGTATTGTCAGATGCTGCAATGATTTGAGAAAGAAGTATCGAAACGCCTGTGCGTCATCATCATGCAGATTTGCTTTTAATCATGTCTTTTTATAAGAGCTATAAATAAAGAAACTTGAAACTTGAAAATTGGATGGTGCGGACCTTTGATGATTGCTGTGGATTCCCTGTGACTCCAGGGGTGGTCTCTGCACGCCAAACCCATTGGTGCAACAACGCTGGTTCTGATTCACATATCTGATTAAAGCGGACCTGAATTCAGAACTTCCTTTCTGCTCTAAAAGGTAAGCAACAGCATGATAAACTTTAAAGGAGCCACTCAGCGATGCTCCAGCCCCGCCTCCAATTCACTTGTGGAATTTCCGACTTTAAAGTCTGAAAACCACTGAGCCTGCACAGCCGTGCCCTCCCTCCCGCTGACATCACCAGGAGTGTATTGCACAGGCCCAGCATGGTCTGTTCCTGCGCAGAACGCTCCTCGTGACATCAGCGGAAGCGAGGACACGGCAACGCAGGCGCAGTGGTTTTCAGACTTTAAAGTCTGAAATTCCACAAGTAAACCCGGAGGCGGGGCCGGAGGATCGGTGCGTGGCTGCACAGGCGCAGGATTTCTGTGGGGGACCATTAGAAGCCCCGGGTAAGTTCAACTCTTTTTCCCCCGACCCCCCTACAGTATTCCTTTAAAGAAAAAATATTTCTTTGTTACAGCTGATACAACTCCTGCAATAAATCTGCAGTGTATCTACTTCCCACTTTCATGGAAGCACACATGTTGTGAACATCCTGTGCTTTCAAATTAGCCTACCGGCCGTGGCAGTCACCTGACACAGCTGAGGGATCAAATTACAACTTTGATTAGTCATAGATGAGAGAGAATTAAGGTGGCCACTAATGATCCAATCTATTTCATCCAATCTTACCATTTCTATGTAATATAAGGTAACTGCCTGAAGTATCCATTCAGTATATTCACGTAGTTTACCCTTATACTACATAGATTTGGTAAGATTGGATGAAAAAGATTAGATCATTAGTGGCCACCATTACACAGACTAAACTCTCTAAATACATACAGGGTGCATTTCTCTATGTTTTCCTTCTGTCCTATGCAGGAGTTCAGGTCCACTTTAACAGCAACCACATTATATGTGCATCTCCCATGTGCAACATCCCCGATCTTCCATGTAAAGCAGCTCCTCTGTGTGCTGCAGTAGCCTTCATTTTATGTGCAACCCACTATTTAAAAAAGAGGCTGCAATATTTATTTCCTCTTACATAATAGCTTATCTGGCAGTCCTGCTTATGTTTCCGGTCAGTAGTATCTGAATCATAAACCTGAAATAAGCATGTGGCTAACCCAGTCGCACTTCAGACAGAAACATCTAATCTGCATCATGCTTGTTCAGAGTGTACGGTAACAAGGTATTAAAGAAAACCTGTAACAACAAAAAGTTCCCCTGGGGCGTACTCACCTTGGTAGGGGGAAGCCTCCGGATCCTTTTGAGGCTTCCCCCGTCCTCCTGTGTCCCACGGCAGTGTCGCTCTGGCCCTCCGAATGGCAGGGGTGTAAATATTTACCTTCCTGGCTCCAGCGCAGGCGCATTATCGGCTCACCGCTCAGATAGGCGGAAATAGCCGATCGCTGTCGGGCCACTGTACTGCGCAGGCGCAAGTCTCCTGCGCCTGCGTGGTAGAGCGGACCCGACGGAGATCGGCTATTTCTGCTTATCTCTGTGCTGAGAGCTGCAACAGCGCCCCCCACTGGAGCCAGGGAAGGTAAATAAATGTAGCTTGTCATGCTTGTCGAGCCAGGATTGCTGGAGACTTCGTGGGAGCCAGCACTGGATTGCCTGCAGCTACAGGGGAGGGGGAAGCCTCATTGGGACCCTGAGGCTTCCTCCTCCCAAGGTGAGTACCCCTCAGGGGAACTTTTTGTCGTTGCAGGTTCTCTTTAAAAGAAAAGGATTAAGGTGGCCATACATCAGGCGATTTGGCGGCCGATCAACCATCCAATATGATGATTATAATCGAATCGGATGAAAAATCGTTGCCGCCAAGAGCATGCCCGTTCAATGATGCAAAATTTTGTGCCAAAATTGATCACATGTATCGATTGGACTTACTGTAAAATTGAGTTATTTTAAACAGAAGATGAAAATGATCTCCTAGGAGAAAACGTATGAAAAAGTGGATTGGATCCAGACCCATAACTGCAAATACTCTCCATTTTAAAAGGGCAAATTTGCATTTAGCAATTTAAAAAACTTATGGGAGTAATAAAACATAGGAAAAGAATACACAGTAAACATGGAAAGAAAGTGTTGTGAATAAAGACAGGTGGCCAGCAATAAAGAAGAAGAGGGAATAAAGCAACACTGTAGTAAACACAGAGGAACCATGAAATAGGCTTTATGAGCCGGTGACAGCTACATTTGATAGCTGTGGGAGGAAGAATCTCCCACATTGCTACACGGAGGTCACAGGCCAAAAGGGGATTTCCATTAACCGTAAATTATCAGTTGCACTACTTTCAAGTTGTTACGCTGTTGTCTTAAAGTGACATTTGTCTCCTTTGAATACTTTTTAAAAACATGAAAAGGGTCTCTACCTTTTTAATGTCCTTCTACCCAATATCAATGTAGTAAAGTCACTTTTTTCCTGAGTTTTCTCCTAGGAGATCGTTTTTCATCTTCTCTTTGAAATAACTTTTTAGCACTTTGCAATTGAAAAAGTACCAAAAAGTAGGAAAAAAAGTACAGTACCTTAACTGAACACAAAAAAAGTTTCACTCACCTGGGGTTTCGACCAGCCCCTTGCAGCAGTCCTGTGCTCACCGCGTGCCAAACCGATCCTCCAGGTTAGTTTAGTTTCTGCTGATTGAAACTAACGCACTGGACGTGCTCGCCAACATAAACGCACACGAGGATGCGCAGTGGTCCGTCTGTAACTAAATCAAGCCACGGCAGGGGACCAGAGGATCGGTTTGTAACCCTGCAGGGTGCAGGCACAGGACGGCTGCAGAGGGCTGGTCGAAGCCCCAGGTAAGTGAAACTCCTTTTCATGTGTTCAGTTAACCTCCCTGGCGGTAAGCCCGAGCTGAGCTTGGGCTATGCCGCGCAGGAGGAGATCTCTGCACCTGGTGGGGCGATTTTCACCATTGAAAGTGCTGTACGCGCAGCTAGCACTTTGCTAGCCGCGCGTACAGCTTGGTCGCCGCCGCTCTGCGGCGTCGCCCGCACGCAGCGGCGGAAGAGGGCCCCCACCAGAGCCCTGCTCTGCCCGGACCAATGAGTTCCGGGCACCGCTATGGGCTGGATCTGAGGCTCCTGACGTCAGGACGTCGGCTGACGTCCATGACGTCATTCCGATCGTCGCCATGGCGACAGGAGAAGCCAAACAGGGGAGCGCATTATATACGCGTTCCCCTGTTTGCTATTGTTGCCGGCGACGATCGAACTAGAGGGACACATGCGCCCTCTAGTGGAGTTTCATGTAGCTACCACTCTGGTAGCTTTACATGAAACATAAAAATTTAAAAAAAAAAAAAATTGGATTTCTGCAATTTTTGCAGAAAAAATAAACCGCCAGGGAGGTTAATGTTCATTTTAAAGGAAAAAATCAAGAAAAAAAGTTTATTGCTCTTAAAGTGAACCTAAAGTCACCCCAAAAAAATGAGATGAACTCACCTGGGGCTTCCCTCAGCCCCCTGCAGACGATCGGTGACCTCGCAGCCCCACTCCGATGGCCCACGGACCCGCCGGCGAACACTTCCATTTTGGCCGTCACCGGCCGACAGGCATGGGAACGCGAGTGATTGTTCGCGTTCCCAGCCTGTATATCGCCCCCTATGCTGCTATTGCGGCCTCCTGGCTGGCCCATAGAGTTGATTGGATCTAATGGTGCAATAATGCATTTAGATCAATTTTCAATAGATTTCCAATAGATTTCATTCTGAAATCTATTGGAAATCTGTTCCTAGTGTGTGGCACACATCAGATAGATTCCTGTCAGATTTGACTTGACAGGCATCTGACAGAAATCTATCTGATGAGCGAATCTGCTGCAAATCTATAAGTGTATGGCTACTTTTAGACTTTTACTGATTCTTTTTCTGATGGTTAACACGGTACTATACTCTACCTTTAAAATGAGCCAGCAAGGGGTTAAGCTTGTGAACACTAGGAATCCAGTGCAGGAGATTTGGGCGCAGCCGGCGCCACTACAGACCGTAATAGGAATTACAGCTATAGCGGAGCACAGTGAGTAACTTCGGCACCATCAGAAGACGGAGCTGAAGTTACTTTTAAAACATTGTAATTCGTCCGCCAGCAATAGCTGGAAGCCAAATTACATCATTCCCCACTATCCATGTGGACTTGAAGGGGAAATAGTAATTAAGGCCGGCGGGCCTTGTGCAGGAGCAGGGTAAGCCGCTGCATCCTGCGGCCAAGTCTCCCAGCAGCAATTTCTCTGGTACGCTAAGCTTGAGGATGCTGCCATTAGTCTCACTAGGAGGAAAAATTGTATCGCTCTTTTTTTTTAGTCTAGGGGGGAGAGAATGAATGGAGGGCAGCTGACCACCTATGCTGTCTATCAGCTGGAGTTCCCAACTCTATAGGCAGTAGCAGTGTTAGGGCTGGAACCCACAGGAGCGCTTTTGGCAGCGTTTTGGCAGCACTGCGATACGCTAGCAGTTTGCCAAAACGCTGGGCTAATGTTAATGGATGGGGCAACTTCCACAGGAGCATTTGCGTTTCCCAGAAACGCAAACACAGGACCTGCAGCATTTTGGGAGCGTTAGCGCTTCAATGTAAAGTATTGAAACGCTAGCAGAAACGCTCAGCAAAACCTAAACTGAGCGGTTTTGCTAGCGTTTTGCGGTTCAGCACACTGTAACAAAATTAAAAATAATTCACAGGACCAATCAGGATAAAAACGCAAAACGCAAAGCGCTACGCACCCGCTGGGCAAAAAAATACAATGTTGCAAAACACGTCCAAAAACGCGCATGAATCCGCTTGCAAACCGCTCAGACAAAACGCTAGTGGTTGCGTTTTGCGTTTGCTGATTTCAGTGGGTTCCAGGCCTTAGGGAGACTTGCCTGAGGTCTCCTACTGAATAGGTGCTGGCTTACTGAACAGGCAGAGTTGAGATTCGAATCCAGGTCTCCTGTGTCAGAGGGAGAGCCCTGAAGTAGAAATCTTATCTAAATCTGTCTCTTTGATGACTAAGTGCTCCAGCAAACAGCTACCCAAGTGAGGTTGGAGAGCACAGAGGCTCTTTTGCATAAATAACTGAAGTTTCTTAAAGGAATACTATCGATACCCAAGTGTTCTAAAATGACAGTGTACAAATAATGTCTAAGTAGCTGTGTAAACATTTTCCTACTTTTCATGTTAAATATCAGAGGCAAAAGCTGTAATTCATTGTGTGTAGGATTTAGCTCTATTGGGACAAATCAATTGCAAAAGGGGTGTCTGCTTCAATGCACAGCCAGTGTCTGAGGTTGGAATAGTAGAATTTAAAGAGAAAATATATCTCTGAGAAGGTTCTGAAGGCTTTCAAACAATGTGGACAATATCTACACAACAATTATAAAACTCTTTTGAATAGTGCAGCTGCTTGCTACATCTCCAGCTAGTTCCTATTTAACTTTAGTTCTGCATTATAAAGAAGCCAGTGGCCATGAGAAAATGCTGGTTTACACTTTTCTGTTATGTTTTTCTATTATTTTTAAGCTCAGAAGTGGCCTTACTGGAAGTTTCCCCACCCACTATAACTTCTAAAATATATTTATGTTTGTTGCACATTTCCATAGTGTTGACTCACTTTCTGCAAAAGTTTATAAATGGGGGGAAGGGGGGGAGGGCTGAAGCCGCTTAACCTGCCTCTGTTTTTAGTTTCTGAGGGGAAAACAGAAACTAAAAACAGTGGCAGATTAAGCGGCGTCAGTCCTCCCCCACTTCCCACCATTTATACAATTCTGCAGAAAGTATATATAGAAATTATAGCTGAATTATTGCAAATTTCCTTCTGTTTTAAGAAGGCAAATTACACCAAGCATTGCTTATTAGTAGGAGGGCTTTTTGGTCCCTTTTATCCCCCTATATATTCCTAGTAGTTTGGGTCACCCTGAGCTTCTTGGTTACTCTGTTGTACGGGTCCAAACCCTATCTCATACAGCCTTATCAATACCTGCCATGTACTGATGAGGACCAAAAGTCTGAAACAGGCTGTCCACATGTGGGGTTGATATGGCTGTGTAAAATGTAAAGCTATAGGCTTGCTATACACCAGTGGTTCTGGATGCTCGTCTGGCTTAACAAGGGCGAAAAAGGGATAATTTGCATATTCAGTAGTAGTGCATTGTGGGTAACCACAAATGCTCACTTATAGCTGAATTATTGTAAATTTCCTTCTGTTTTAAGAGGGTGAATTACACCAAGCTTTGCTTTTTAGTAGGAGGGCTTTTTTGGTCCCTTTTATCCCCCCTATACATTCCTAGTGCTTTGGGTCACCCCGAGCTGCTTGGTTACTCTGTTGAGGGGAAACCAGAAAGCTTGGAGGCAGCATAAGAAAAAACATAAAAACTTCATGCAAATAGTGTCCTGGTTCATACATTAGCCAGTTTATTAAAAATATATAATCAACTATGCTAAAAAACAAAAAAGTACGCTGGTTCATTCATGTTCATTGTTTATTCCTTTTTGCTTACATCTTTATTTTCTTTCTGGTCCACTGTATGTGCGACATTCTACAGTTGGTATCCGTGAACCATTTATTTTTAGTCTGGATAGTTATTGTATACTATTTTGAATTGTGCTTCTTATGTATCTTCTGCATAATATCTGTTTTTAATTATTCAATAAAAAAGATAATAGATAAAAAAAGTACCTATATTGTGACTTTCATTACTTCTTTTTCTTTTTTTATTGGAATTGGTAAAACTAGTGGCCGTTACCTGTTATGCTGGGAATACACCATGAGTTTTTTGGGCAGATAGATGGCTCAATAGATAATTTCCGACAGGTCCAATCTGATTTCGATTGTTTTTCCGATCTATTTTCTCATAGAAGTGAATGGAAATAGATCATAAAATCGTTCGGCCAGTGTTGGACTGGGAGGTGGCAAAGCTCAGGAAATCCGCTTGCTAGCCAAGCAGCAGTAATCAGGTGTTGCTGCTCACAGTGAAGACTTGCTGCAGGTTTCTAGTGGGAGTGATAACACATATTTACTTCTGCTTGGCCAGCAGGTAGATTTCCTCAGATTTTCCACCTCCCAGTCCGACACTGCTTTCGGCCAGTAAATCTGCAGAAAAAAGTCATCGTGTATTCCCAGCATGACATGTACCTGATAAGGTGGCAAAAATTGATCCTTGACTCCTACAGTAAAGCTGGCCATACACTGGCCCATATGACCAGCAGATAGATCCCTCTCCAATCGTTATTTGATCACAGAGAGGATCTATCTGCTCGATTGCCTCCACACAAATTTTCAAAGATTACAGCATGAAATTTTTAAAAATCGGTGTGTGTGCCAGAGTCCCTGTCGTCCCCCTTCCCCCACAGATCTCACCTGTTCGCCTATCCCATGTAACCCCAATCTCTGATAGTTCCAGTCTCTGCTATTCCTCACTGGCTGCTCTGTCAGGAACCGGCCCGCGGCACGCCTGCGTATACGGTTCCCGACTGCGGGTTTGACCAGATCAAGCGGGGAGCAGCCTTATTCGAGCTAAAACAAGGCTGGGACCCCTCAGAACACCTCTCACTGCCACCAGTAGCGGGTCGCTAGACACTTCCACTCTGCTGTCGAGTCCTCAGCGCGCAATCCGCATTTTCGTATTCGGGTCAGCTTTGCGCTTAGGCCGAATACGGGAACGCCACGCACCCACACACACACAGTTGCAATCTTACACTGTAGTGAAGCAAAACCACTAACAGTCGTTCCGAACGATACTGTTAGCCACTCAGCTGTTGAGCTACTCGCACTGGCGTTTTCGTACGTTGGGTCAGCTGCGCGCTTTAGGCCGACGTATGACAAACGCCCCACACACAATGCAATTACAATCTTATACGGTAGTGTCGCTCAATCATACAATCAGGCACGGACTTATACACACTTCAATCTCTTCTAGGCTATGAGTGTTAGTTTAGTACAGCAGAAGTCAAACTTATTAAATAATTATTTAATATTCCATGAAAACGTGGAACAACGCAGAACTTAATATATACAAAAGATGTACAAAAACAAAGTAAAAAGTTACAAAGATAAAAGATACAAAAATACACACAAGACAAGTTGCCAAAAATAAAAATGGAATAAACTAAAGTGAACTTTTACCATCGCAAATGTCCAACCGTGGAGAGACGCGGATTTACCGATTTCCTCGGGATCATCTCTAGCAATGAGCTACTCTCGAGAGAAGATAGCTGTGCCTGTTCTGGACCACCTTAAATAGTCTGAAGTGTCCCCTGGGGCATTTAATGTCCAGCCCACAGGAACTAATGCAATTTCCCCGTTTGTGACATCACCGAACGCTTATCATAATCTTCCTGTGATATGCGAACTTCAAAGGGTTCCTGTTTCAGCTTTTTGAAGGTTGCAGATTTCACAGGTAAGATTGTATCCTGAGAACAACAAGTATCCTGTTTACACTTGCAGATTTCACAGCAATTCCATTTCCAGCCCACTATTCAGACTAAGAGGTAGCCGAACGCCTGTGTGGGCTTCAACCTGGTCGGGTAATTGTCTAAGTAAGTGTTTCCTGGCTAGTGGCTGGGTAGACAGTTCCTAATTACTGTCCAGGTTCCTTTGCCTATTGAAGGGGACTGATCTATTTAATGAAGACAATGGCAGTTCCCTTAATTTCTGCCCTGAATGCAAATTTCAATCTACATACAGACATTATCCAGGTGACACCTTCAAGAGCCAGACTAGCTTTTTAGCAGACTTAGTAGACAGAAAAATGAAAGCAATATGTTCCTGTATTCCTAACATCATCAGCACCCCAATATATCACCACATGCTCCTCTTCACTTCCTGTCCCCGGGCACCTGTGTAGTGTAATGCAGGGAACCAAGGCTAGGGGCTGCAGTACATAGATGTTACACATGGAAGAGGAGGCTGTACATGGAATGGGAGGGGTGCTGCTGCACATGGAAGGGGAGACTCAACACACTTGGCCGTGTAGGAGCAACAGCCTTGACCGTGTGTTTGAGGCTTTACACTTTTCAGTCTAATAACACAATTCAAAGTGACCCTAAAGTAAGAGGCGCTACACCTGTTCACACAAGAACGCTGTTGCACCTACCTGTATGTTGTTTTCCTGAGGAAGCGGGCTTGGGACCTGTGAAACGCGTTGCAAACTGTTTTTTTCCTGGAGTACTAATTAATTTATTTAACGTTATTTATATATTATTTATGGTTGTGTTAATTGTTGGGTAGGTAAGCCCACCCTTGCCACCCACATTTTATTTGATTTTAATTTGGTACTATTTTTACTCTCCTGGCGCCTCTGCAAGCTATAGCACAATTTGATTAGTTAAGGTGGATGGGTGTGGACACCCCTTTCCTTTCTACAGAGAGTGACGTTTTAACCTGAGCGGGGACAGGTCTAATCTCCTCGTCTGCGATAAGAGTGGTTGCCTAACCTCAGCAACCCAGACTTGTGAGTATAACTTGATTTGTCCTAAGAACTATGCCAACTGTACATCAGTAACACACTATTGGGGGCTCTCGATTGTCTCTTCTTTTTCGTTACTATAGTAAATATAAGCCCTGAGCCATATGCACTGATTATCTGATATACTACAGTTACAGGTTACCCTCTGGAAAAAGAATATCAGCCATTGGAGATGTTAGAGCAGATGCGTTCTGTCCATGTGCAATTTCATTTCTCTACATTGTTACTGCTGATCTAAGAAACATCTGTAGTACAGTTATGCAGTGTGTGTTGGATTGTACTGACCTGGCAGAGCTCGTTTATCAGCTCCATCACTGATAATAAGTGGCAGTGACGTATGAGCATGGAAGATACAGTATATGCAAACCAACAGTATTGCAGATTTCCACATTTGGACTGGGGATTAAAGGGAACATGTAGTGAGAGGTTTGTGGAGGCTGCCATATTTATTTTAATTTGAACAATACCAGTTGCCTGGCAGTCCTGCTGATTATTCTGGTATCAGTAGTGTCTGAATAACACACCTGAAACAAGCATGCAGCTAATCTTGTCAGATTTTGTCAGATCTGTACCCTTGTTCAAAGTCTATTGCTTTTGTACATCGCTGGAGGCTCAGTAAGTTTTTAGTTATCTTTTTCTAAGGGAGGGGGGGGGAGGTATTGTTGCGCTTTTAGTCCAGTTGCTCAAGCAATTGGCAGCTCATGTATCAGGTATCGGGCCATCCCCCGCTTTTAGTCTGGTTGCTCAAGCAATCGGCAAGCTCATGTATCAGGCATCGGGCCATCCCCCGCTTTTAGTCCGGTTGCTCAAGCAATCGGCAAGCTCATGTATCAGGCATTGGGCCATCCCCCACCAGTGCCGGATACTAGGGACTCTGCTGTAATGTGATTACTTTAACTTGCTGGGCCTGGGAGTAGTTTAACCACTTGAGGACCGCAGTGTTAAGCCCCCCTAAAGACCAGGCCATTTTTTGTTAAATTGGCCACTGCAGCTTTAAAGCCAAGCTGCATGGCCGCACAACTCACACAAGTGATTCCCCTCCCCCCCCCCTTTTTCTCCCCACCATCAGAGCTCTCTGTTGGTGGGTTCTGATCACTCCTCCAATGTTTGTTTGTTTTTTTATAAATATTTATTTCTTTTATTTTTAAATAAAATGCTGTATTTTTTTTTCTATTTTTACAAACCTCCCTCCCTCCCCCTGCCAGCCAATCAGCGTGGTCGGCTGTCATAGGCTTCAGCCTATGACAGCGGATCACTTTTGCATCACCAGAGGTACAGTGACCAGATTTTTGTCAGCTCAACCTGGGACAGGGTGGCGTGGGGGAAGGGGGGGGCAGCGCGTGAAAAACGCCGCGCTGAAAAATGGGGGGCTGCTGCGCCAACAGCGCGCCGCACCGGAAACTGGGCGTGGCCATGACATTCTATGGACGGAGCTAACGTAATGATGTAACAGCGAGGCATACGAAAGCAGTGTTTACGCCATGATGTGGTCAAACGAGGATTCGCATCATGGGTGTGCAGAAACTGTGTGATGCTATTTAATAGTATATCGTAACCCCAAAGCAGCAAACATAGCCAACTTTGACCATTAAATAATAAATGCAGCAACAGTTACCCCAGACACCACAAAATAAACGCAATGGGCAACATGTCAGCACAAAATAAACGTATTGCGGGCAACATGTCAGCACAAAATAAACGTATTGCGGGCAACATGTCAGCACAAAATAAACGCAATGCGGGCAAACATGTCAGTACAAAATAAACGCATTGCGGGCAACATGTAATCCAGCACAAAATAAACGCATTGCAGGCAACATATCAGCAATAAACGCAATGGGGGAAAACATGTCAGTACAAAATAAACGCATTACGGGCAGCATTTCAGCACAAACATGTCAGTACAAATTAAACGCATTGCGGGCAAACATGTCAGTACAAAATAAACGAATTACGGGCAGCATTTCAGCACAAAATAAACGCATTGCGGGCAACATGTCAGCACAAAATAAACGCACTGCGAGCAAACATGTCAGCACAAAAAACGCAATGGGGCAAACATGTCAGCACAAGATAAACGCAATGGGGGCAAACATGTCAGCACAAGATAAACGCAATGGGGGAAAACATGTCAGCACAAATTAAACGCAATGGGGGCAAACATGTCAGCACAAAAACGCAATGGGGGCAAACATGTCAGCACAAATTAAACACAATGGGGCAAACATGTCAGCACAAAAGTGCAATGGGGGCAAACATGTCAGCACAAAAACGCAATGGGGGCAAACATGTCAGCACAAAAACGCAATTGGGGCACATTTCACCTGGAAAAAAAAGCATGTACTCACCTGACAGAAGTCCTCTCACGCAGCCGACCTCTGGTGTGTGTGCAGCTCCCCGGGCTCACAGGCACTCAGGCAGAGCAGGGCTACAGCAAGATGGCGTCCGGAGGCGGAGCCCTGTACTGGAGATACAAATAGTCTCCAATACAGGGTTCCGCCTCCGGACGCCATCTTGCCGTAGCCCTGCTTTGCCTGTGCCTGCCGGAGGACAATGCAGGCTGCTGGAACGGGGCTGCGGGGAATGAACTAACACAGCATCTATGAGACGCTGCGGCTAGTTCATGTACGGTGACCAGAGTCCCGAGGCCGGGACATCCCGCTGCTGAAAGCGGGACGTTTCCCGGGACCTCATGCAGCCTGGGACAGCGCCCCCGAAGGTGGGACGTGTCCCGGGCAAACCGGGACGTATGGTCACCGTACCCCAGTACAGTGCTGCTGCAGATTGCAGCACTGTACAGCATAATTAGATGCCGTTTAACAGTCTCCGAGCGGCAATCCGCTGGGAGACTGAAGGCAGAGCGTGATCTCCTGCTAGCCCCATAGAGAGCCGTTCACGCCAATCGACGTGGAGCGGTCCTGGGGATGTCGCCGCGTTCACGCCAGTTGGCTTGGAGCGGTTGGCTAGTAGTTAAAGGTTAAAAAAAAATCTAATAAAACTTTGTACTAAACCTTAACTGTACATCACTTATTTAAAGAAAAGATCCCTTACGGCAGGTGCTGCATGCATCTGTAGTTATACAATCACTAATTCACACACCTCTTGGCAACTGCTACTATGATGTGATAGGACCAGGTAATGGTAGTAAGCAGAGCTGGATCATCCACAAGGCAATTCTAGGCAGTTTCCTAGGGCCTGGAGAGAGTCTAGGGGCCTGATGGATGCTAGCCCCCACCAAATCTTACTAGAAAAAGCTAGATGACCATCAGTGGTGGGCAAAAACTGCTATCTAGACCATCTTAATCCATTTCTGGTAGTAAGTTAACAGGATATAATTGTGAATGAATCCAGTGCACATATTATGATATGCCCTCTGGGGATGTTTGGCGATCATTAGAGATGCCAGAGAAAAACACAGAGAGAAGAGAAATTAACAGAAGAGAAGAAATACCGGTCGCCTTGCTCAACAATAAAAATATTAAAGAGGATCTGTAAAGAACAAAAATGCCCCTGGGGGGGTACTCACCATGGGAGGGGGAAGGCTCTGGATCCTATCGAGGCTTCTCCTGTGTCCCACGGCGGCAGCGATAGAGCTCCCCGAACAGCGGGGATGTAAATATTTACCTTCCCGGCACCCGCTCAGGCGCAGTAGCGGCTGTCGGCTCCGAAAGAGGCAGAAATAGCCGATCGCAGTCGGGTCCACTCTATTGCGCAGGCGCTGGTCTCATACACTGGTCTCATACTGCGATCGGCTATTTCCACTTATTTCCAAGCAGAGAGCTGATTTTGCGTCTGCGCTGGAACAGGGAAAGGCAAATATTGCACAGCCTGACAAATTGTCAGCTGTGCATCCAAAGGGGCTGCAGCAAGACCACCGTGGGATGGAGGAGGACGGGGGAAGCCTCCATAGGATCCAGACGCTTCCCTCTCCCGAGGCGAGTACCTCCCAGGAGTAATTTTTTCTGTACAGAGTCTCTTTAAAGCAGATCTGAACTCAGAACTTCCTCTCTGCTCTAAAAGATGCACAACAGTATAATAACCGTTAAAGAAAAACATTCTTTGTTACAGCTGATACAAATCCTAAAATACATTTTCAGTGTTTCTGCTTCCTGATTCATGGAAGCAGACATATTGTTAACATATTGGGCAGCATGATGGTGTAGTGGTTAGTGCTCTCGCCTTGCAGCGCTGGGTCCCTGGTTTGAATCCCAGCCAGGTCAACATCTGCAATGAGTTTGTATGTTCTCCCCGTGTCTGCGTGGGTTTCCTCCGGGCACTCCGTTTTTCTCCCAAATTCCAAAAATATACATATAAGTTAATTGGCTTCCCTCTAAATTGGCCCTAGACTAAAATATACAGGATCTTCTCAAAAAATTTGCATATTGTGATAAAGTTCATTATTTTCTGTAATGTACTGATACACTTTAGACTTTCATATATTTTAGATTCATTACACACAACTGAAGTAGTTCAAAGCATTTTATTGTTTTAATATTGATGATTTTGGCATACAGCTCATGAAAACCCAAAATTCCTATCTCAAAAAATTAGCATATCATGAAAAGGTTCTCTAAACGAGCTATTAACCTAATCATCTGAATCAACTAATTAACTCTAAACACCTGCAAAAGATTCCTGAGGCTTTTAAAAACTCCCAGCCTGGTTCATTACTCAAAACCGCAATCATGAGTAAGACTGCCTACCTGACTGCTGTCCAGAAGGCCATCATTGACACCCTAAAGCAAGAGGGTAAGACACAGAAAGAAATTTCTGAACGAATAGGCTGTTCCCAGAGTGCTGTATCAAGGCACCTCAGTGGGAAGTCTGTGGGAAGGAAAAAGTGTGGCAGAAAACGCTGCACAACGAGAAGAGGTGACCGGACTCTAAGGAAGATTGTAGAGATGGACCGATTCCAGACCTTGGGGACCTGTAGAAGCAGTGGACTGAGTCTGGAGTAGAAACATCCAGAGCCACCGTGTACAGGCATGTACAGGAAATGGGCTACAGGTGCCGCATTCCCCAGATTAAGCCACTTTTGAACAAGAAACAGCAGCAGAAACGCCTGACCTGTACTTGACACTGGACTTCAGGCATTTTGGCATTTCCCTCGCCCCAGTCTTTCTCCAGACTCTGGCACCTTGATTTCCGAATGACGTACAAATGATGCTTTCATCTGAAAAAAGTACTTTGGACCACTGAGCAACAGTCCAGTGCTGCTTCTCTGTAGCCCAGGTCAGGCGCTTCTGCCGCTGTTTCTGGTTCAAAAGTGGCTTGACCTGGGGAATGTGGCACTGGATGGTTCTACTCTAGACTCAGTCCACTGCTTCCGCAGGTCCCCCGAGGTCTGGAATCGGTCCTTCTCCACAATCTTCCTCAGGATCCGGTCACCTCTTCTCGTTGTGCAGTATTTTCTGCCACACTTTTTCCTTCCCACAGACTTCCCACTGAGGTGCCTTGATACAGCACTCTGGGAACAGCCTATTCGTTCAGAAATTTCTTTCTGTGTCTTACCCTCTTGCTTAAGGGTGTCAATGATGGCCTTCTGGACAGCAGTCAGGTCGGCAGTCTTACCCATGATTGCGGTTTTGAGTAATGAACCAGGCTGGGAATTTTAAAAGCCTCAGGAATCTTTTGCAGGTGTTTAGAGTTAATTAGTTGATTCAGATGATTAGGTTAATAGCTCGTTTAGAGAACCTTTTCGTGATATGCTAATTTTTTGAGATAGGAATTTTAGGTTTTCATGAGCTGTATGCCAAAATCATCAATATTAAAACAATAAAAGGCTTTGACCTACTTCACTTGTGTGTAATGAATCTAAGAGATATGAAAGTCTAATGTTTATCAGTACATTACAAAAAATAATGAACTTTATCACAATATGCAAATTTTTTGAGAAGATCCTGTACATGCACTACACAATACATACACAGACATATGACTATGGCAGGGACTAGATTGTGAGCTCCTTTGAGGGACAGTTAGTGACAAGACTATATATTACAGCGCTGCGTAATATTTTGGCGCTATATAAATACTAAATAATAATAACATTCTGTGCTTTCAAATAAGCTTATCTGCTGTGGCAGTCAGGTGACACAGAGGACAGATCAAATTACAACTTGTGATTAGACACAGGTGATGTGGAATTAAACAGGCTAAATTCTCTAAATACATACAGGGTGCATTTCTCTCTGTTTTCCTTCTGTCCTATGTAAGGGTTCAGATCCACTTTAAGGTATATACAGTATAAGAATAAAACTTGTCCACCCACCGTGAAGATCAGAGATCTCTCCTACTTCTTCTCTGCTACACGTTGTCTGTTTTCTGGTTATTGTCTAGCAAACGTGGTTTATGTCTCTCTTTAATCCTTACTTCCCAAAATAAAAAGGAACATGTAACGGCGATGTAGAAATCACTGAGTCAAAGTGAGAGAAAGAGACAGCAACTGCGGAGTAAAGGAAATGTGTGCATAAGTCACGCCCCTCTGCCCGGCGATAATGTTATGCAAAATAGTTTTCCTATGTGGCTGGAACAACTTTAATCCGCTTGTACGTTGATGTGTTAGTGATGTTTTATGCACAAAATGACTCTTAAAAGAAAAAGTAGTGATGGTACTTCCCCCCCTTTTCAGTTTGGCCTCAAGGGAATGTTTCTAATTATGCAGATTTTATTTATTTGCTGCATATGGCACACAATAAAAATATAAAAATGTAAGAAATAAAGCAAAAAGTGGGTTGAGCTACTTGCAGTCACTATTCTGACATATAACCAGATAGACCATCCCCAAAGATATGGTGCTCAGTGCAACCTCACATATATGTAGAAAGAAAAGAATCAGATTTTCTGCAGGAAGGGGCCAGGAGCGGTAGCAGCGGGAGGTAAAGCAAGCCTGCGGTTGGCCGGTGGGAGAGCAGGTCTGCCGCTTAAGGCTCCTTTTAGGGGGATCTGGACTATCTGCAGGAGGGGTAGCAGCAGAGGTAAAGTGTGGGGGGGGGGGGGGGGAGCAGGTCTGCCGCTTAGGGCTCCTTTTAGGGAGATCCGGACTATCTGCAGGAGGGGGCCAGGAGCGGTGGCAGCAGCAGATGTAAAGTGGGGGGGGGGGGCAGGTCTGCCGCTTAGGGCTTCATTTAGGGGATCCATAGATCTGACAGCCACTAGGGCTTATTTAGCAGGGACCATAGGGGGAATCTGGCTATATACACTATAGATAATGGCTACCCCCACAAAATATAAGACCTCCTCGAAAATAAGCCATAGCACATTTTTGGAAGGGTAAGACAGTGTCTTATTTTCGGGGAAACTCAGTAAATACAAAAAACACAATATAAAAACGACAAAAACCACTTAGGCCAATATACACAGCTGAAAAATGTAAGTACTGCTTCCTAAAGTACAGTGGCCACTGTATTAAAGGGAACTCCGGGTCAGAGGGATATGGAGGCTGCCATATTTATTTCCTTGTAAACCATGCCAATTGCCTGGCAGCCCTGTTGATCTTCTGGCGTAAGAAATGTCTGAGTCAAAGCCCGGGAACAAGCATTTAGCTAAACCAGTAAAACTTAAGTCACCTGAGTCAGAGTACCTTATCTGCTGCATGCTTGTTCAGGGTCTATGGCTAAAAGTATTAGAGACACAGTATTAGGAGGACAGCCAGGAAACTGGTATTGTTTAAAAGGAAATAAATATCGCAGCATCCATTTTCCTCTCACCTCGCGTTCCCTTTAACACCCAGCCATCCTGCACCTTTCATACCACAATGCTTGCACACAGGCCGGCCAGAGTCCATGAGAATCCCCCTCTCTATAGAAACCATCAAGAAGAGATGCATCCTAGACCGAGCTCAGTAGGTTCATCAATCAAGTTTGAATGCATCATGTTCCGCATCCTCGGGGTTTACATGCGGAGCTGAGAGCAGTAAACCACAAGGGCGATCGAACAGCGTCCTGACCTGCGGCGGTAGTGGAAGTGCATGCCATCCCATTGCAGCTGAGGAACTACAAGTGCCAGCCGGGGCCCAACTAAATGGGGGAGAGCCCGTAACCAAACTCTATGGCCTCGATTCATAAAGCATGCCCGCATTCGGAAATGCTGAAAACGGCTCACTTTACCGACCACACAGCAAAATCTGTATTCATAAAGGCTTTTTCCGCATGAAAAGCCGACATTCGCGAGCAGAGTGATAAATCACCGCCTTGCGCGGTGATTATCATAGCAAAAGTAACAAGTAGTCAATTCATAAAGATTAGAGGTAGCGGTATGCGGACGGGTATTACCGCTACCTCTGACGTGGCGAGAAGCGTGTGGAATACAGTGCAGTGAATGGGACAGACCTCCCAAGCAGCTGCAGAGAGAACACCGCACGGAGGGACTCCGCCTGCTTCTCCTGTTTCCGCATGTCTCCCGACAGCCTTACGCCTGCCTACAGCGGAATATCTCCGCACGCCTGTCACAACTAGCAACATTTTTATGAATTACCACCCTGAAGGCGGAAATACCGACAGCGGTGTTTCCCCGCTCGACCTTACCGACAGCACTTTTATGAATCGAGGCCTATGCTGGAAACTTAAAGTGAACCTCCAGACTAAAAATCTACTCAGCAGAACTGAAAAGGCTTAGGCCTCGATTCATAAAGCATTACCTCATGCGGTAATGCTGAAAACAGCAGACTTTACCGACCACTTAGCAAAATGTCAATTCATAAAGGCTGTTACCGCATGAAAAGCTGACATTACCGACCAGGGAGATAAATTACCGACTTGGCTGCAGTTACCGACAACACATGTCAGTAAATTGTCAGCAAATGTCAATTCATAAAGCCTTCAACAAGCGGTAAGCCTGGCGGTAGTTACCAACACCTCTAGTGAGGTGATAACAAGTTACCGACAGCTCTGACAGCTCTGATGAATGCAAAAGTGCAGAGATCCGAAGTCTGTTTGAGTCATCAGTGGAGAGAGCCAGAGAGACCTCTGTGTGAATCATTTGAGCAGGCAGGGAAAGACTGTGTGACTCATCTGTCTGAGTCATCAGTGGAAAGAGCCGTCTGTGTGAGTCATTTCTGCAGGCAGGGAAAGACTGTGTGACTCATCTGTCTGAGTCATCAGTGGGAGAGCCAGAGAGAGCCGTCTGTGTGATTCATTTCTGCAGGGCAAAGAGGGAATCGGGACACTGCTCTACTCTACCGCTCAATGGGCTGCGGTAATTTACCGACCTCCAAAGGCAGCTGGGGAAATCTTTATGAATTAGCACACAGACCGGGAAAATACCGAGTGCGGTATTTTCCCGACAAGATTTTTTTATCGCACTGCTGTTTATGAATCAAGGCCTTAGTGTGTAACCAAGGTATGAACTTCCTTCCAATCAGTAGCCGATACCCCCCTTTCCACAAGAAATCTTTACCTTTTCTCGGATAGGAAAGATTTTATAATGGGCAAACACCAACTAAATCATTTATAAGTGAATTATGTAAAAAATAAGAAATTGTATTTGTTTTGTTATTTTCACTACAGTTCCTCTTTAAGATACAAAACATTTTTGTTGTTTACTGAATGATGCTCTTGCGTCCAGAATCTGGATGAGTTTCATTGGTGTTGTAGCGCAGACTGCCAGCCTGGATTTACATTACAGCTGAAGCGCACCTGTTATTAATCCTCACAAACAGTAAATAACTTAACCACTTGAAGACCACAGGCTGAAACCCCCCCTAGTGACCAGGCCATTTTTTACAATTCAGGCCACTGCAGCTTTAACCGATTGATGCAGGGCCGTACAACTTAGCACACAAATGAGTCTGCCCTTCTTTTCTTGCCACCAACAGAGCTTTCTGTTGGTGGCATCTGAATGCTGCTGCAACTTTTTTCTTATTGTTAATTTAAGTATTTTTTTTTAAATAACAATGACATTTTTTATTTTAATTTAATTTGTTACAGCAGATACAAATCATGCAATAAATCTGCAGTCTGTCTACTTCCTGCTTTCGTGGAAGCAGACATATGGTTAACATCCTGTGTTTACAAATTAGCTGCTCTGCTGAGGCAATCAGCTGACACAACTGAGAGATCAAAATGCAACTTGTGATTAGTCACAGATGAGGGGGAATTAGACAGGCTAAACATTTCCTTCTGTCCTGTTCAGGTCCACTTTAAGACTCTGAAAAGGACTGTGCCTAACCTTGGGAGTCTGATAATAACTATTCACCTGCTGAGGCTGCAAAATAAAGGTCCATGCTGAACGACTTCCAAAAATCCCAATACAGACTGCCAGATATTCTGATCTCGATTCCGTGGCATTTCTCAGCGTTTTCGTGGAGATGAGTTCCTCTGCTAACTTTATGCGATTATTTTATAGAAAAAAGAATTAAAACTCCTGGCTAGTGCCTGCTGGGGAGACTTAGCTCTACACAGGAGATTCGCAGTAAGAGGACAGCCTTAAAAACATTCCCAAAATTTGTGCTAAAATAGCACGAGTGGCGGCTGCAGGGGGAGGGCACTAAGGGCGACTATACTACCTATACTGGGGCAACTAAACTCCCTGTACTGGGGCAACTAAACTCCCTATACTGGGGCAACTAAACTCCCTGTACTTGGGCAACTATACTCCCTATACTGGGGCAGCTATAATCCCTATACTGGGGTAACTATACTCCCTATACTGGGGCAGATATAATCCCTATACTGGGGTAACTATACTCCCTATACTGGGGCAGCTATACTCCCTATACCTGGGTAACTATACTCCCTAAACTGGGGCAGCTATAATCCCTATACTGGGGTAACTATACTCCCTATACTGAGGCAACTAAACTCCCTATACTGGGGCTACTAAACTCCCTGTACTGGGGCTACTAAACTCCCTGTACTAGGGCAACTAAACTCCCTGTACTGGGGCAACTATACTCCCTATACTGGGGCAGTTATAATCCCTATACTGGGGTAACTATACTCCCTATACTGGGGCAGCTATACTCCCTATACTAGGGCAGCTATACTCCCTATACTGGGGTAACTATACTCCCTATACTGGGGCAGATATAATCCCTATACTGGGGTAACTATACTCCCTATACTGGGGCAAGTAAACTCCCTATACTGGGGCAACTATTCTCCCTATACTGGGGCAGCTATAATCCCTATACTGGGGTAACTATACTCCCTATACTGGGGTAACTATACTCCCTATACTGGGGCAGCTATAATTCCTATACTGGGGTAACTATACTCCCTATACTGGGGCAGCTATAATCCCTATAGTGGGGCAACTATTCTCCCTATACTGGGGCAACTCTACTGGCTACCCATACTTTACCTGGCTACCTACAACCCTTCCCCCCCTCCCCCAAAAAAAGTTTGGTCTAGATATCGGTCCCCGGGCCGAAAAAGGCTGGGACCCCTGCCGTATATCATCCACTATAATGCACGGGACACTTGTCTTTCAGTTTTTTGTGTGTGTTTTCTTCACACCAGGGGCTTGATTCACAAAAGCGTGATAACTGAACGTGTTTACACGCGAACGTAATCCTTTACGCGTGCAAACCTTCGCACACAGCAGATCGCGTGATAACTGCATAGCATGACCGTGATATCAGTTATCATGCTTTTGTGAATCAAGACCCATGTGTGTTTATATGCAGAAAAACCCACATGTTTTTTCACAGCAGCTAATGTAATAAAAAAGATGCACAGAATGTGCACAATTATGCAGCAGGACGTCAGTTTCTTCCCTGCGCATGAGTAAAGGGTAAAAAATGGAAAAAAAGGGCGCATGTGGCAAGTGGACTAATTGGGTGTCGCAATGGGCGCCAATGTGAAATATATCAGTATTTGGGCACCGGAGAGGAAATATGGCCACTAGGTAAATAGCAGGTGATGGTACAGCACCCGCTATATACCGGGCACTGCAGGCTCCCAAATGTTGATTTTTTAGGCCCCTATGGTGGCGCCTGAGAATTAGCTTTTTTTTGGCTTTTTTTCCCCGCAAATGCATTGTATCTTGGGCAGTAGAAATGGGCACTTAGGTAGCTAGTGTGTGTGGGTTTAGGCAGGTAGTGTGAGTGTGTGTGTGTGGGAGGGGGTTTAAGGTTTAGGCATTAGCTAGGTAGTTTGAGTGGTTGTGAGGGTTAAGGGTTAGGTAGGTAGTGTGCGCGGGGGAAGAGTTTAGATTTAGGCATTTGGTAGGTAGTTTGTACAGGTGGGTTAGGGGTTAGGCATTAGGTAGATAGTGTGTGCGGTGGGGGGAGTTTAAGTTTAGGCATTAGGCAGGTAGTGTATACCGAGGGGGTTAAGTGTGTGCTGGGGGGGCTCAGGTTTAGGCATTAGGTATGCAGTTATGCCGGGGGGTTAAGGGTTAGGCGTTACATAGGTAGTGTGCGTTGGGGGGGGGAGGGGGAGCACAGTAATGGAGGGGAACGGAGGACTTTTTTACTTTTTCATTCAGCTCTGGTATCCTTCAAGAGTTTCAATTATTTTATTTTTTATTTACAGAGTTCCATGAATTTTGCATTCAAGCCTATGGTGCTGACGCTGACTGTCCACGTTAATTGCGAAGCCCCCGACACAAATTCACTATTTATGGCAAAGAGAAAAACACTTTGGGCCCTTTTCCACTAGCAATCGCAATCACAAATCACAAACGCCAGCGATTACGATTTTTCATTAATTTTGTTATGCGATTGCGATTTGCGATTTTCATTTGCATTGCATTATCCTTCTGAAAATCGGTCCAGAAAGTGATCGCGATTTGCGATTTACAAATCGAATCACTATAGTGGAAAATACTTCTCATGATTTCTATGATAAAGTAGCAACCCCAGCGATTTAAAAATCACTAGCGATTTGCGATTTTGCGATTCAGCTGTGTAGTGGAAAAAGGCCCTTTGTAGTTTTTGAGAAAACAGATTTTAAAGTTTGGCATGAAAAAGTGATGTATAAACCCCTTAAATGACAGAATTCAACATATTTGTCCAGTGCTGATCGTAATGGAAAAAGCTACGCTTACGGATCATTGCGCGTAATTTTACGCTATTACGCATTACGAAATTACGCTTACGGCATAGACATTCAATTTCGGTGCATGTCTGTAATTACGCATTGCCCTTACGCAATTACGCGTAAGAATACCGTAATTCAAGTTGTTACGTTATAGACTTACGCGTAAATTCGTACTAGCAATTAATGCGTAAGGTCATGCTGCCAAGCGGAAAAGTTGACGCATGGATCAATGTTAGGTAGCCGCCGACTTTAAGGGTTAATAGCAAAGCCCCCTTAAGTGCTAAGAGCCTCAAATTTGGAGAATATATTAAGGAGATCAGAAGGAATAAGAGGGAAAATTTTTTTTTCAAAAAGACCTTATAGTTTTTGAGAAAATCGATGTTAAAGTTTCAAAGGAAAAATAGATACATTTAAAAACCCGCCGACTTTAACGGTTAATAGCAAAGCCTGCTTAAAATTTAGAAACACCAAATTTACAGGGTATATTAAGGGGATCAGTGGGAATAAGAGGAAAAAAAATTTTTTCAAAAAGACCTTATAGTTTTTGAGAAAATCGATTTTTAAGTTTCAAGGGCAAAAATGTCTTTTAAATGCGGAAAATGTCAGTTTTTTTTGCACAGGTAACAACAGGGCCGGATTTAGGAACAGGCATCCAAGGCCTGGGACTAGGGCGACAGAATCTGCCACATTCCAAAGGGCGGGTGACAGGTTAACTGCACCTGTCACCTGCCATAAGAGCCGCTCGCTCACTCTGCAAGTCCGCAGCCGCCCCGCTCTGTCTGCCCGAGCCTGTGTGAACAGAGCAGCTGGCAGGGGCGGTCACCAGCTACGAGCAGCGCACTGTGAGACAACGAGCCTGAAGCTTCCTGCATACAGACTCTCTCCCAATCCTCGCTCTGAGCAGCCAGTGTCAGGGGCGACTTCCTATACAGCAGCTAACTGCAGCATCGCTGTTTGCACGCAGTCAATCAAGCATGCTACAAGTGACGTTAGCCAGCCCTGAGCCCAGCCAAGAGTGTGGAGTAGATGTGAGGGTCTGAGGTCTCGCGTGCTGCTGGGGTTGATTTATGCATGAGAATCCCAGTATGCAGAGACCGCGCAGCTTGAGAACTCCTTCCCCCTCCCTGAAAAAGTTTCTCTGCTGTGCACACACAGCGATCGCCTCACTTCCAGCGTGGGTGATGGATGCCAGAAGAGGGTCTGACAGCAAGGGAGATAAAGGCTGCAGGCTGTAAGTGTACACCACTGAAATTACTGTACTGTCTGACTGATGTTCAATGTGTGTCCCCTCCCCCCTTTAGATAACTATACCTAGGGGGCTTCTTACCAGTCCCCATCCTCTGTTGTGATCCCTTCTGTTGTCACGCTGTGACCAATGCTGGCTACACACGTTGTGATGTCCCGCTCGATCCGTGGGATCAATCGATTATTTCCGCCATGTTCGATCGGGTTTCGATCGATACAGCCGTCGATTTACTCATGTTAAGTATGGAAAATCGACAGCTGTAATGAACGAAACCCGATCGAACATGGCGGAAATAATCGAATCGATCCCGCCGGAAATCAAAACGTGTGCCCAGCATAATGCTCTTGCTCTGCGTCTGTCTACTCTGTGCCCTGTGAGCTCCTATTCAGATGTGTACAGCAGCAACGGCCTATGAGCTTTCTCCAGCCCCCTTTAATCCATCTGCTTCATAGCTGTATTTTCGCAGTTTGACACTGTAAATTCCCCAAGCGGCCCTGTCGTGATTCACTGCAGCCAATCGCACTCCATAAGTGGGAGTGTTCTGTACAAGCGCAATTCTCTAAGACTGCAACATTACTTGCACAGTAGGCTGTAGGGCGATTGGAAGGTGTACACGGCCAGCCTGGGACCACACATGTGCTGTGGCACAAGACTGGGCTGGATCACGGACTCCACTGCGGAGAATGGAGGGGAACAGGAGGACGGTGATTAAGCAGATGGATTCAAGGTGGCTGGAGGAAGCCTCAGGTAAGTATAAAACCTTATACTTTATTTCAGGTTTCCTTTAAAGTGTACCTGAGACGGGAGAAAAGTTCTACTTTACTTACCTGGGGCTTCTTCCATTCCCTCGTAGCCTTACAGGTCCCTTGGTTTCCTACTTATCTGTTAAGTTGTGCCGCTGTCCCCATCCAAAAGCTTAGCCCACTAGACCAGTTCTGCGCTACTACATATGTGCGGCCCTGGCCAGGCTCGTACTGAGCCGCCGAAGCACCGATTGTCCCATCGTTGGGCCCCGGCCAGCCCGCCTCCTGGGGGCCCCAGAGCTGAGGAGGGGGGCACAGCGCAGGAAGGGGGGAAATTGTGCACAGAGCAGCGGGGGGGGGGGGGGGGGGAAGCCTCCCCTCCCTCACCTAGGGGCCCCCCCTTCCGCGCTCCCCTACCCTCCAAAATTGCAGCCAGCCAGTCCGCGGCAGTAGCAGGGAATAGCTTAGCGGCATCAGAGCGATAGTGCTGCTGGGCTGGGCTGGTCTCCGCCTCCTGCACTGACCAATCACGCTCTCACAGGAAGTACTGCGAGAGTGTTATTGGTCAGTGCAGGAGACGGAGACCAGCCCAGCTGAGCGGCACGCAGCGCTATCGCTCTGATGCCGCTAAGCTATTCCCTGCTACTGCCGCTGACTGCATGGCTGCAATTTTGGAGTATGAGGCAGCGCGGAAGGGGGGGGGGGGCCCTAGGTGAGGGAGGCGGGGAGGCTTACCCCCCCCCCCCCCCGCTGTTGTGTGCACAATTTCCCCCCTTCATGCGCTGTGCCCCCCGCCTTCTCAGCTCTGGGGCCCCCACTAACTGGGGACCTGCCTTTGTGGGGAAATCTGCTGCCAATCTAATTGCATTTTCTGGGGATATCTGCCGCCAATCTAATTGCAGTTTGTAGGGAAATCTGCCGCCAAACTAATTGCATTTTGTGGGGATATCTGCCGCCAATCTGATTGTATTTTGATGTGAAATCTGCCGCCAATCTAATTGCATTTTGCGGGGATATCTGCTGCCAATCTGGTTGCATTTTGTGAGGGTATCTGCTGCCAATCTGATTGCATTTAGTGGGAATATCTGCCGCCAATCTGATTGCATTTAGTGTGGATATCTGCCGCCAATCTGATTGCATTTTGTGGGGGTATCTGCCGCCAATCTGATTGCATTTTGTGGGGACATCTGCCACCAAATTGATTGCATTTTGTCGGGAAATCTGCTGCCATTTGACTACTTGATGAATTATCATGAGGCATGTAACTACTTGATTATTTTATCTAAAATGTTTCTGGTCAGACCTAATCTCTGTAAATAACACCGCTTCTTACTTTGTGTTTTTTTATTTTTTATTTAAAGTCTGCCCACGACTCATGACCACGCCCATGTTCCAGTGCGTAGTGACACTCAACTACTCTTGCTGCGGCGCGCTGCGCGCGCCGCATGTGGACATATCCCTATTGGAGACTGTCCTCAGAAGTGCTTACAATCTATTCCCTACCATAAAATCATGCAAAATTTCTAGAGTACATGTGTATGTGAGCCCAAAATGGGGGGGGGGGAAGGGGTGAAGGAGGAGAGGGGATCGGGGGGGGGGGAGGGGGAGAGGGTGGCGGGCCCCAGGCTGAAACTTCCTTGGTGGCCCTTAGTGTCCTAGTCCATAGTGACCCTGGCCCTGCACCTCCTCAGTTGTGCTCCCGTGAACGGGAGCATTCTGCGCATGAGTAGAATGCTGCCAGCTATGGGAGCATGATCAAGGAGGTGTGCAGCCGTGTGTGTGCAGTACCCGGCGACTGGCAATCTTTCAGAGGAAGATAACGATAATCTTGGGGGGGGGGGGGCGGTTGGTGACCGTGGGCCTTGGGTGGAAAAAAGTACAAATCCGGCCCTGGGTAACAATAGTGTTTTATTTTCATAGATTCCCCCAAGTGGGAAGAGTTTTACTTACTTCGTTCTGAGTGTGGGAAATATTAAAAAAAAAACGACGTGGGGTCCCCCCTCCCAGACCTCTTTAACCCCTTGTCCCCCATGCAGACTGGGATAGCCAGAATGCGGAGCACCGGCCGCGTGGGGCTCCGCACCCTGACTATACCAGCCCGCATGGTCCATGGATTGGGGGGTCTCGGAAGGGGAGGGGCAGCCAAGCTTTCCCCTCCCCCTCCGAGGCCTTGTCCAATCCAAGGACAAGGGGCTCTTCTCCACCTCCGATGGGCGGTGGAGGTGGAGGCCGCGATTTCCTGGGGGGGAGGTTCATGGTGGCATCTGGGAGTCCCCTTTAAAAAGGGGTCCCCCAGATGCCCACCCCCCCTCCCAGGAGAAATGAGTATAGAGGTACTTGTACCCCTTACCCATTTCCTTTAAGAGTTAAAAGTAAATAAACACACAGACACTTTGAAAAAGTATTTTAATTGAACAAAAAACATAACCACGAAAAAAGTCCTTTAATATTCTTAATTAACCATTAATACTTACCTGTCCCTTTAAAAGCCAGTTCCCACGCAATATCCTCGGAAATATACTAATCAGTTACAATGTAACAAAGCTATTACAATGTAACAACTTTGTTACTTTGTAACACCACCGCACCCGACGTCACTCGCCGCCACCCGCCGCGTCTGCGCTGACCCGACAGAGCTCTGAGCTATATAGCTCAGAGCTCCCTAAGCATCTTTGTATTTGGGCTCCAAGGAGCCCCATTGGTCCTTAGCAGACCAATGGGGTTCCTTTAAATCAGAAGGAACCCCATTGGTCTGCTAAGGACCAATGGGGCTCCTTGGAGCCCAAATACAAAGATGCTAAGAGAGCTCTGAGCTATATAGCTCAGAGCTCTGTCGGGTCCGTGCGGGACGCTAAGTCCCCGCCGCCTCCCGCTGTCCTCCCCGCCTCTTCCACATGTCACCCACATGTCACCCACATGTGGGTGACATGTGGGTGACAGATGTGGGCGGGGCTGACAGCGGGAGGCGGCGGGGACTTAGCGTCCCGCACTGACCCGACAGAGCTCTGAGCTATATAGCTCAGAGCTCTCTTAGCATCTTTGTATTTGGGCTCCAAGGAGCCCCATTGGTCCTTAGCAGACCAATGGGGTTCCTTCTGATTTAAAGGAACCCCATTGGTCTGCTAAGGACCAATGGGGCTCCTTGGAGCCCAAATACAAAGATGCTATATAGCTCAGAGCTCTGTCGGGTCAGCGCAGACGCGGCGGTGGCGGCGAGTGACGTCGGGTGCGGTGGTGTTACAAAGTAACAAAGTTGTTACATTGTAATAGCTTTGTTACATTGTAACTGATTAGTATATTTCCGAGGATATTGCGTGGGAACTGGCTTTTAAAGGGACAGGTAAGTATTAATGGTTAATTAAGAATATTAAAGGACTTTTTTCGTGGTTATGTTTTTTGTTCAATTAAAATACTTTTTCAAAGTGTCTGTGTGTTTATTTACTTTTAACTCTTAAAGGAAATGGGTAAGGGGTACAAGTACCTCTATACTCATTTCTCCTGGGGGGGGGGGTGGGCATCTGGGGGACCCCTTTTTAAAGGGGACTCCCAGATGCCACCATGAACCTCCCCCCCAGGAAATCGCGGCCTCCACCTCCACCGCCCATCGGAGGTGGAGAAGAGCCCCTTGTCCTTGGATTGGACAAGGGCTCGGAGGGGGAGGGGAAAGCTTGGCTGCCCCTCCCCTTCCGAGACCCCCCAATCCATGGACCATGCGGGCTGGTATAGTCAGGGTGCGGAGCCCCACGCGGCCGGTGCTCCGCATTCTGGCTATCCCAGTCTGCATGGGGGACAAGGGGTTAAAGAGGTCTGGGAGGGGGGACCCCACGTCGTTTTTTTTTTAATATTTCCCACACTCAGAACGAAGTAAGTAAAACTCTTCCCACTTGGGGGAATCTATGAAAATAAAACACTATTGTTACCTGTGCAAAAAAAACTGACATTTTCCGCATTTAAAAGACATTTTTGCCCTTGAAACTTAAAAATCGATTTTCTCAAAAACTATAAGGTCTTTTTGAAAAAAAAAGTTTTCCTCTTATTCCCACTGATCCCCTTAATATACCCTGTAAATTTGGTGTTTCTAAATTTTAAGCAGGCTTTGCTATTAACCGTTAAAGTCGGCGGGTTTTTAAATGTATCTATTTTTCCTTTGAAACTTTAACATCGATTTTCTCAAAAACTATAAAGTCTTTTTGAAAAACATTTTTTTCCTCTTATTCCTTCTGATCTCCTTAATATATTCTCCAAATTTGAGGCTCTTAGCACTTAAGGGGGCTTTGCTATTAACCCTTAAAGTCGGCGGCTTTTTTATATTATACGGGAGCGTAATATTACGCGATTACGGCAGACTGTGTAATTTCAATGGGAGTTTACTGTCTTACGCGTAATTTGTTACGCGTAAAACGTAACCCACGGTCTACGCGTAATTAATTACGCGTAATACCGTAACCTTACACGTAACGCTTACGGTGCATTTGTAGTGAATTACGATGCGTAATTACGCTAATGCGTAATTTCGGCCCAGCACTGTATTTGTCAATAAATAAGAAAATGGACAGCCTACAGCCCCCCTCCCACTGCTAACCACTTGTGCCCTATGCAGGCTTGTATTCCCCAGGGAATGTGTTACCCACAATTGTTAGGCCTCTGCACCCTGAGCTAGAAGCTATAGCAACACCCTGCTGATGTAGTGGTACCAGGGCCTTTACTATTGCTGTAGTAACTGCATCCTCATGGAAAGTAGTAGTTACTAAGGCTTTTTTGACATGCATACAAAAATTGTTTTGATGTGAACCAGCCTATTGATTAACATGTGCTGTCAGAGCTGATGTGTTTTCACATACAGGAATATATACACTGTCAATATACAAAAAAATTTTATTTAAAAACCTGAAACTGGGCTTTAAATAATACATTTATTTACACAAACCTGTATATAAAGCCTGAAAGAGGCGCTTCTGAGGAGCACTGTACTCACTGCTTCTATTTTCTGCATATTATAGTAGAGAAAAAGCACCATTCTAATCATTATCACTGCTGTGCTATCTGTTGTCATTAGCTATGGTCACATGATGCTGCATGAGCCAGCCTCTAGCAGTGGCAGTTATGGTCTCACACTGCTGCATGAGCCAGCCTCCAGCAGTGGCAGTTACAGTCTCAAGCTGCTGCATGAGCCACCTCAACTGTCACTCCAGGCCTAGCAGCATTTGATGCAGCAGCATACCTGGTGTTCTCCCTGAACTGATCCCTGAATTTGGCTATATCTTACTTCTACAACATGTTTTTCCAACTGCTCTGCTACGTTTGGCTCTGCCTAGTGCCACCAGTCCTTGCCTGGCAGTTTTTCATCATTTGTGGCAGAATCTGGACTCTGGCTGGACACTGTAAGTATCAGCAGTGCACACAATATGACACTATGTTTCCACATATCTCCACTAGATGTTTACATTATTAGCCATAGGGGGTTTCCAAGGGAGGAGATTTATTAGTAGTATTTAGCGTTTATATAATAAATGACTATCCCTATCTATCAAAGGTTCATTTGTTTTTTTAAATCTAGGCCTTTCCACAGTGGCCTAGCAATAGGAGATGCAGAGGTAGCGGCCGCACCAGGGCCCTTGGGCCAGAGGGTCCCCAGGGGATCCACTTTCAGCCACAGTATTAGCTCTTTATTGGTCCTGTGCCGGTAATAATCACTTCTATAGATGCTCTGAATAGTAGTAATCATCATCAGTAATCCAACTGTTCCCCATCCCCTTCTTGCACCTCTGACACTGTGCTTGTTCTTGGCAGGTTTCGGTGTGCCGTATCAATTGTATAGAGTGCTGGGGGGGGGGGGGGGGGGGAGGGGGCATGGAACACTTGCACTGGGGCCCACAACTCCTTATCTACACCACTGCCTTTCCCTGTTGCCACAGCATCATACTCCTGCTGATGTAAAATGTGTGTACAAGGGACTTTACCATTACTGTGGCAATTGCACCCTTATGTCAAGTAGCAGATACTGAGGCATACATGCAAAAAGGGCGTCGGGGAAAAAGGGGGCTGGGGTGTAAACGATAAGCGGTAACATATAAACATATTGTGTTGTATTTTGTTTACAATAATTTTTTACAACTTAATAAAACATTTAATAATGTGTATGAAATCGCAAATTGTGAAAATGATAATTTTCACTGTTTTTAAAAGTAAAACTTATAATTACAATTGTTAAAAAACGATAATATATGTATAATCATTATAATTGTATAATATTGTGTACAACCTTCATTTTTCGTTTCTTCATGCAATTAAATCGGAAAATATTGTTTATAGCCCTCCCTCTACCTATCCCTAACCCTTAGACCCCCCCTGGTGGTGACCCCCCCTGGTGGTGCCTAACCCTAAATCCCCCTGGTGGTGCCTAACCCTAAGACCCCCCTGGAGGTGCCTAACCCTAAATCCCCCCCCTGGTTTGTGCCTAACCCTAAGAACCCCCCTGGTGGTGCCTAACCTTAAATGCCCCCCTCCCTGGTGGTGCCTAACCCTAAGACCCCCCCAGGTGGTGCCTAACCCTAAATCTCCCCTGGTGGTGCCTAACCCTAAATCCCCCCCCCCTGGTGGTGCCTAACCCTAAGACCCCCCAGGTGGTGCCTAACCCTAAATCTCCCCTGGTGGTGCCTAACCATAAGACCCCCTGGTAATGTCTAACCCTAGGACCCCCCCTGTTGGTGCCTAACCCTAAGACCTGCCTGGTGGTGCCTAACCCTAATTCGCTCCTGGTGGTGCCTAACCCTAACCACCCCCCTTAGTGATCACTTTATTATGTGAATAATGTTTTACAAATAGTAAGGGATAAAATTTTCAATAACGTTTTAGTTAAATATGATAGATATGTTTAGTATTTTTATAAACGTTATTCGTTACAGGCGCATCCGGTAGGGCCGGTTCACACGGACGGCAGGCGGCGTTGGGGCGGCCAGGAAGTCGTGTCGTCCTGTGACGTCCTGTGACGTCCTGTTCGCTGGCGGCAGTACTGAGATCGTCGCGTTCAGCGTTTCTCCTCCCCGCAGGGGGACATGAAGCCGCGTCGGCTAGCCGTCCCTGGACGTCGCATGCGGCTTCTAGGGACGGCCGAAACGACGCGTTAAATCGGGATTGGAACGCCGCGCTTATGCTATCGACGGTAATCGACGGTAACCGCGCAATGCTAAACGCTCCCATTCACTTGAATGGGAGCGTTTAGCCGATGGGTCCCGAACGCTTGGCGGTAGACGCCGCCTGCCGTCCGTGTGAACCGGCCCTTAACCTCCCTACCAAACTGGTAGTAATTGACTACTTTTTGTGTTACTAGAGCAGAGTACAATATTATCAACTGGTTTTAATGTAGGACTTTCTTCCCTGGTATAACTACAGCCTCTTGGTGTGAAGATAGTTGAACCTGTAATTCAAAAGAGCATTTCCTGAACTGCAGATTCTAAGCCAAAATAGTAAGACACCAGCCAGCCTCTCTACTTGCTTGCACACTATATTGGTAATTAGACTTAACCACTTGAGGACCACAGTGCTAAACCCCCTAAAGACCAGGCTGTTTTTTCTGTAATTGGCCACTGCAGCTTTAACCACCCTGGCGTTCTATTAAGATCGCCAGGGCGGCTGCGGGAGGGTTTTTTTTTTTAATTGAAAGTTGGCTGCATGAAAGCCCACTAGAGGGCGCTCCGGATGCGTTCTTCTGATCGCCTCCGGAGGCCAGAAGTAACACGAAAGGCCGCAATGAGCGGCCTTCCGTGTTTCGCTTACCTCGTCGCCATGGCGACGAGCAGAGTGACGTCATGGACGTCAGCTGACGTCCTGACGTCAGCCGCCTCCGATCCAGCCCTTAGCGCTGGCCGGAACTTTTTGTTCCGGCTACGCTGGGCTTAGGCCGCTGGGGGGACCCTCTTTCGCCGCTGCACGCGGCGGATCGCCGCGCTGCGGCGGCGATCAGGCAGCACACGCGGCTGGCAAAGTGCCGGCTGCGTGTGCTGCTTTTTATTTGATGAAAATCGGCCCAGCAGGGCCTGAGCGGCAGCCTCCGGCGGTGATGGACGAGCTGAGCTCGTCCATACCTAAGCTGCAGGGCTGCACAACACAGCACACGAGTGATCCCCCCTCTTTTCCCCCAACCAACAGAGCTCTCTGTTGATGGGGTCGGATCTCCCCCCCCCGCCCGCCCCAACCCCCCCCCCCCCGACCCAGTGTTTATTTTTATTTCTTTTATCAATATTTAAGTTATTTTTTTTTATTACTTTTTACTATTTATTTGTTTGTTTGTTTTAAACCCTCCCACCTCCCAATCCTGGCGATCGGCTGTCATAGGCCTCTACCTATGAGAGCCGATCGCTCTCTTGTCCCCAGTACAGCGCTGCTGCCGATTGCAGCGCTGTACATGTAAATAGACGGCGATTGCCGTCTAACAGTCTTCCGAGTGGCAATAAGCCGCTCGGAGACTGAAGAGGGGGCCCCCCGAGCAGGAGCTGCGCGCAATCTCCTGCGAACTGCAGCCCCAGGACTTGACGCCAATCGGCGTTAGGCGGTCCCTGGGGCCCATGGGCGTGGAGCGGTCTTAAAGTAGTTAATAACTGCTATCAAGGAAGTTCAGGAAATGCTTCTGAAAACAAAGAAAACCCTAAGAATGCCCCATAAATAGATGGACTAGTCGAAAACCTGTCTGTTCTGTCAGATTTTAACTGCTGACTTTTTTCACTGTAGTGGTCCTCTAACCTCCCTGGAGATCAAATTTTGTGATTATAGAGAACTGGGGAGAGATTAGACACGCTAATATACAGTGGCTTGCAAAAGTATCCGGCTCCCTTGAAGTTTTCCACATTTTGTCACATTACTGCCACAAACATGAATCAATTTTATTGGAATTCCACGTGAAAGACAAATACAAAGTGGTGTACACGTGAGAAGTGGAACAAAAATCATACATGATTCCAAACATTTTTTTACAAATCAATGACTGCAAAGTGGTGTGTGCGTAATTATTCAGCCCCTTTGGTCTGATTGCAGTCAGTTGCCCATAGACATTGCCTGATGAGTGCTAATGACTAAATAGAGTGCACCTGTGTGTAATCTAATGTCAGTACAAATACAGCTGCTCTGTGACGGCCTCAGAGGTTGTCTAAGAGAATATTGGGAGCAACAACACCATGAAGTCCAAAGAACACACCAGACAGGTCAGGGATAAAGTTATTGAGAAATTTAAAGCAGGCTTAGGCTACAAAAAGATTTCCAAAGCCTTGAACATCCCACGGAGCACTGTTCAAGCGATCATTCAGAAATGGAAGGCGTATGGCACAACTGTAAACCTACCAAGACAAGGCCGTCCACCTAAACTCACAGGCCGAACAAGGAGATCGCTGATCAAAAATGCAATCAAGAGACCCATGATGACTCTGGACGAGCTGCAGAGATCTACAGCTCAGGTGGGGGAATCTGTCCATCAGACAACTATTAGTCGTGCACTGCACAAAGTTGGCCTTTATGGAAGAGTGGCAAGAAGAAAGCCATTGTTAACAGAAAAGCATAAAAAGTCCCGTTTGCAGTTTGCCACAAGCCATGTGGGGGACACGGCAAACAAGTGGAAGAAGGTGCTCTGGTCAGATGAGACCAAAATGGAACTTTCTGGCCAAAATGCAAAACACTATGTGTGGCGGAAAACTAACACTGCACATCACTATGAACACACCATGCACTGTCAAATATGGTGGTGGCAGCATCATGCTCTGGGGGTGCTTCTCTTCAGCAGGGACAGGGAAGCTGGTCAGAGTTGATGGGAAGATGGATGGAGCCAAAAACAGGGCAATCTTGGAAGAAAACCTCTTGGAGTCTGCAAAAAGACTTGAGACTGGAGCTTAGGTTCACCTTCCAGCAGGACAACATGACCCTAAACATAAAGCCAGGGCAACAATGGAATGATTTAAAACAAAACATATCCATGTGTTAGAATGGCCCAGTCAAAGTCCAGATCTAAATCCAATCGAGAATCTGTGGCATGTGCATATATATATATCTTATATATGCATGTGCATATATATATATATATACACACACACACACACACAGTGTATACATATATACAATATATATATATATATATATATATATATATATATATATATATATATATATATATATATATACATATACATATATATATACAGTATATATGTAAAAACACATGCTGATCTGTTTTTTTCTTCTGCCCTGTGCGACTCTTCAGGGCCACTTTACATTTTTGTCCCGCCCCGTGACATCATGCCGCCGCTCTGATTGGCCGCCAGGACCCCGGAACAAGAGCGGGGCTATGGGGAGCCCGGCAGCCAGCGATGTACGCAGAAAGGCTGTGGAGAGCCGGTTGGGAGATGCTGGAGTCTCGCTGCGCAGCAGCGATTGTGGGCCGGACCGCAAAAAGGCAGGGAATTCCCTAGCCCGACCTGAGCTCGGGCTTACCGCTCGCAGCTCATCTCTCCAAACCCGAGCTCAGGTCGGGCTTACCGCCAGGGAGGCCACTGAGGCTTTTCTATGTTGCCATAGCAACTGCATCCTAAGGGTAATGTCCCATAGTAGTTTAGGCTGAGAGACACGGCCAAGCGTTTGCAATGTGTTTGTGTTTTGAAATCGATTTTTCTGTGTTTTTTTCAAAATCATGGTAATTTTGCTGCAAGTATCATTCAAGTCAATTGGAATGTGTTTTTCAAAATGCAAATGCATCACAAACACTTGCAAAACACTTGGCAGTGTGTCTGTAGCAAACCTCCCAACTTTGTCAGGGAGGGATGCCTTTTAGGGGGAGGGAGGGATGCCTTTTAGGGCAAAACTAGCAAGAAACATGCCTTTATTATATCTCTCATCAAAAGTCCATAAGGAATTTACATTTTCTTGTGCTTAATGTGATGTTTTGGTTTTTTTCTGCAGTGCGGCGTCTCTTCTCCAGACCACCTCTCATCATCACACCCAGCCCTGACGCCATCCTGCTGTACTCACAGCTCGTTGAAGTGCAGAGATCTCTGGTGAGTATTATTATTTCTCCCTATTGCAGCTAATTAACCCTAATTAGTGCTAATCAGGTAGAATATTTATTGTTCTCTGTGTTCATTCAAAATGTAATATATATTTCTCTTTCCAGCACCGTGAAAGAACCAGGAATGCCATGCCGACTGCCCTGGCAATTCAGAAGTCCTGGGATCAGAAGACAGGCAGGCGAGTGCACCCACTCTTCCGGTTGAGTGAACCTGCTCCTACACGTAAGAAACTTGTAAAGGGAATACCGTATTTCATCCACTATAATGCACGGGACACTTGGCTTTCAGTTTTCTGTGTGTGTTTTCTTCACACCATGTGTGTTTGTATGCAGAAAAACGCACACATATTTTTCACAGCCACTAATGTAATAAAAAAGATGCGCAGAATGTGCAGAATTAGAATGGTTATGCGTCTGGTAGATAGTGTGTGCTTAGTTTAGGGTTGGACCATAGGTAGGTAGTGTGTGCTGGGGGGGGGGGGGATTTAGGTTTAGTAAGTTTTAGTCGCTAATGACCAGGTGGTTAGGCATCGGAAAGACGTTAATATTAGGGGGGCAGGTTAGGATTAGCCATAAGGAAGGGGTTAATGTTGGAAAGAGGTCAGTCCTAGCTGTCAGGAAACAGGTTACCCCTTATGATGGGAGTTTAGGGTCAGGTGTGAGAAATTAGGTCTCTCTGTGGATTAAGCAGATTGAGTTGATCAATGGTAAGGAGAGCCAAAACTGCACATGAAAAATGTTTTACAAAGCTTATATAGTGGAGTATTGGTAACTGCAACATACATTTTTCCCCAGAGCTGAATCTAATTGGTGCTAGTGATAAATAGGGATTTCTGTCAAATTGTGTAGTATTTTGACTCTGACAGACCAATACTAAAGTGAGCCATACACACATCAAATTTCCCTGTCATGGGAATCTATAGCACAATGTGACACATCAATCATCATTTTTATGGATTTTTACTTGAACAAATAGAGGTGGGGGAGGCGTGGCGGTAGATCAGTGGCACATAGCATTGCACTGCATCAATCAGTCACAGCTGCATATCAATAGATTTAGATTTCATGCTGACTGCACTATACCATGCAGCTGCAACATTTAGTGAGACTTTCAGAGCAGCTTTGAGCATCTTTTGTATGCAAAATATGAACTGTAATAACTAGGGGGGGGGGGGGGGGGAAGACACTTTCCTTTACAAAACTAGAACTATTTCAATGTAATCTCATTTGATCTTGAGATCATTATTTTGTGTGAACAGTATGACTGATCAACATGTTTTCTCCCCCCCCTGACAGAGACTCCGCGACCGTTCGGCGGCCCCTTCTCCCGGGCGGGCCTGTTCCTGGAGGACTGGTGACATGGAGGTGGTAAGTCTTCATTTTGTCCCATAATTCACAGTTCTGCCACTCCAGCACAGTATCCACAACATAAATAATATATGACCTCCATATAAGGTTGTAGATATACATCCAGCGGATGAGTACAGCCCACTGTACATATTTCTCAATGGGATCCTAACTACACTAACCAGGAAAGACCTCCCTGGAGTCTGATTCCATCCACCTTCACTAAGATCAGCAGTAGGGATGGTCAGTTTGACCATGCATAATAGTATGCATAATATGCAACTAAATGTTGAAATATTTATTTTATCTCGTTGTTGGACTAAACTAACACGTTGTATTTCTGATCTCTTTCAGTGATTGTGGCTTGCCAGCTTGCAAGACCATGTGTGACCTACTTGGCTCCCCAGGAGAGGCAACCTGTGCCCACCCCACACATATACACAGTCAAAAACTGATTCTACTGGCAGGTAGGTATGGGCAGATAGGTATGTCGGCAGGTAGTTATGGGCAGATTGTAGTGACAGTCAGGTATTGATCATTAAATTCTAGTAAGGGGCAAATGGTAGATTCTAGTGGCTGGCAAGTAGTGATAGGTAAAATATAGTGATCAACAGATAGTGATAGGTAGATTGTAGTGGGCAGCAGATAGTGATAGGTAGATTGTAATGGGCAGCAGGTAGTGATAGGTACGGTAGATTGTAATGGGCAGCAGGTAGTGACTGGTAGATTGCAGTGGCCAGCAGGTAGTGATGGATACATTTTAGTGACCAGCAGATAATGACAGGTAGATTGTGGTGAGCAGCAGATATTGATAGGTAGATTGTAGGAGTCAGCAAGTAGTCATAGGGGGATTATAGTGGCCAGCAAGTAGTCATAAGTGGATTATAGTGGCCAGCAGGTAGTGACAGGTAGATTGTACTGACCAGCAGGTAGTAATAGGTAAACTACAGTGGCCAGCAGGTAGTGACAGGTAGATTGTAGTGTGGCCAGCAGGTAGTGACAGGTAGATTGTACTGGACAGCAGGTACTGATAGGTAGATTGTAGTGGTCAGCGGGTAGTATTAGGTAGATTGTAGTGGCCAGCAGATAGTGATAGGTAGTTTGTAGTGGTCAGCAAGTAGTATTAGGTGAATTATAGTGGCCAGCAGGTAGTAATAGGTGGATTGTAGTGGCCTGTAGGGGGTTACAGGTAGATTGTACTGACCAGAAGGTAGTAATAGTTGGATTGTAGTGGCCAGCAGGTAATGATGGGTGGATTATAATGGCCAGTAGGTAGTGATAGGTAGAGTGTAGTGGCCAGCAGGGGGTTACAGCTCTTTCCCAGGTGGTCAGTGGGGGGATGTGCAGGACTCTCTGGGTGAAGAGCCTATTCCACCAATGGGGTTGCAGCAGCAGCAGCATGGCGAGTCCTTGGTAACCATCAGAATGCTATGTGGCTAGTGGGAGGGCCAGAAACATCCTGAGAGCTCTCGCAACTTTATTTCCATCAAGGCCACTTCAAACACTGAATATTCACTTTATTATCGGACATGACACATAGTGGATCTCCTTGTTGAGGTGATGTAACCGGTGCATGAAGACATAGGGGCGCTTCCTGGATTAGGGCAGATGGCGGAACATCCGCTCATATTGAGTGCACCTGGGTCTCCCTCCATGGATTTCCATATTACCGGATTTGACTTTCTTTCACCGCATGGTCATGGGAGGCTTTTTAGCCCCGTGGCAGACGTATTGTGGGGCTCAGACCCCTCTTGTATAGATCAGAGCTATACGCTCTGGTCAGACACATTGTGGGGCTCAGACCCCTCTTGTATAGATCAGACCTAGACTCTCTGGTCAGACACATAGTGGATCTCCTTGTTGAGGTGATGTAACTGGTGCATGAAGACGTAGGGGCGCTTCCTGTATTAGGGCAGATGGCGGAACATCCGCTCATATCGAGTGCACCTGGGTCTCCCTCCATGGATTTCCATATTACCGGATTTGACATTCTTTTACCGCATGGTCATGGGAGGCTTTTTAGCCCCGTGGCAGACACTTTATGGGGCTCAGACCCCTCTTGTCTAGATCAGACCAAGACGCTCTGATCATACACATATGTGTAGCCAGACTCCTACCAGTATAGGTAGCCTTATATTCCACCAGTTTAGGAGCCTTATAGCCCCCCTCCCCCCAGTATAGTTGGGCAAAAACAACCCTAGCGTAGGTAGGTCTGAGTCTCCTCCTATGTATAGGTAACAAGAGACTCCACTAAAGATAGTGAGAGGTAAGTACAGGCAGCCATAGCCTCCCTTGTATCAGATCCCCTCCCTCTCCCTTCCCCTGTACAGCTAGCCAGAGTCCCCCCTAAGTATAGGTAGCTTTATTCCCCCCCCCCCCCAAGGAAAGGTAACATTATGTGCCTCCTACCCTCAGTATAAGTAGCCAAATTCCCACCAGTAAAGCTAGCATTCTGCCACTTATGATTCTCCAGAGTCCCCCCTAGTATAGGTGGTCAGAGTCCCCCCTTGCATAGGTAACCAGATCCTCCACAGCAAAGGTAGCCAAATTCCCCCCCCCCCCCCCCCTGTATAGGTAGGCTGATCCTTCCCCCTCCTTTTATATGTAGCCAAAATCCCCCCACCATCTGTGGATGTCCCTGCAAGAGGTGACAGAAGATTCCCAACCAGATAAGAAGAGAGGACAGAAGATGCCCAGCAGAGACAGCGAGGCAGCATGATCTGGGGAGATACCTGGGATCCAGGGTAAAAACCGACTGCCACATAGGAGTCAAGAAGGAATTTTTTCCCCTCCGAGGCACAAATCAGACCTAACTTGCCTCTGGGGGTTTTTTCGCCTTCTTCTGGATCCCGGGGTGAGATGACCCCATGACAATTGTAAATACAATTTTACCTGTATTCAGGCAGTATAAAATAAAATTAGAACAAATTGGCCTAAATGTTTGTGTCTTCATTGAAGTCAACTATGAGTAAATCCTCCTCTTGTGGTGCGTCTAGGGATAAATTGTGTGCCGTGTGTGTGTCTCCTCTGGGGATACCTGCCTGTGTGGTTAGCTGGGCCGGAGCTACCATAGGAAAAAATGGGCAAATTGCCCCAGGGCCCCAGAGCCTGTAGGGGCCCCCAAGTTGTCAATCCCTAATCTTAACTGTTGCTCCCCAAGGACTCTGCAGAGTCTGTTAAGTTAGAAGGTGATTGGGGGAGAGTCAGCAGCCAGCTCAAGGGCCCAGGAGGGAAATTTGGCTGCAACAAAGGGCCTCTAATGATGCTTTTTGGTCGGGGGGGGGGGGGGTATTGTCTGTTGGGAGGCCCCCAGGCTAATTTTGCCCTAGGGCCCAATTGTTAATTGAACCGGCCCTGGTGGTTAGAGTGTGTTAAAAGCCTCAACACATTTGCAACTTAGGTAACCAGAAATGATCATCAAAGATCATTTGGGATGCCTATTCCAAGTGTGTACAGGTGTACATCAAACTTTTATCTGAGACTTATCACTAATAATGATTTTGGTCACCACACACTGTGTCTGCACTTTGTGGACCTCTCATCAAACCCCCAGTAGTGAAGCTCCCCATGACTGCACTGGATGATGGGTATTAATGTGCTGTTTGTATAGAGTAGATTGTTGGGAAAACCCAGCAGAGAGCCTTCCTTGGGGGATTTACAGGTACTGTGGATCTGGTAGTCACTGCAAAAGTGAAACGCAAGCCAATTTTTTTCATTTTATGGCCCATACTCACGGGCTACAATTGTCTGGCACGCGTGCCCCGAACCGTCGCTTGTCGCTGCTGTCGCCAGGCGATTGGCGCGGTCAATCTCCTAGCGACAGACTGCCGCCGCAACTTCGCCGCAACTGTCGCTAGTCCGCGTGTGTATGCGGACGATCGACAGCAACCTAATAGCCAGAGCACTGAGTTTCCGGCGGGGGGGAGGAACGTTGGCGACAGCTTCCATCGCATCACTGATCCCTCTTCCGCGGTGTGTATGCGGAGGGACCTGGCAACGAGCTGTCGCCGAACTGTCGCGCACACGCTCCCGTGTGCTAGCGACAATCTACAAAAGTAGCTTGTGAGTATGGGTCATTAGATTCAGAGTCATAGGTGTAGTTTAGACCTGGTGTCAGACTTTTGTTGCCACCTTGGTTCAGTTTCCCCAGTAACAGCCATCAAGAAAGGGAAGTGAAAAGAACTCTTTACCAGTCGTGACACAGATACAATAAATACCAGCGTGGGGGAAAGTAAAACCATTTTAAGAAAACCCTGACTGCAGGTCTAGCCCTGAGGCCGGATTCACACTGTAAGCGCTTTTGTGAGCGCTCGCGTTTGATTAGCACTTGCTAATTTTTAAAAATTAGCTATTTTTTTTTTAAATTGCTCCCATTCACTTTCACTAAAATCGCGGTAAAAAAAATCGCCGCAATTGCCGCAATCACATATATGTGAAAAACGCACATGATCGTGTCAATTTGTACACGATTTTTAACACGATTTTAATGAAAGTGAATGGGAGTGATTTTTTAAAAAGCGCTCAGCAAGCGCTAATCAAATGCAAGCACTCACAAAAGCGCTTATAGTGTGAATCCGGCCTTACAAATTATATCCACAACTAAAATTAACACACATCTGAACATAGAGGGATATGGAGGCTGCCATATTTATTTTCTTTGAAACAATATCCATTGCCTGGCTGCCGTGCTGACATGCTTATTTCAGGTGTGTGATTAAGACACTGCTGCAGCCAAAGAGATCAGCTGGACTGCCAGGCAACTGGTATTATTAAAAGGAAATAATTATGGTTGCCTCCAGTTCAGGGGTACTTTAGACATTATGGCTGGTCTTACACTTTTAAAGAGAACCCGAGGTGGGTTCTAAGAATGCTATCAGCACACAGATGCTGGGTCTGCATATACTTCCCAGCCTCTGTTGCTATACTGCTCCTCTCTGCCCCCCACCCCCCCCCCCCCTGCGCTCTGCTTGCGCTCCATAAGTCGCCGAGCTGTCGACACACAGCATGTTGCAGCCAGCTGTTTACCTCTTCATCTGTCAGTCTCTGCCGCCAGTGTTGCCAACTCATCCCTTTAATTACTGACACATATGAATTATACAGGTTTCGTGGCTAGCAGGGATGCTCGGATGTGCCTCATCCACGAATTCGGAAATCCGCGTGGTTGCAAAAAAAAATCCGCATTCGGCCCCGCCGCATGCGGATTTTCGTCCGCGTCCACGCAACCACGCGGATTTTTTACCGTGAATGGCGTAATCACGCGCGGATTCACGCCCGGAGGCGGATTTTCTTTTAACGTTAATAACAAAGCCCCCATACATGCTACAGTCCCCCAAATAGCATGGATTATCGAGGTGATAAGGGGCAACATAACTTCAACATAAAAAATTCCCCCCAAAAAATTTTTTCTAGAGAAAATGGATTTTAAAGTGAAATCAACACTTTAAATGGGGCTATTAATTGGTAATAAGTGGTTTTAAAAAGGGATATACGCGTTAAGCAGTCAAAGAGGTGAAGTTCCAATGGCACTTGGCGGCGAAGGTACCGCTGGAGGAGGATGAGTGGCTGACGGCAAAAAGGCTCCAGAGAGGTTTTTGTAATTTTTTTTTTTTTTTTTTGCAGCAATTAGCAATGACATCGCAGCAGAGTTGTCAGTGGACACGGGCAGTGTGAACGCAGAGTGCAGTGGTGGTAGCGACTGAGTCAGGAGAAGGACTATGCGGGCGGTCAGTTCAGCAGCACAGAAGGACCACGGCAACATACTGGTGGTAGTAGTAGCAGCACAGCATCATAGTGCTGGCCAAAAAATTAAATGCACCCGGTGACCCGGGCAGTGTGAACGCAGAGTGTAGTAGCGACTGAGTCAGGAGGACAAAGCGGGCGGTTAGTTCAGCAGCAGCAGCACAGTAGTAGTAGCACAGCGTAATAGTGCTGGCCAAAAAATTAAATGCACCCGGCGACCCGGGCAGTGTGAACGCTGAGTGTAGTAGCGAATGAGTCAGGAGGACAAAGCGGGCGGTCAGTTCAGCAGCAGTAGCACAGTAGTAGTAGCACAGCATCATAGTGCTGGCCAAAAAATTAAATGCACCCGGTGACCCGGGCAGTGTGAACGCAGAGTGTAGTAGCGACTGAGTCAGGAGGACAAAGCGGGCGGTCAGTTCAGCAGCAGCAGCACAGTAGTAGTAGCACAGCGTCATAGTGCTGGCCAAAAAATTAAATGCACCCGGTGACCCGGGCAGTGTGAACGCAGAGTGTAGTAGCGACTGAGTCAGGAGGACAAAGCGGGCGGTCAGTTCAGCAGCAGCAGCACAGTAGTAGTAGCACAGCGTCATAGTGCTGGCCAAAAAATTAAATGCACCCGGCGACCCGGGCAGTGTGAACGCAGAGTGTAGTAGCGACTGAGTCAGGAGGACAAAGCGGGTGGTCAGTTCAGCAGCAGCAGCACAGTAGTAGTAGCACAGCGTCATAGTGCTGGCCAAAAAATTAAATGCACCCTTCGACCCGGGCAGTGTGAACGCAGAGTGTAGTAGCGACTGAGTCAGGAGGACAAAGCGGGCGGTCAGTTCAGCAGCAGCAGCACAGTAGTAGTAGCACAGCGTCATAGTGCTGGCCAAAAAATTAAATGCACCCGGTGACCCGGGCAGTGTGAACGCAGAGTGTAGTAGCGACTGAGTCAGGAGGACAAAGCGGGCGGTCAGTTCAGCAGCAGCAGCACAGTAGTAGTAGCACAGCGTCATAGTGCTGGCCAAAAAATTAAATGCACCCGGCGACCCGGGCAGTGTGAACGCAGAGTGTAGTAGCGACTGAGTCAGGAGGACAAAGCGGGCGGTCAGTTCAGCAGCTCAGAAGGAGGACCATGGCAACTTACTGGTAGTAGTACCATAACACCAAAAAATTAACCAAGGTAGGCACTAGGCAGGTAGTAAATGTCTTTATAAAGGCAGGCATAGTTAACAACAGCACATGCAGCAGCCACTTCATGTCCCCCTGTGTCCGACAATAGGGGCCAGGAACTCACCTTCCACCCAAGCCTGGTTGATTTTCAGGAAGGTGAGTTTGTCCACAGAGGCGTGGGAGAGCCGAGAGCGCTTCTCTGTGACCACGCCACCGGCCGCACTAAAGCATCTCTCTGAGAGGACACTGGAAGGAGGGCAGGATAGGAGTTCCAGGGCGTACTGGGAAAGCTCGCTCCAGATGTCCAGTCTCTTGACCCAGTACTCCAAGGGGTCCACGGGGCTGTCGGTGTCATTGAGCCCGCTGGATGACCCCATATAGTCAGACACCATGGTGGTCAGTCGTTGCTTGTGCTGGTTGGTGGTGGATGCTGTGGCGGGCACCTCTGTTCTGGGCTGCTGCACTGCATACAGGCTCTTGCTTAGGCTCTTCAGGTCTCCGGGGCGCCAGTTGCTGCTGCTGCTGCTGGTGGTTGTTGTTGTGCTGCTAGTGGCAATGGCAGGCACCTCTTGCTGGCTTGGCAGAGCAGTTACAGTGGGGGTGGAAGGCTGGAGGAATGCTTCCAGTAGTCTGCGCACAAGGGCCTCCTTTAACTCCCTTGTGCGTTGCTCGGTGGTGGATGGCGTCATTAAGTCTCCCAGCTTCCCCTTCAGACGGGGATCAAGCATCAAGGTAATCCAGATGTCCTCCCTTGAACGCATCTGGATCACCCGGGGGTCCCTGCGAAGGCAGCGCAACATGTGCACAGCCATGGGAAACAAGTGGGCCCTGCCAGCAAGATCTTCCTCATCCTCGCCATTGTCCCATAACGCATGCCTGTCCTCTTCCTGTGCCATGTCGTTGTCCTCCTCAAACCGCCATCCACGTACAACGCCTGCTGCACTCTGCTCCTCCTCCTCCTCCTCATTCAGGTTAGGGACCTCCAACTCTTCCACTACCTGCTGTGAGCCCTCCTCTGAGCTGGACTGTGCTGCCATCTGCTCCTGTTCTTCCAACTGCCTCAGGGCTTCATCCCCACGCTCAATTAAATTGTCCATTGCCTGCTCCAGTAGACAAACCAAGGGCACCCACTGGCACACAGAGGCCCGCTCCTCACTGACCATCTTGGTTGCCTCCAGGAAGGGACTCAGCACCAGGCATACTTGCTGCATCAGTGTCCACTGAGTGGCAGTAATCATGGGGACTTGCTGGTTGCTGGGGACACTTGGGTCTAGCATGTAGGCCCTAAGAGCCAGCCTGTGCTGACACAGCCGCTCCAACATGGCCAGAGTCGAATTCCAGCGAACTGTCATGTCGATGATCATCCGGTGTTGTGGCCTTCCATACTGCTGCTGTAAGGTGGACAAGAGTGCAGAGGCAGTGGCTGACAGGCGGAAAAAGCGTACCACCGCCCGGGCATCCTGCAGCAGCTCGCTCATCCCCTGGTAGGTGCGCAAGAAGCGCTGCACCACAAGATTGAGCACGTGGGCCAAGCAGGGGATGTGCTGGAGGTTTCCCTGCTGCACTGCTGCCACCAGGTTGGCCCCGTTATCGGCTGCCACATACCCCACTTCCAGGCCTCTGGGGGTCAGCCACCTCCGCTCCTGCTTCCTGAGGGCGGCCAGGACGTTGGTGGCCGTAAGCCTCTCCTTCCCCAGGGTCACCAATTTTAAAAGGGCTTGGCAGTGCCGAGGCTTGGCGCTGCTGCTGCCGAGGCGGGCTTGCTTTCCGGGTGCTGAGGGAGTGTCGTGACAGGACCCTTCTGCATCCCCCCTGATCCCGCGTGGTGGCACCACTAGCTGGGCTGATGCGCTCTTGTCCTCCCTCCCTTCCATCAGTGTCACCCAGTGGGCCGTAAAGGACAGGTAGCGACCTGTCCCAAATCTGCTACTCCACGAGTCCATGGTCACGTGGACCCGCTTGCCCACAGAGTAGTCCAGGGAACGGGCCACGTTTTCCACCGCAAACTTGTGGAGTGCTGGGATCGCGCTCCTGCTGAAATAGTGGCGACTGGGGACTTGCCACTCGGGGTTGCCAAATTGGAGCAGCGTCCGCATGGCGCTCCCCTCCTGCACCAGGGAGTAGGGAAGCAGCTGTGATGCCATGGCCCGGGCCAGCAAGCCATTTAGTTTGCGGATCCGCCTGTGGCTTGGAGGCAGAGGCTTGGTCAGACCCTGAAAGGTGTCGCTCAGCAGGGTCTGACGACGCTGGGATGCAGGGGAGACAGAGGAGAGAGACGAACACTGGCTGCCAGCCTCAATGTCTGTGTCCTGAGCAGCCGAGGTGGAAGAGCGCTTGCGTGCTACTACTGCTGCTGCTGCTGTGGGGGATTCACGACCCTGAGGGAGGGATGATGCTGCTGCACTGGTGGGCCTTCTGCTCTCAGGAACCCCTGCCAGCAGTGCCTGCTTCCTCTTAAAGTCCGCATACTCGCGGCAGTGGCGGCTTCTCAGGTGGCCCTGGAGGGATGAGGTACCCATCTTGCTCAGACTTTTCCCACGGCTCAATCTTTTGCTGCATAACCTGCACACCGCATACCTTTTGTCATCAGTACATTCCTCAAAGCAATCCCACACTGGTGACTTTAATTTACTGTGGCCCCCACTAGCAGAGGGTGCAGCGGAGCAATGTGTGGTAGTAGTTGCCGGGGGTTGCATGGTGGTGGTGCCGGCTGAAGCAGTGTCCTGTCTACTTCCTCCACGCCCACTGCTGCCGATGCCCCTGCCCCTGCCTGACATATGGCGATATCCTTGCCTAGGCCGAGGTGACTCGTCATCCTGCTCTGACCATTCTTCCACGGACTCAGCAGGCTGCACATAGTTAGGGTCCACAACGTCATCATCAGCAGCATCATCATAATCCAGCTCTTCCTCTGACTCCCCCGCCTCCTCTTCTGTCCCTACATCCCCAGACACAGACCCCTCTTCTTCATCACCAGAACTCAACAACGCTTGTGATTGTGGCCCGATCTCAATCTCTGCCACATCAGTCCCCAGTAAGTCCTGTGCTTCTTGCATCAGCAGGTTCCCAGATGCCGGACTGAGGGACAGAACGCTGTCATCCTGGGAGGGCTGCTGACCAGTGGGTGCTGGGGTGGATGTCACAACAAGCGTGGGATGTTGGCTGCTGCTGCTACTGCTTGGAGTGGTGCTCACAGTAGAGGTCTGGGAGGAAGTCATGATGTCCATGAGTACGTCAGGTTCCATTTGCTCAACCACCACACGGGGACCAGAAACTTTAAAATATTTGGACGATGGCGTCCGCTGACTCGGCCCAGGCTTTGCTGCCCCCTTTTCTGCTGCATCACGACCACGTACAGCTGGGCGTCCTCTCCCTGGACGTGGAGCAGTCCCAGAAGTGGCTGAGGCAATTGAACTCCCTTTCCTCTCGCCCCGCGAAACCCTGCCAGACATGTTGCTAGTAATGAATCACTGGATGCAGTGGGCACAGTACAAGGTCACTGAAGGATGCAGTGGGCACAGCACAAGGTCACTGAAGGATGCAGTGGCCACAGTACAAGGTCACTGAAGGATGCAGTGGGCACAGCACAAGGTCACTGAAGGATGCAGTGGCCACAGTACAAGGTCACTGAAGGATGCAGTGGGCACAGCAGTGGGCACTGGATATACAACTAGGTCACTGAAGGATGCAGTGGCCACAGTACAAGGTCACTGAAGGATGCAGTGGGCACAGCAGTGGGCACTGGATATACAACTAGGTCACTGAAGGATGCAGTGGGCACAGTACAAGGTCACTGAAGGATGCAGTGGGCACAGTACAAGGTCACTGAAGGATGCAGTGGCCACAGTACAAGGTCACTGAAGGATGCAGTGGGCACAGCAGTGGGCACTGGATATACAACTAGGTCACTGAAGGATGCAGTGGGCACACAAGGATGTCACACTGTGTAATGAGATGCTCATATGCCAGCGAGCGAGCGAGCAGTGGGCACTGGGCACGGCACAAGGTCACTGACAGAATGAATGAACAGCGCTGGCAGAGAGTGGCGGCGCCGGTGGTGTGACTGGCTGCCTGCAAATAGTACAAGTGTATAACTGTCACTGGAATATACAAGTGAACACTGCAGCTGCACTAACCTGCCTGCCTGCACTCTACACACAGATAATCCCCACTCCCACTACACTGCAGCACTGAACCTGCCTGCACAGCACTACACACAGTTAAATAATCACTAGACTCCCACACTCCCACTACACTACACTGACTACAACTAACTACAGCAATCACTCACTGACTAGCTAACTGTGTACAGTATAAGAACAGTGTTAGCAAAAAAAACGCTTTGTTTTTAACACAATAAATGCACTTGCTCAAACAACAATGGCCTGGAGATAATCCTCTCAGCACCACAGTCTAACAAGGACAGAGCTTTTCCATCATGGCCGCCGCTTTATATTCAGGAGGGGAGGGCATAGCTCCCCTCCTGTGATTGGTTGCTAGGGCCTGGCTGGGGCACTCTGATTGGCCTGCAATGTGTCACTTCTGCATAGTTTGACGCATTTCCGCAAACCACGACTTCAGCCCCGGGTTTCACGAGCGTGAATGCGGATTTCTGTCCGCATTCACGCGAAGCCGAAGTAGATTTTCGTGGTTGAAAATCTATTCACGGATTTTCGTGTCCGAGGCGGAATGCGTCAAAATGGTCGTGAATCCACGCGTAAGCGTGATCACGACCTGGCAGTGAGCACCACTGGTGGCTAGGTAGATGCAGTTAAGGCACTGATTATGTGTAAGTAGCCCCAGAACCTGTATAACTTAGATGTGTCAGTAATTAAAGGGATGAGCTGGCAACACTGTCTGCCGCTTCCCCGCCTCCTCCATAGCTCCGGTCCCCGCCCGCATCCCTTCCCTCCCCGCTGATTGGGTTCTCGTTAAATAAAAAAGCTATGGCAAGCAACCTGAGAGGCTAAACAATGTCCCACACACAAAGATTACAAATTCCTTTACTAAAAAGCAAATAATTATCCCTCCATCAGCAGTACTGAGCTCACACGCCACATCAGTCTATTGGTGGGGATCAATTACTCAGATAAGTCACAAATTACAGGTCTCTGTGGGAGTCAAGTGTAAAATCCATTGAAGTCAGTGTGTGTGTGTGTGTGTGTGTGTGGGGGGGGGGGGTTCTGTCTTGTGTTTTGGTCCCTGGTGAGCTTGTGCAGCAGCCACATGCAACAATAACCCCTCTTTCTGAACGGTACGTTTATTGGGCTCCTGTCTGCTGGCCACGGAGTGTCTTTTGGCTACAATTGAATGCAGCCCAATGAATGATTTTAGATGGTGGCAAAAAAAGCAGCATGTCAAGTGTGAGCATGGCACCAGCTGCACTCAGGTACCTTGGCTGCCTCCCCACTGTCTGTGCCGAGCAATAACAAGATTTAGCCTTTCTAGATACATAACAAATCGCGCGGGGAAACTCTCCCATAGGAAACTATGGTGCCACCGGCCGAATCGCTTACCCTAGAGATTCGGCAGACACTGGCCACAGTTTTCACTCCGGTGGCTGCGAATCCCATAGCCGTGCGTGCGTCGGCTCATGGGATTCATCAGCTTTCCCGCAGAGCAGGAAGTGCCACCGCGCATCTCGCAGCCGTGGCTAGTGGAAACAAGCCCTTATAGATCAGCTACTGTAACCCCTCTGATATTTTGTGGGTAGCTACTCTTACTGCTACATGGGCAATGCTTCTTTATAGTCTTGTTGACTCTAGCTTCCCCCGCTCTGGTGATGGCATTTGGATTTTAGATCAATGGCAGAAATAGTGCCTGGCATGATTATGTACTCCGTAAAGTGCTGCAAAATATGTCAGTGTTATTCCCAAATCCTACCTAATACAAGTGTCCCAGCATCCCATGTCCCTGTGTCAGTGCTTTTGCGCATGTCCTGCACTGACAGCCGTTGGGCCAGGGGGCTGGGCGAGTGTGTGTGCACGGACGGGTGCACGCTCGCGCAATGGTGACAGACTTAGAGCCCGTTTTTAAACATATTTTGACATACCGGTAATAATATGGTAGGAGTTTAGACCATAGTAGAGATTAGATTGTGAGCTCCTCTGAGGACAGTCAGTGACATGACTATGTACCCCATAAAGTGCTGCGGCTGAAGAGCTCAGTGCTATATAAATAACTACTAATATGATAGGATATTAGACTATGGTAGGATTAGATTGTGAGCTCCTCTGAGCACAGTCAGTGACATGACTATGTACTCTGTAAAGTGCTGCAGCGAAAGTTGTCAGAGGGTGGTTTAAGAAGGGCACAATTGGCTACCTACTGAGGGCTCTTCATGTAGCCACCCCATCCCTGTTATGGTCGCCATCTTGTCCGCAGCCGGCCACTCTTCAAAGGGCGTACGTTAAAAAAGGGCGCCGGGAAAAAAGGGCGCACGGTTTTAAACGATAAGCACGAATAACGTTTAAAAATAAATTGTGCTATATTTCGTTTAAAAATAATGTTTTATAAAGTTATAAATCATTAAATAATGTGTATGAAATCGGCAATTGTAAAAACGTTAATCTTCCCTGTTTAAAAAGTGAAATTTATAATAACGTTTTATAAAACATTAATAAGAATGTTACTAAAGCTATACCTAACCCTACTCTCACACAGAACCCTCCCTATACCTATCCCTAACCCCTAGACCCCCCTGGTGGTGCCTAAACCTAAGACCCCCCTGGTGGTGCCTAAACCTAAGACTCCCCTGGTGGTGCCTAAACCTAAGACTCCCCCTGGTGGTGCCTAAACCTAAGACTCCCCCTGGTGGTGCCTAAACCTAAGACCCCCTGGTGGTGCCTAAACCTAAGACCCCCCTGTTGGTGCCTAAACCTAAGACACCCCCTGGTGGTGCCTAAACATAAGACCCCCCTGGTGGTGCCTAAACCTAAGACCCTCCTGGTGGTGCCTAAACCTAAGACCCCCCTGGTGGTGCCTAAACCTAAGACCCCCTGTGATAAGCATTAATAACGTTTTAAAAAATATTGTGCGGTTTTTCGTTTAAAAATAATGTTTTAAAAAAAAGAAAAATTTTAAAATTTTTCGTTTAAAAATAATGTTTTAAAAAATATTGTACTGTTTTTCGTTTAAAAATAATGTGTAAAAAATTATAAATCATTAAATAATGTGTAATCATGAGAAGTAGTTATAAAACATTAAAAGTCTCCGGGCGCCGCTTTTAAAATGTTATTTTTCTCCGGCGCCCTTTTTTCCTGTTGGGCGCCAATTAAACGATATTTATTGTGAGTGAATGGCGGCGCCCTTTTTGTCCACCTGCCTCATGTGCCCAAATTTCCTGCTTCCCTTCAAAGGACCCGCGCCTGAAGCTTGCTCTTGCCGGCAATACATGCTCGGAGCTGTAGTAAATACATCTCCCTGGCAGGAGATGCACGGACATCTACAAACTACAGCTCCCAGCATGCATTATGGGCAGCACGATGGGATTGTGGTTATCGCTCTTACCTTGCATCGCTGGGTTCCCAGTTCTATCCCAGCCAGGTCAACATCTTCAAGAAGTTATATGTTCTCCTCATGTGTTCGTGCGGTTTCTCCACGCACTCCAGTTTCCTCCCACATCCCAAAAACATACAGATAAGTTATGGCTTCCCCCTGAAAATTGGCCCTAGACTTTGATACATACATAGAAATTTGACTACGGTAGGGATTAGATTGTGAGCCCTTCGGAGGGACAGTTAGTGACAAGACAATATACTCTGTACAGCGCTGCAGAAGATGTCAGTGCTATATAAATAATAATGACTGCATAAAGCTTTCAGCATGCATTGCAGCCAGGAGCGAGGTTCAGACACAGGTCCTTTGAAGTGCGGCTGGCTGCAGACAGGATGGCAGGATGGGGACCATCACAGGGACGGAGGGCTACACAAGCTCAGTTGTCTTTAACCACCGGCACTTCCATCTTTACCAATAGTTTGCGATGCAGGGAGACCGCAGCACAGTTTATACACACTATAATAAAAACAAACATTTTAAAGATCATTGCTTCCAGTTAGATTTTGTGGCTACTTGCAGGTCAAGTGAGGGGATCTGAACTTGAATCACAAAGGCAGAGAAGATGCAAAACTTCTTGCAAATGCAGAACTGTCAGACTGTCTTGTGATTTTTATTGCCAACTCTAGTCAGGGAACACACTTGCAGGGCTGGACAGTGCCATGGTTTATTAGTAACAGTCCAGCATTCTCAAGGGGGCTAGAGATGTCGCCAACCTCCGATTTTCGGTTTGCGAACCCCGCTTGTGAACTTCCGCGGAAGGTTCGGTTTGCGAACCACAATAGACTTCAATGGGGAGGCGAACTTAGAAACACTTATGCTGGCCACAAAAGTGATGGAAAAGATGTTTCAAGGGGTCTAACACCTGGACCCCCAGGTGGCGGAGTGGGATAGACACCAAAAGTCCCTGGGAAAAATCTGGATGTGACGCAAAGCAGCGTTTTAAGGGCAGAAATCACATTGAATGCTAAATTGCAGGCTTAAAGTGCTTTCAAACATCTTGCATGTGTATACATCAATCAGGGAGTGTAATTAGAGTTCTGCTTCACACTGACACACCAAACTCACTGTGTAACGCACCGCAAACAGCTGTTTGTGTAGTGACGGCTGTGCTGGACTGGTGCGCAAAATGGCCAGAGTGCAGGCCGTGGCGGTTTTCCAGCCCATATGGTCGCCGGGCTGTGGTAGCTCAATGATAGAACAACAGTGACTGTCCAGCTGATCAAATTTGGTCTGTCCACAATGAAGCAACAACCTTTTTATCTTCTTGTATGTAGGTAGGCATAGGTAGGAGTCCCAGTATAGGTAGGTAGGCATAGGTAGGTGTCCCAATATAGGTAGATAGGCATAGGTAGGTGCCCCAATAGTTAGCTAGGCATAGGTAGAAGTCACATTATTGGTAGGTAGGCATTGGTAGGTGTCCCAGTATAGGTAGATAGGCATAGGTAGGTGCCCCAGTAGTTAGCTAGGCATAGGTAGGAGTCCCAGTATAGGTAGGTAGGCATAGGTAGGTGTCCCAGTAGTTAGCTAGGCATAGGTAGGAGTCCCAGTATAGGTAGCTAGGCATAGGTAGGTCCCCTAGTATAGGTAGGTAGGTGTCCACGTATAGGTAAGTAGGTACCCCAGTAGTTAGGTAGGCATAGGTAGGTGTCCCAGTATAGATAGTTAGGCAGGGCCTGGCTGGCACAGTAATAGCAATTACCAAGGTTCAGCTGCAACAGATAGGGCTGTATAATGTCAGTGTCAGTGAGCAACACACAAAAAAACACATCAGGAAAACATTAGCTCTCAAAAGAGCTCTTGAGTGTGAGGGGTGCTATTTTAGCAATAACAATCAGCCAGGAGCAAGCTAACACAAGCCAAGAGCCTAACTAATCTTTCCCTAGGAGGAAAAAATCTGCATCAGCTCTCCCTAGTCTGTCTATTTGCAGCAGGCACACGAGTGAGTGTCATGGCCGCCAGAGCCTGCCTTATATAAGGGGGAGGGGTGGGGCTCCAGGGCTGAGTGTAGCCTGATTGGCTACAATGTGCCTGCTGACTGTGAAGTAGAGGGTCAAAGTTGACCCTAATGGAGCATTATGGGGCGAATCGAACTTCCGCAAAAGTTTGCCTTCGCAGGTGAACGCGAACCACCCAAAGTTCGCCTGGAACCGTTCGCAGGTGAACTACTTGGGACATCTCTAAAGGGGGCTACTAGTTTCACTGTGCTCTTTCTCACATTTGCTCTGACACCTTGAGCGTAAGTGCCATAAAGACCAGCAAGGTTTTCCTCTCTGTTCCCTTGAAGTAAAATCAGTTATCCTAAGTACATTACCCCACCCCTAGCAATAAATCTTGTGTGAGCTGGATCTGCTCTCACTATCTCTGTCACAGCGGCTGGCTTTTGCAAGCACGTGTGCCCGGGGATGCTCTCGCGGTAACACGTACTTAGCTGAGAACTGCACTACAAAACTATCCGGAAGTGGCAAAACATAAGTGGAACATACATGTCCAGTTTAAATCTTACAAAATCATTGCAAATGAACACAATCTATCAATTTCAATATCAAAAACCTTTATTTGACCAAAAACTAAAAATATACCTAAATGCATAAAAAATACATGGGATGGCCACCCCGTCACAACCAACCGGTACATCCACACTCCAACATGTGTATACCACAGCCGTATTGGAATACACAGAGGGGAGAGGAACTTATCCCAATTCAAAGGATTGGAAATATCAAAGTCTGTGCGTCTCCAGGTGCATGGCATAAGCCACACATATCGGCATCAGTAGATTGAATCAATTTTGTATTGTCAAAAGATGAAGCAACAGCAGGTATGTAAGTATGCATTAGCATCTAGTTCGCCAGGAAGCATTCACAGGTTAGCAAAGCATGCAGCCAGCATAGTCATAAAGTATATAATCAAAATTGGCGACCTTAGTGCAAGGATCTCACCACTCTGCTGTCGGATACATCATGTAGTTCCATACTGATGATCACATGATCTGAGGGCATCAGGTCAATTAATCACAATGAATCAGCATATGTGTCCACAGACTTGAAATCCCAAGCGGTGCAGAGAATGGAACAACGGCAGATATGGACCCAAGCAATAACCATCCTCACAACTCGTTAGGCGGCTTGCATGACAGGAAAGTCACAGTCACAGAGGAGAAAGCGATTTATAATTATTATCTTTGTAAACACAAATAGGGAAAAAAGAGTTGCAGTAGTAAACTTGTATGATGGGGAAGAATTAGTGCAGGTCAGTTGTTAAAATAGTGCTCGGTTCACTTTAACAGTTTCACAGCATCAGAACTTTCTTTTTCTTACCAAAGCATCATTTTTAGCTGCATTTTTAGCTAAGCTCTGGCCATCAAAGAAAACTGCCCGGGCTCTTTTCCCCTGATGCTGTGCAAAGCATGATGGGATTTCCTATGTTGTGTTATTCACGTTGCCTAGCAACTGGGAGGGGTGATCAGCACACAGGACAGTTGGAACTGTGTCTCATGCTCCCTGTTACCTCCTTTCAACCAAAAAGATAGCTGACCTTATGAAATCAAACATTTGCCTGTTCTTGTAAAACAGGGTGGGTAAGAGATTATATTACCTACCTATTTTACATAACTAATGTAACTTAGTGATAGTGTGTTTGTTTAGGCTGAAGTTCCTCTTTAAGAGAGCAACTTGTGAGTGCAATTGGTTTTTATACTACAATAAATGTTTATGGTTTTACACTATGTGAGGCATTTGTTTTGAGGTCATGCTTATATGGAAGATTTCTATCTATATCTATCTATCCCCTTTGCTTGCTATGGCTGAGAGACGCTTTTCTGTTGAGGAGGCAGCCACCATCCTCCAGCAGAGCAGCAGAAGTGGGGAACTGGGGATGATTCAGGGAGTGAATGGCACCCAACAAGCAGCTCTGAGTCAGCTTCTGACAGTTCAGAGAGCGTTGGGCAGCCATCTCGCTGCTTCAGGCAGGATGATGAATCCACTGTACAGGGCCCTTCAGATGCCACCGCAGGGGGCTCAGTGGAAAACAGGAGGGATGATAATGAATGCACTGTACTGGTCCCTTCAGATGCCACCGCAGGGGGCTCAGTGGGAAACAGGATGGATGATGATAATGAATGCACTGTACAGGGCCCTTCAGATGCCACCGCAGGGGGCTCAGTGGGAAACAGGAGGGATGATAATGAATGCACTGTACAGGGCCCTTCAGATGCCACCGCAGGGGGCTCAGTGGGAAACACTGCTGCAGCTAGCAGCAAAGGCAAAAGGGGAGCCAGGCAAAGGCAGGTACGCCCACCGGTACCTGGCGACATTATTCAGGGCACCTGGTCACCCGCTTACCCTAGTAGCGCTCAACGTCCCGCCTTTTACAGGGGCTAGTGGAATATCAGTGCCCACTGACAACTTCAGGCCTGCTGATTTCTTCCAGCTTTTTGTGGGAGATGATTTGCTGGAGCACATTTTGGAGAAAACTAATATGTATAAGCAGCAGTTTATTGCCCAGAACCCCACTTGTTATTTGGCTGAAAAATGGGAGCCCACTACCATACCAGAGCTAAATGTGTTTCTGGCCCTAACACTACAGATGGGCATAGTACAGCCAGAAACTCACTTATATTGGTCTAGGGATTAGGGAAGTCTGGAAATGTCCCCAGAGATGATCCTGCCCATGATAAACCTTTTAAGCTGAGGCCCATCCTTACCCACCTCAGTACAAAGTTTTGTGAGGTATACACCCCAGAGAGAGATATTGCAGTGGATGAATCCCTCCTACCCTTCCATTGCAGATTAGGGATAAAGCAATATATCCCAAGTAAGGCTGCAAAGTATGGGGTAAAATTTTATAAGCTATGTGAGAGCAGCATTGGCTACACATATGCTTTTATGCTGTATGAGGGCAAAGATAGCCATTTACAGCCAGCTGGGTGCCCACCATACATGCCAACCAGTGGGAAAATTGTGGTGGAACTAGCCAACCCACTCCTCCACCAAGGCTATCATGTGTATGTTGACAACTACTACACCAGTATTCCCCTTTTCAAATTTTTGGATTCTGCCCAGACTGGTGCCTGTGGGACGGTGAGGCCAAACCGTAAAGGCCTCCCACCACAGGTGGTTAATAAAAAATTAACAAAAGGGGAATCATACAGTCTGAGATGTGGTGATGTGGTGAGCTCCTGGCTGTAAAATATAGGAACAAGAGGGACGTCTTGATCCTGACATCTATCCAAAATGAGGCGATTCCTGTTACAACCTCTCGAGAGCAGATCGAAAAGCCAGTGGCATTGGTGAATTACAATAAAAAGATGGGTGCGGTGGATATGGCGGACCAAATGTTGGGCTATTACTTTTTCAAAAAGAAAAAGAGGGCCTGGTACAAAAAAGTATTTTTTTTTTACCTCCTACAAATGGCCATGCCCAATGCTTTTGTGCTTTTTAAAAAGAGAGGCCACGATGACAGCTACCCCCCCCCCCCCCACCTTGTTTCAACGAGAAGTGTTAAGGTCGCTGATTAACGAACATGCTAATATTACGGAGGAGTTTCATCCCATGCAATTGGGAAGTAGAAGTCACAGAAAAAATGCCGGGAATGTACTAAGAACAAGTCAGAGTGACAGCAGAAACCACTGCCCAAAGTGCCCCTCACTGCCGGGACTCTATGTTATTGGCTGCTTTGAGGCACATACCCTCAGCAACTATTAGACATTTTATTTTATTTATTTATTTTTATTTATTTTTATAACCCTAAATTTCCACTGGACTTTTATTTCTCCTCTCTACTTTTATTTGCCACTTACTGTCCCTCAAAGGAGCTCACAGTTACCACTACTTCACATTAACCCTCCACTGTTTTTATGGGGGAGGAAACCCAGACGTTTGGAGGAAACCCAAGACTCCTACAACCTGCAATTTTTTTTTCCACTTTCTGCTGCAAGGCAACAGTGTTAGCTACAAGACTTTACTCTGCAGACCACCCCCCATCTTCTGACCACTGGCTTGCCTTGGCTTATGACCTCTGGCTTTTCTCCATCCTGCTAGACCTGCAATGGTGAGTTCCAAAGTATTTGTCATTAGTGTTAAGGATAGTGATATATATGCCTCACTTTAAGTCCAAACATTCCAAATGTAGCAAAATAACAGTGTCTCAGTAGGTCTGGGTCTCTAGTTTTCAGAATGGTAACATTTTACTTTTACTTTTACATTTAAACTTTTTTTTTTTTTACATTCAAATTTGTATTGGTTTTTTGAAAATATGAAAAACTGAACATTAAACCAACATTCTTGACATAAGAAAGGTAGTAATCATTACAAGCAAATTTAGATGAAAGCGATATATGCAAGACAGGAATGTCCTGACAACAAGAACAAACCATTCAGGTAGCTTATTAGTAATCTCTATTGAGAGTAAACATTTAAGTAAAATGTTTCTTTAGGAAAACTGTTGTCAACAAGGGTCATAATGGTAGTTGTAAAGAAAAGAGAAAGAAGGCAAGAAGGAGAAGAAGGTAGAAAAAGGCAGGAAAGAGAGAGGTAAAGGAGGAATACAAGACAAGACAAGACAAATAACATCCCAGGCCCTAAGATCGGTGTTTGTCGATCACCTTTTTATACTCTTCCGGGTCTTTAAACGAAACCAGCAAGCCCATTTTACATTTAAACTTTTATTGAATGTTTTTACACTCCAGGGGCTTTGAGAAGAAAGAATTACATGTTTACATTTGGTAAAAAGGGCCTTGAAAAATCCATTGGTGCTGCTCATGGTTCACAGTGTATTGCGTGCCAAAAAGTTAGCTGATAATGTATATAGGGTATTATTTTAACCGTGACAAGCAAGAGAAGAGACTTTGGGGTGTTTGAGAGATGAGGCATAGTCATTTGAATTGATATTTTGTGCCAAGGTGAAAAAACTAAAAAAAATACAATTTTCAAAGTTATGGTGCAATTTCAGCAAAACCGTAAAAGTCCAAATGTTACAAAATATGTATATCTGAGTAGGCCTGGGTCTCTAGATTTCAGAATGGTGACATTTTTTAGCAGTATCAAATGTTTTGAGACTCCAGGGGCTTTGCTAAGAAAGAATAACTGTATTACTTTTGATTAAAAAAATGGCCTTGGAAAATCCATTGGCGCTGCTCATGGTTAACAGTGTATTATGTGGTCAAAAAGCTATCTGATAATGTATATAAGGTATCATTTTTTTTTTCAAATACTTTTATTTGTAAAGTTTTTATGATTTTTGAACAAAACAGGGGGAAAACAGGTTACTGTCATACAGTGCAGAAGAAAATCAAGAAATGTAATACATATCAACAGAGAGTTTTCTACATCCAACTCAACATTTTTGTATAGAAAAGGCATGTACATTATAAATATTTCACCACTGTAAATAGAGATATTACATAAACAGTCAGTTCAAACGTTAATGCAATAATAAAGCGGATAATAAAAGTAAACCCAGTGTTGCAAGATTTTTTCATTTATTAAAGCGAGCGTTTTATATTTGGTGTATTGATTGTATATCTCTCTGGAACATCAGTATATCTTTTGCATCTAGCATGACAGTGGGATGGAGGGGCATAGATGGAGGGTGTGGGAGGGTAGGGAGGGACAACAAGGGGAAGATGAGGGTTGGGGGAGATGGGGGGGGGGGGGGAGGAGATGGGGGGGGGGGGTAAGGGGGTTGTAACACAACTTACTAAGTCCGGGTGGTAGGACGCCAACGTTCTCTGAACTGAATATTAATACAGGTGTCTGAAGCAGTGCCAGGGGGCGAGAAGAGAAGAAGATGCAGAGGATCTTAGCCTATAGTGATCTCTATATAGACAGAAGACTACGGAATTCCCCAGATTCCCTGTAGAAGGACCACAGTCTCCAAGTTTTGGAATATTGTTCTGACCGATTTTGTAGTGTCATTATTGTATTTTCCATGTTACTTATATGGTTCAGTTTGGTATCCAACTCCTTCAGGGTTGGTACGTTTCGCGTTTTCCATTTGCGTACTATAAGTGCTTTCGCTGCATTAATAAGGTATAATTTTAACCGTGACAAGCAAGAGAAGAGAATTTGGGGTGTTTGAGAGATGAGGCATAGTCATTTGAATTGATATTTTGTGCCAAGGTGAAAAAAACTGTAAAAAAATACAATTTTCAAACTTATGGTGCAATTTCAGCAAAACCGTAAAAGTCAAAATGTACAAAATATGTATATCTGAGTAGGCCTGGGTCTCTAGATTTCAGAATGGTGACATGTATCCGATGTTTTGAGATTCCAAGGGCTTTACTAGGAAAGAATGACTGTATTACGTTTGGTGCAAAAAATGGCCTTGAAAAATCCATCGGCACTGCTCATGGTTAACAGTGGCCAAAAAGCTATCCGATTATGTATATAGGGTATCCTTTTAACCGTGACAAGCTAGAGAAGAGAATTTGGGGTCTTTGACAGCTGAGACCTGTCATCTGATTTTTGTTTTGTGGCAAACGGAATCAAAAGCAATAAAACTGTTATTTTCATATACTCTGTACCAAAATAAAACACTTGTAAAAAACACCAAAAGTGACAGAATTGAAAAGAGAATGCATTAATAGTTACCTTAGGGACTTTTTAAATATGTATTCTATGAGGGTATATTGCTTTTATATTTGCAAATATGGACTTGAATTAATTGGTAGTATGCAATGAAAAAACAAAATACACAACATAAAAAATACACCTTTATTTCCAAATAATATATTGTCACCATACTTTGTACTAATGACATAATTTAAATCTTGTGATAACCAGGACAAATAGGCAGATAAAATGTGTGGGTTTTATGTACAGTAGCAGTGTTTATTTTAAAACTGTAGGGGATGAAATTTGAGAAGTAGTGTATTTTTTCATTTTTTCCCTTTAAAATGCATAGAAAGTAAAGTAATTACTGAAAACAAATATCACTTTCAAAAAGCCTAATTGGTGGTGAAAAAAACAAGGTATAGATCATTTCATTGTGATAAGTAATGATTAAGCTATTGGCGAATGAAAGGGAGATGCACTGAAAGGTGAAAATTGCTCTGGTCCTGCTCTGGGGCTGAACTGGTTAAACATATCACCTGGGAGAGAACTCCTGGGCCTATATGTAATTTACCTTTTCTCCAAGTCGATATTTTCACACCTTGTCATAAAATGCTTTTTAAACCACCAGCAAGCATCACAATACTCAAAATAGTTTTGATAGTACTTTTTCGCCTACGTTTGGGTACTTTTTCAATTATAAAGTACTTAAAAGTTATTTTACAAAGAGTATAAAAATTCTCTCCTAGGAGATATCTCAGGAAAAAAAACTGAATTGCATATGGGCCCTGGTGTTTTATCTCTTTTGTGTCTTCTTGGTCCATGGTCCGCCTTGGCCCACCCCTCTCCGCGTATGCAAAGCCTTAATGAAATTGCTATGCACTGTCTGTGTGTGGCAATTTTACTGTAGATTAAGGAATATACCCAAATATAGTTCAAAAGAGAGTAAAAAGGACTAGTTATATCAGTCACCAAGTCTGGACTAGTGAGGTGGAATCAGTTTATAGCCAGGTCAGCAATTTTTATCTGTTCCACAGGTGAAAATGTCAAGTTCAGTATAGTTCAATTCAAGTCACGGCGTAACAATAGGGGATGCAATAGGGGGGGGCTGATACATACCTTCCGTGCATTCCAGCGCGGATGTTTCTCCCTCTAGTGTCTGACGCAACGTCCTGTTTATACAGGAAGTCGCGTCAGAAGCTAGAGAGAGGAACATCTGTGGAACGCACGGAAGGTATGTATCTGCCGCTGCCCCGCCGCCTGCATACACTTTATTCAATGCTGGAGGGGAGCGCAGAAGGGAGAGCCTGAGGTGAGGGGGGGGGGACCATCCCCCCTCCCCACCGACGTGCCACCAAGCTCTCCCCTCATGCTGCGACCCCTCCAACCCCCCCAAAACGGTCCTGAGCGGGCCCCAGGGGGGAGGGGGGGGGCCCGCTCAGAATTTCTGCAGGGGGGCCTGGTGATTCCTAGTTACGCCCCTGGTTCAAGTATATGTGGTAAATGGTCTTTTTACCATAAAGTAAATTAAGAAAAAATACAGGAGTATTTCGTAATTGTAGAGTTTAGTCATTCTCAGATGGATCCGGGATATTACATGCAATTTTACATTTTAAGATAACTTCCCCTTTATTTCTCAGAATTACGGGTCACATCATTTCTATTTTTGTGTTTGCTTTACATATATTTAGTCAGTCAGTTGTCTTTTGCACAACATTATAAGCCAATTACTTTATTTTTCCGCTTAGAAGGAATTGCTGCGCTACTTCTCAAAGTACCCACCTTTCTCAGAAACTGACAGTAACCTGAAATGTAACCATAATGTAAACAATTAAAGTACACCTGTAACAAAAAAAAACAGCCCTTATGGGCAGGCCCGGATTTACATCACAGAAGCCTATAGGCACCCTAGTCTCCACCCCCATTAACCTACAAACCCCCGCCGAACTGCACCGTAAGTGTGCTGGCTGACCCAGATGTCACCTCTCCCTTACTTCCCCTGCCCGTCATAGGTAGCTACAGGTGTCCCTTGGCATTAGATAGCCAGAGATACTCTTAAGGTGGCCACTAACTGTCCAATTTCTAGCGAAAAATCGTTCGAGCAATCAGAAATTGTGATCGGAATGGTTGTAAATAACCTCCGTTGATGGACACAATCAATTATCAACGAGTGAAACAAATGTCGTCCGAATGAATTTTTGTTGAACCAAAATTTGGATTTTCTTATTGGTTGTGATAGATAGGAAGCAAAGATTGGTTCGTTGATGGTATGGTGAACGATGTATTACAATATTTCACTTCCGATCAGAATTTCTGATCGCTCGAACGATTTTTCGCTAGAAATTGGATCATTAGTGGCCACCTTGGGCTTGATATACTAAGAGGTGCTAACCTACTTAGCACGTCTAAAGTCTTAAGGCGCGCTAACCAGGGTGCTAAGTAGGTTAGCACCAGTTTTCTCAATCAGATTGTACGCTAAGTACCGTGCGCAAAGTTTTGCGCGCGCAAATTTCTATGCGCGCGCTAAGTCCCATAGGCTTTAGTGGGCACTTCGCGCGGAGCAGTGCAGTGCGCGCGCAAAACTTTGCGCGCGGTACATTGCGCACGATCACTACTTCTCACATTTCAACTGAGTTTAGACGTGCTAAGGGCCAGTGCTAAAGTTAGCACCGTTTTGTAAATCAAGCCCCTTTAGTATTAAATAGGTAGTGGTGGGCCAGAGCCCCTGACTAAAAGGAGATCTCATCAGTGGAATGGCGAGAGCTGGAAGTGTAACCTCCCATTAACTCTCTGCTTGGGACTCTGCATAGGGAAGGAAGTAGGGAAGCGCTCGGGGAGGGGAGGGAGCCGCCTTTTCATCATCAGGCGCCTGTAGGCACGTGCCTACAGTGCCTTATGGTAAATCCAGCCCTGATTATGGAGCACTTATCTTGGGAGGATGAAGCCTCGGGCAGGAATCCAGGGCTGGTTCCCCGAAAACTCCCCCGACAACCACTGCACTGGCGCGGCAATATTTACCTTTCATGGTAGGAACACACCAGGCAGAAGCACTTGTGATGCAGAAAACGCACATAATACAAGTCAATGGGCCACATTAAAAACGCATATGTTCATTTAAAAAAATGCTGGTATTGCTGCATGTTTTTCCAAAACACAGCGAAAACGCACATAATGAAAGTGGTGACAGAGGTATTGCGTTTAAGTGCGTTTTTTATCGTTTTATATGCGTTTTTTTTAAAAAACAAGTTTGATGATGTATTTCCGCTTCCTGTTGACTTCCTAGTGATTTGCATAAAACGCATACAAAACGCATACAAAACACATATACAACTTATATATGCAAACCGCAAACGCATTAAAACGCACACAAAAAGCAAGAAAAAGGCATGTGCAGAACAAAAATGCAAACTGCAAACACACAGAAAAATACACGGGAATTCACACTCCGTTTTGAACATTCATGTGCAATTTTGCAATTTTAACGTGAATAGCAATGAATTTAATTTACATGGAAAATCTCATGCACTTTTTCCATATGTCTCCATGGCAGTCACGATAGGGTTAAGTCCCGCCCACTTCACCCCATAGGACACAGTGTATAAATGAATTCCCTACTGACCCCCCCCTCCCTTCCTCAGTCTTTTGTCCTCGACATCACCTCACCCCGGGACCGGTGCAAGTAGAAGTTTTTTCTTTTCCTAAAACTGCTTCCTACCATACCAGCAGGTTCAGCCTCTCCTGTTGAAGTCCCCTGCCTGCAACTAAATGACGCTGGCCGGAGGAAACAACCATTGCTGGCCAGGGCCGGGCCGAGGCATAGGCTGGAGAGGCTCCAGCCTCAGGGCGCAGTGTAGGAGGGGCCGCAGAATTCATTCAGCTGTCATTCCTAATTGTGTTTGAAGCAGAAAGAAATAAGAAAAGGGGATACATGGCAGTGACTGCAAGCCAGATAACTAGATATTAATATGTTGGGGGAGGTTGGGGGCCCTGTGGCCCTCTTAGTCTAATAGCAATCAGTGTGTGACGGCTGGGGTGGCAGGGATGGAGGGGCACACTTTGGTGTCTCAGCCTTGGGTGCTGGAGGACCTTGTCCCGGCTCTGTTGCTGGCCATGGTTAAGGTTTGGTGGGATTGCAAGGCTCTCTGCACCTCCTATACATATTTATCTATGTATGTTCTATATTGTCGGGTTCTAATGCTCTGCGGGTCCTCCGTATTACCTGTATTGGCGCAGCATGGACTCAGAGACACTTCCGCCCTCGGCTTGGCGTGCGTTCCACTACCCTGAGGTACTTCCGGTATCAGGAGGTCACGTGGACGTCACTTCCGCTCAGCGCGGAATTCCGGATTGGTCGACGGTAGGTCAGGTGACTCGGATCCGCCCCCTCGCCTACGATTGGAGGGTGAAGCTGGAGAGGGATATTTAGCTGCGCGCTGGGTCTCGCTCAAATTGTCAGTAGGAGCGTGGACTGTCAACGCGCAGGACCTCACCAGCTGACGCTCAAGGCGACTAGATTACTGAAGGTACTGAGGGTACACTTTTCAGGCTAGGCTGCTATAGCCAAAGACTGCAACTTTTGTGTCTTCATCTAGCCATCACATTTCTAATGCATGTAAATGTCTTTACAGCAGGGCTGCTGTTAGTATGGAGACACTATCACCTGTCATTGACCAGGATAATGGCTTAAGGTAGGAAGCAGTATGTAAGTGGCCTATAGTAACAATAGAAAAGAGAGCTTTCTAAACTGGATCTTATTGTCTATTTCAGACTGATCCATGAGCAAGTACTGGGGCTGGATCAAGTAGAAGTCTACAAAGGTCCATTTTATATATACCCGACTGAGAAGAGATCACCTTCAATGAGAAGGTCTCATTCACGCTCTCGCTCCCGCTCTCGCTCCAGAAAGCGCTCTTCATACGAAAGAGACAGAAGCAGGTCACCTAGACGTAGGAGCTCACACTCAAACTCAAGGAAACGATGCTGGGCCTGTGACAGAGATGTCATGCCCGGTAAATTAGTCTGCAGAAGATGCTTTGACTCCATGGCCAGGGAACCTGAGGAATCAAAGGATATATCATTAATGATCAGACAAGCGGTGCAGGAATCCATGCAGCAATATATTGCATCTTTACCAGCTGGGCCAAGCACTCGGGAACTGACAGAATCTCGTGAAGACTGCATGTCAAATCCTGATGGGGACCTAGAACAACCATCTGTGGGATTCAAATTCTCACTTGTTCAACCATATATAAACTCAGTAAGAGAGGCTATGGAATGGCAAGATGAGGAATCTCCAAGCACTTCTTCTCAACAAAAAGAATATTACGCCCATCTTAATAAAAAAATTAAAACTTTTTCTTTTATCGAAAAAATTTGTGAAGTTATATTAGAAGAGTGGAAGAAGGTAGAGAAAAAGCCATCGCTTGCCAATAAGCTGAACAAGATGTACCCACTAGAAGAGGGGAAGACCGATATACTAGATGAAGCCCCCAAAGTAGACGCATCCGTCATGAACTTGGCGAAACATGTGACATTACCAAGAGAGAACGCGGTCTCATTCGCAGATCCGTTAGACCGAAAAATAGATGCAGAACTAAGAAAATCATACACGTACGCGGGAAGCGCCTGTAAGCCGGCAATAACTCTCACGGCTGTAGCAGAGGCGTTAAGAAGTTGGACTAACAACATAGAGGAGGCGATTAGGTCAGACGCAGAAAAAGAGGTCGTGATAGCAGCACTAGATGACTTCAAACTCACGGCTGACTTTATTGGCGAAGCTTCTGTTGATATCCTTCGATGCTCATCAAGATCCATGCTCAGTTCGGTAGTATCTAAAAGAGCATTATGGCTCAAACATTGGTCGGCTGACCAGGGATCCAAGCAAGATTGGTGCAAGATCCCTTATGATGGTAAAAACTTATTCGGGCAGGAGATGGACACCGCTATAACCAGAGTAACTGGAGGCAAGTCAGGGATGATCCCCCAGGATCGCAGAAGCAAGAGACCAATTACAACTCAAAGACCGTCCTATCAACAAAATAGTTACAGATCAACTACAGGGTTCAGAACATCTGGAACATTTAGACGCAATTGGCATAGCTCACAATCAACCCTACAGAGAATGAATAAGCAAAAGAAAGCTAACCAGGGTCCATGTCTACAAAAGAGTTTTTGATGGTCACAACGCCCAGACACTACCTGTAGGAGGGAGGCTTTGCGCCTTTTCCAGTGTCTGGGCGGCAAACGTCAGGGACCCCTGGGTAGTACAGACAGTGAAAAACGGGCATCGTTGGAGATTTACCTCAAAACCACCAAGAATATTCACGATAACAAAGTTTCCAACTTCTCAGGAGAGAAGACAAGTGCTTATGGATTACATACAGGACTTGTTAGGGAAGAATGCAATCATAGAAGTGCCTCAAAGACAGAGAGGCAAAGGAGTATATTCCCCGTTGTTTTTCGTCAAGAAGAAAACAGGAGACCTTCGACCAGTAATGGATCTGAGAAAATTAAACAAATATATCAAGTTGAAGAGATTCAAAATGGAAACATTACAGACTATGACAAAAGTCTTCCTCAAGGACGATTGGGCTCTATCAATCGACTTGGAGGATGCTTATCTCCATATCATGATCCATCCTCGATATCAGAGATTCCTAAGATTTGCCATAAACGATCATCACTCCCAATTTCGCTGCCTACCATTCGGTATCTGCACTGCTCCAAGGACCTTTACGAAAATCCTATTGTCATTCGTAGAGACACTAAGATTGAAAGGCGTCAGGTTGTTCCATTACTTAGACGACCTACTCCTACTACATCAGAACAGAGAGCAGATCTTATTACACAGGCAATTACTACTAGAACAGTTGGAGAAGTTCGGATGGAGAGTCAATCTGAAAAAGAGCCAGTTGTCACCATCCAGGGAAATTATCTTCCTGGGAGCCAAGTTTCAAATGCAACGGAACTCAATAAGTCTTCCAGAAAAAAAACAGGACAGATTAATAGGGAGAATATGTGTGAGGAAACGCGGGAAAGCCGCCGCGTGTGCCAAGAGCTAGGCGGCTGACTCCGCGTCCTACGCGGCGGTTTGCACGCGTCTGGCTGTGTGGTGGAACGCGGAAAAGCCGCCGCATGTCCTGACAGCAAAGCGGCTGTTTGCATGCAGCAGCATGTGCTTGGTGTGGCTGGGTCTGTTAGTGCATCTAGGCAGATGGAGAGCTATGCTCGCGCGGGCCTGAATGCAGGACCTTTATACCAGCAGAGGAAGTGTCAGCTGATCAGGAAGGTCAGCTGATTCCTGCAGGACTCATGATTGGCTGTATGGTTCGGGCGGGGCAGCAGAGTCCAGCAACTATATATTCTGCTGCTTAGTCAGTTGCTGGTTGCCTGTCGTTGCATCACTACGTGGTAGCACGCAGACCCTTAGTCAGATCCGAAAGTGTGCCGGGACCAGCTGGAGCTGTAATCCTACACTTAGCTAGATTCTGTTGATAGTCTAAAGTACTAGTTTGATTGTGATTATCTGTTATGACTTTCTGCCTGTCTGACTACACTGCCTCTGTCTTCTGATCCTGTACTCTGTTTGTCTGTGAGTTGCCGACTTGGCCTTCCTGACCCTGAGAGCTATCTCTATCGCTAGGAGATAGTTCATACCTGTATCTGCTGGGCACCTGTTCACAGGGCCAGCTCTGTATGTGCTGGGCACCTGCTCCATAGGGCCAGCTCTGTATGTGCTGGGCACCTGCTCCATAGGGCCAGCTCTGTATGTGTTGGGCACCTGCTCACAGGGCCAGCTCTGTATTTGCTGGGCACCTGCTCCCGAGGGCCAGCGCTGTGTTTGCTGGGCACCTGCTCCTCAGGGCCAGCACTGTATGTGCTGGGCACCTGCTCCACAGGGCCAGCTCTGTATGTGCTGGGCACCTGCTCCGTAGGGCCAGCTCTGTATGTGCTGGGCACCTGCTCCATAGGGCCAGCTCTGTATCTGCTGGGCACCTGCTCACAGGGCCAGCTCTGTATTTGCTGGGCACCTGCTCCTCAGGGCCAGCGCTGTATTTGCTGGGCACCTGTTCCTCAGGGCCAGCACTGTATGTGCTGGGCACCTGCTCCACAGGGCCAGCTCTGTATTTGCTGGGCACCTGCTCCACAGGGCCAGCTCTGTATTTACTGCCCCAGGGCCCATCCTGTATTCATTGGGAACCTGCTCCTCAGGTTCCTCAAGCTTGTTATTCTGTACCCCGATATTTCTGATACCCTGTTGCCGAACCTCGGCTCGCTCTTAGACTCTGCATCTGACTCCTGATTCTGTACCCCGATATTTCTGATACCCTGTTGCCGAACCTCGGCTCGCTCTTAGACTCTGCATCTGACTCCTGATTCTGTACCCCGATATTTCTGATACCCTGTTGCCGAACCCTGCTTGTTTATTAGTCTCCGCCTCTGCGTTCTGTATCTGTACTCAGAGGCGTATCTAGAGGGGTGCAGGCATGGCTCCTGCCATGGGCGCCACAGCACCAGGGGCGCCATATCTGCCCCTGTGCTACGCCCCATTCCTTCCTGTCACTCAGAACTCACATAAATTCTGTTGTCTGGAGAACATGGCTACTTCATTTATGTATGTAGGGCTCACTTGGCTTAGTGTAAAGAGGACAGAGAGGAAATAAGAGATTTCTAAAAAAGTAACTTCAGCAATATCCAGAGCCAAAAAACAGGCAACCATAACACATGGACACGACAGAGGATGCAGTTTTTACAAGGAAAAGGGGCTCCGACCAGGGGTGGGGGCGCAATTTCAGTGTTTGCCATAGGCTCTATATTACCCAGATACGCCCCTGTCTGTACTGTATTTGTCCGTGTGTTACGACCTGGCTTGCCTGACTTCGAGAACTGACCTTACTGTTAGAGGCAGTTCCCAGATCTGTTAGTGACACTCTCTCCTAGGTGTCACTCACGTTCTGTCCTACCTACGCTCCGCCTGGCTCCTCCCCCGGGAGAGTCCAGGCCTTCGGAAGGAACCTGTATTGCTGCAGTACTTCATACTGTACGGCACTTGTTTCTGAGGCTTAGTCCTCAAGGTATTACTGTTGCACCAAGCACTTACACTACTCAGGTGTTCAGAGGTTAGCGCTATATCGGATTATCGGTGATACTGCAGATCATCGATAATCGGGTATATTCTGCATTTTCAGTGATACTGCAGTTCACCGGTAATCAGACCCTCTCTCTGCTACACCGATCGTGACAGAACGACAGGCCCAAACAAACATGGTGACACTTGATGAACGGATCGATGTGTTAACCGCTACTCTTAAGGAGGTTAGGAAAACAGTTGATACATTGCAGACTCAGGTTAACCAACTGACTGAGTCAATTAAGTGTATTTTAAACTCTGTTGCACCAGTGTCACCCCCCTCTGTAATTCAATCTAGAGTATCCACACCAGGGAAATTCGTAGGGCACCACTCTAGGTTATCTGAATCAGAGAGGACGCGAAGACGCCTAGAGGGTCTTTGCTTCTATTGCGGACAACATGACCATTGGGTACGAGATTGCAGGAAAAAGTCGAGAAAATTTTTTTCGGGGATGGTGAGAGGCCCGAGTTCTAAGGAGTCTGCTGCGCCATCCCTGGGAAATACAGGTTCTGGTGCTAGTTCAGATCCCGGCCTCCAGAAACCATGTGTTGGTGTAACTAAACTTATGGTGGGAAATCTGTCGCTTAAATATCACCCCGATTTAGATACCTCCCGTCCGTCTGATACATCTTTTCCATGTTCACAGTGTAAAGAGGATTTTGTATATTATGCAGATCTCCTCAATCATAGAAAGTCCCACGTACATCCTGCACCACCTATTATTCCTGAGGAATTGCATTCTGGTGAGAACTCGTATAGGGGAAGTGCGACCTCACTGGGATCAGAGATTAGTTTTGAGGAACAACAGATAGAGAGCTACTATGCGGATAACATTTCCGAACTTTATGAGAGTGATGGCTCTATCTATAGTCATGAATCTGCTGTGCAAGGGTCAAGCTTGCTTATTGCAGCAAATCGAGTTCAGGAGTCTGAAACCGTACAGTCTTCAGCTCCATCATCTGACCAGATTCTAAGTAACAAGAAACCATTCATGTTCTGAGCATAATTTAGATCTTGTCAACCATAATAGGCCCTACTTTAAGGGATACATATATTCGTGTTCTGAGTGTGGGGACTCTTTTGTACCTGAGGGACAACCTGTGACTAATGGGAAATCTCACATAGGTGAGAAATTATACGTGTGTCCTGTATGTGAGGAGAAACTTCTCAGTCATGGGAAGTCTCACACCAATGAGAAAACGTATTCATGTTTTGAGTGTGGGGTCCCTTTTGTACCCGAACTACCGCTTGTTGCTCATGGGAAATCTCACACTGGTGAGAAGTTGTACTGGTGTTCTGTGTGTGAGGAAGAACTTCTCAGTCATGGGAAGTCTCACACTGATGGGAAATTACATTAATGTTCTGAGTGTGGGAAATGTTTTAAACATAACACAAATCTTGTCAATCGTAGAAACTCACACTGCGGGGGATGGCTTTATTCATCTCCTGAGTGTGTAAGATGTTTTGTAAATAACACTGAACTTCTCAGTCATTGGAAGTCTCACACCGATGAGAAAACGTATTCATGTTCTGAGTGTGGGAAATGTTTTTTTCGTCTGATGCACCGGTTGTCACTCATGAGAAATCTCGCACCTGTGAGAGCTTGTATTTATGTTCGGAATGCGAGACATTTAGTGACTATTACATTTATACCTTGTTCCAAAATTCTGAATCTGACACAGGACGGTCCTCGACTTTGGTATCTGATCAGGTGAAGTGTGGGTATGAGATGAGGACGTCGCTATCATTGTCTCCTGGGGCGTGTCCGGAGTCCACGCCTCAGTGGGGGGGTACTGTGAGGAAACGCGGAAAAGCCGCCGCGTGTGCCAAGAGCTAGGCGGCTGACTCCGCGTCCTACGCGGCGGTTTGCACGCGTCTGGCTGTGTGGTGGAACGCAGAAAAGCCGCCGCATGTCCTGACAGCAAAGCGGCTGTTTGCATGCAGCAGCATGTGCTTGGTGTGGCTGGGTCTGTTAGTGCATCTAGGCAGATGGAGAGCTATGCTCGCGCGGGCCTAAATGCAGGACCTTTATACCAGCAGAGGAAGTGTCAGCTGATCAGGAAGGTCAGCTGATTCCTGCAGGACTCATGATTGGCTGAATGGTTCGGGCGGGGCAGCAGAGTCCAGCAACTATATATTCTGCTGCTTAGTCAGTTGCTGGTTGCCTGTCGTTGCATCACTACGTGGTAGCACGCAGACCCTTAGTCAGATCCGAAAGTGTGCCGGGACCAGCTGGAGCTGTAATCCTACACTTAGCTAGATTCTGTTGATAGTCTAAAGTACTAGTTTGATTGTGATTATCTGTTATGACTTTCTGCCTGTCTGACTACACTGCCTCTGTCTTCTGATCCTGTACTCTGTTTGCCTGTGAGTTGCCGACTTGGCCTTCCTGACCCTGAGAGCTATCTCTATCGCTAGGAGATAGTTCATACCTGTATCTGCTGGGCACCTGTTCACAGGGCCAGCTCTGTATGTGCTGGGCACCTGCTCCATAGGGCCAGCTCTGTATGTGCTGGGCACCTGCTCCATAGGGCCAGCTCTGTATGTGTTGGGCACCTGCTCACAGGGCCAGCTCTGTATTTGCTGGGCACCTGCTCCCGAGGGCCAGCGCTGTATTTGCTGGGCACCTGCTCCTCAGGGCCAGCACTGTATGTGCTGGGCACCTGCTCCACAGGGCCAGCTCTGTATGTGCTGGGCACCTGCTCCGTAGGGCCAGCTCTGTATGTGCTGGGCACCTGCTCCATAGGGCCAGCTCTGTATCTGCTGGGCACCTGCTCACAGGGCCAGCTCTGTATTTGCTGGGCACCTGCTCCTCAGGGCCAGCGCTGTATTTGCTGGGCACCTGCTTCTCAGGGCCAGCACTGTATGTGCTGGGCACCTGCTCCACAGGGCCAGCTCTGTATTTGCTGGGCACCTGCTCCACAGGGCCAGCTCTGTATTTACTGCCCCAGGGCCCATCCTGTATTCATTGGGAACCTGCTCCTCAGGTTCCTCAAGCTTGTTATTCTGTACCCCGATATTTCTGATACCCTGTTGCCGAACCTCGGCTCGCTCTTAGACTCTGCATCTGACTCCTGATTCTGTACCCCGATATTTCTGATACCCTGTTGCCGAACCTCGGCTCGCTCTTAGACTCTGCATCTGACTCCTGATTCTGTACCCCGATATTTCTGATACCCTGTTGCCGAACCCTGCTTGTTTATTAGTCTCCGCCTCTGCGTTCTGTATCTGTACTGTATTTGTCCGTGTGTTACGACCTGGCTTGCCTGACTTCGAGAACTGACCTTACTGTTAGAGGCAGTTCCCAGATCTGTTAGTGACACTCTCTCCTAGGTGTCACTCACGTTCTGTCCTTCCTACGCTCCGCCTGGCTCCTCCCCCGGGAGAGTCCAGGCCTTCGGAAGGAACCTGTATTGCTGCAGTACTTCATACTGTACGGCACTTGTTTCTGAGGCTTAGTCCTCAAGGTATTACTGTTGCACCAAGCACTTACACTACTCAGGTGTTCAGAGGTTAGCGTTATATCGGATTATCGGTGATACTGCAGATCATCGATAATCGGGTATATTCTGCATTTTCGGTGATACTGCAGTTCACCGGTAATCAGACCCTCTCTCTGCTACACCGATCGTGACAATATGCAATACAATTTGTACAGCATCACTGACAGCAACACAGAGTCTGAGTCTAATTGGCTCCATGACCTCAACAATCCCTATGGTCCGGTGGGCCCAGTGGCACTCCAGGGAGTGGCAGATGGGTTTTCTGGCACAATGGCACACCAGAAAGATGTCACAACAAATATTAATCTCACAACCCATGAGGGACAGTTTAGATTGGTGGATCAAGCCAATAGGGAGAACCTATCAAGATCTCTGCAAATCTACCCATCCTCTCCGACCATAATTACTACAGACTGGAGTCAAAAAGGATGGGGGGGTTACCTAGGAAAACAGGTAACACAGGGCACGTGGAATCCTCAGGAATCAAAACTCCCAGCAAATATCCTGGAAATCAGGGCAGCGCATCTTGTCCTAAGAAGATTCAGTCACCTGATACAAGGAAAAAATGTCCTACTCAGGATGGACAACATCAACAGGCAGGGTGGTACAAGATCCAGAAACTTACTTCGGGAAGTTACCCCTATATTCGAGATTGCGGAGGCACATCTTTTGAATATATCAGCAGCATACATTCCAGGGATAGAAAATACTGAAGCAGACTATCTGAGCAGACATCACCTCGACAACGAGTGGTCTCTGAACAACGACATATTCCTACAGATATGCAACAACCTGGGGACGCCAGAAATCAACTTAATGGCAACGGCCAAAAACACGAAATGCAAAGATTACATGTCCAGGTGGATATCCAAGAAGGCAGTAGCAACCGACGCGCTACTAGCGGACTGGAATTTCAAACTAGGATATGTATTCCCTCCAGTACCGCTGATCCACCGACTATTACTGAGACTGCTCAGGGAACAAGTCACCCTGATAGCGATCATTCAATTCTGGCCCAGACGACCGTGGTTTCCACTGCTTTGGCACCGCAGTGTGTCCCAACCCTTGAGACTACCTCGATGCTCCAATCTTCTTCATCAAGGCCCAATACTTCATTCCAATCCTCATCGGTTAGAACTAACAGTATGGACATTGAGAGGGAAAAACTGGAGTTACTAGGTTTTTCAGACGCAGTATTTAACACCATACTCAAGGCTCGCAAATCATCTACAAAAACTGCATATGAAAAGATATGGAACCACTTTATAACTTTTGCAAATAATGTGGGTTGTGATCCTCTTAAACCACAGATTAAAGATATCCTCCAGTTCCTACAGACTGGTCTTGACAAAGGCCTTGGGTATCACTCTTTGAAGGTACAAGTTTCAGCCTTATCGGCACTTACCGATACAAGATGGGATTTGCCCCTTGTGTTGGAGGTCCTATCAGAGCCACCCTTCTCACCCATTACAGATTGTAACATGGTACAGCTGACGTACAAGACAGCATTCCTGGTGGCCATTTCGTCAGCTAGACGTGTCTCAGAATTACAGGCCTTAAGCTCAGAAGAACCATATCTGACCTTCTTCCCGGTCAGGGTTGTCCTAAGACCTATTCAGCAGTTTATTCCAAAAAAGGCGACTGTATATCATTTCAATCAGGAATGGACTTTACCCACTTTATTGAAGGAAGATATGGAAGAACCACATCCCTTGGATGTAGGAGCCGCTCTAAAGGAGTATATCTCTAGGACCAGGGACATAAGAAAGTCAGAGAGACTTTTTATTATAGCTGCAGGCTATAGGAAGGGACTAGTAGCCTCTTCTAGAACAATAGCGAACTGGTTAGTCAAAACCATTCAGGACGCTTATAAAAGGCGCGGACTAACTCCTCCTGAGCAGGTATCTGCCCACTCGACCAGAGGCATGGCTGCCTCCTGGGCAGCGTTCACAAAAGTGTCACCTGAAAAAATCTGTCAGGTGGCAAATTGGACTTCACTAAATACATTCATGAAGCATTACAGGGTAGACCCTGCTGCTAATAGTTCTGTTCAATTTGGAACGAATGTACTATCTGTAAATACTGTGTGATGCATATAAGTAAAAAAAAATATATACGGTATATAAAAAGTTGAAAAAAAAAAAAAAAAAAAGGAAAACAGAATATAAGATTGTGTATAAGAACAATAAAAAACTTCTAAATCGCACCTCATCCCTCCCTAACTTTTGACTAGTTATCTCCCTATCGTGACTGCCATGGAGACATATGGAATAAGGAAAATTGGAATACTTACCTGCCGGTAATTTTCCTTTCCAGATGTATCCATGGCAGCACGAGGCTCCCTCCCTATGATTCGGTGATTCCGAGTTATAAGACTAAGGGGGGGGGGGGGGGGTCAGTAGGGAATTCATTTATACACTGTGTCCTATGGGGTGAAGTGGGCGGGACTTAACCCTATCGTGACTGCCATGGATACATCTGGAAAGGAAAATTACCGGCAGGTAAATTACCGGCAGGTAAGTATTCCAATTTTCCTTATTTGTGAAGCCACTGAAGTACATTACGTGTGCAATGAGGGCATTTTTTCAAATTTGCAAAAAAGATAAAGCTGAAACAAAACACTATTTAAATGCAAGTGGTTTTCTATTCAAAATCAAATTACATAATCAAAATCCACGCATATAAAATCCACGCATATTAACAGATGCATCATGAGCTGGCGACCACGAATAACTTGTGATCACGAGCTGTTTTTTGCGATCACGAGTTCATAATCGGCATCCGTGATCTCGATCACAAATGCACTTGTGATCGCACTCGTTACTAGAGATGGCCTTCAACCTCCCGAGTTCGACCCGCCCCCTATACTACATCATTATTCTAAACTTTGACCTTCTACATCACAGTCAGAAGACACATGGTAGCCAATCAGGCTGCACTCCCTCCTGGAGCCCCCCCCACCCTTATATAAGGCAGCTGCATCAGCCATTATCTCACTCGTTGTGGCTGCAGTCAGGGGCATCTCACCCACCAGGCAAGTATAGGCGGTTGCCTGGGGCGCCATGAGGTGGTGAGGCGCCATGAAGTGGTGAGGCGCATTCCCCCGCCGCTGCTACCGTGACCATGGTTTTTTTTTTTTATATTATATTATCTCCCGACTCAGACCCCGGTGCTCGGCACGCTACCATGTGCTCAGCAGTGCCTCCACCTCCACTTCTGCCCAGCCAATAGAGCAATCAATACTGCTCTTCTCTGCCAGGCTCCTTCTTTAAAGCCGTGCCCCTTCTTCTCAGTAGCCACAAAGGTAAAGTGTTTACCTCATATTGCCCAGCCTTTAACTCCGCCCCACGCCAGTCAAACCAGGAGCCAGCGGCCAGCCAGCTTATGCCCCCGACAGTCTGACCCCCCACCTGTGTCACTGGCTGCACACAGACACTGGAGCGAGACAGCCAGGGGACAGATGCAGTCACAGAGAGAAGAATGTGATGTGTCCGTGTTGGAGCCCCGCCCCCGCACAAGACAGCAACACAGCCCGGGAGAAGGGAAGTTTCTGCTTCAGAGTAGTGATGGGAATTCCGGCTCTTTTCAGAGAATCGACTCTTACTCTTCTGAATCGGCTCCCATTAAAGAGCCGGCTCTTAAGGCTCTGAATCGGCTCTTCATTAAATATCACTAAACACCACTCAGAATCGGAGTAAAAGCCCCGCCCCCGTGTCTATATGACAATTCCAGACTGCTTCTCTGACTGGGTCAATCCCTCCTGCTACTGCTCTGCTCCGCCCCATACACTCCTACAAGCTGCAAGAGGAGGACTACATCTCCCAACATGCCTCAGCGCCCTTTATTGCAGAGCAAAGCAGAGCTCTGTGGGGTGGCTGAGGCATCGGCTCTTTCAAAACTGAGAACCGGCTTGTTGTTCGCAGCAAAGAGCCGGCTCGTTCGCGAACGACCCATCACTACTCCAGAGATGATAAGCTGCATGCACAGGCAGAAGAGAAGGTATGCAGGCAGGCTGCTAAGAACACTTCCTGTCCTGTGTGCAGACTCCCAGTACTGCTATAATTGCTAGAATGTGCCCTGCTCTTTTGATACTAGAGTTTTCTTTGAAAGCTGGTTAGGCTGTAGGCTGGTAAAGCTGTAAACCTGTGCTTTAGTGCTGTCTCTCCCTCTCCCCTCTCTGTTCCTCTGCACTCTCTTCCATCTTATGCTGTCTCTACCCCTCTCTGTTCCTCTGCACTCTTTTCCATCTTATGCTGTCTCTCCCTCTCCCCTCTGTTTCTCTGCACCCTCTTCCATCTTATGCTGTCTATCCCTCCCCCTCTCTGTTCCTCTACCCCCCTCTTACATCTTATGCTGCCTCTCCCTCTCTACTCTTTCCCTCTGCTCGGATTACGTGTATTTTCTGGTGAAACGCTTCCACATTACGATTATTTTCTGACAACGCTGCCCCATTATGATTATTTTCTGGTGAAACGCTTACGCTGCTGCCCTATGATTAATTTCTGGTGAAATGCTGCTGCAATAAGTGTATTTTCTGGTGAAACGCTGCCACCTTACGAATATTTTCCGGTGAACTGCTGCTGCAATAAGTGTATTTTCTGGTGAAACACTGCCACATTACGATTATTTTCTGGTGAATTACGATTCTGAATTACGATAATTACTATTATTTTCTGATGAAACATTGCCGCATTATGATTATTTTCTGGTGAAACGATGCTGCATTATGATTATTTTCCTGGGGGGAGGGGCTTGGGAGGGGGAGGGGGCGCCACAGGTTTTCTTGCCTGGAGTGACAAAATGACTAGAGGCACCCCTGGCTGCAGTAATTAGAGAAGGGAAAGGAACCTGCTGTAGACATAGGGAAAGCTTAGTTAGGCTCTTGTTAGGCTTGTTAGCTTGCTCCTTGCTGATACTTATTGCTAAGAAGCACACCAAAACAGCTCTTTTGAGAGTTAATGTTCTTTTGATGTGTGTTTTTTTTTGTGTGGCCCACTGACACTTGCATATACAGCCCTGTCAGTCGCAGGCAGCTGGCCCTTGCTAATTACTATACTGTGCAAGGCCCAGCACATTCAGTGACTACCTTTTCACAGTACCTGTGTGTGTGACAGCTGCACATTTGTAATACCAGTCACTGCATACCTGTTTATGTTTACTGCACCTGAGTGACAGCAGTATGCAGTGTTATATACCAGTCACTGCTCCTATTCATGGTACCTGTGTGTGTGACAGCTGCACATTGTATTGATTCCAGTCACTGCATACCTGTTCAGTGCACCTGCGTGACAGCACGCATTGTTATATTATATACCAGTCACTGCATACCTGTTCACTGTAACTGTGTGTGTGACAGCTGCACATTGTATTGATACCAGTCACTGCATACCTGTTCAGTGCACCTACGTGACAGCACGCAGTGTTAAATTATATACCAGTCACTGCATACCTGTTCACAGTACCTGTGTGTGTGATAGCTGCACATTGTATTGATACCAGTCACTGCATACCCGTTCAGTGCACCTGCGTGACAGCACACAGTGTTATATTATATATCAGTCACTGCATACCTGTTCACGGTACCTGTGTGTGTGACAGCTGCACATTTGTAATACCAATCACTGCATACCTGTTCAGTGCACCTACGTGACAGCATGCAGTGTTATATTATATACCAGTCACTGTATACCTGTTCACGGTACCTGTGTGTGTGACAGCTGCGCATTGTATTGATACCAGTCACTGCATACCTGTTCACTGATAGAGATGGCTTGAACCTCCGATTTTCAGTTCACAAACCTCGAACTTCCGCAAAAGTTTGGTTCGCGTGAACTTTTGCGAACCCCAATAGACTTCAATGGAGAGGCGAACTTTGAAAACTAGAAACATTTATGCTGGCCATAAAAGTGATGGAAAAGATGTTTCAAGGGGTCTAACACCTGGAGGGGGCGTGACAAAGTGGGATACACGCCAAAAGTCCCAGGGAAAAATCCAGATTTTACACACAGCAAGGTTTAAGGGCAGAAATCACATTTTATTGCTAAATTGGAGGCCTAAAGTTCTTTAAAACATCTTGCATGTGTATACATCAATCAGGTAGTGTAATTAGTGTACTGCTTCACACTGACAGAGTAAACTCACTGTGTAACGCACCTCAAACAGCTATTTGTGTAGTGACGGCTTTGCTGGACTGGTGCGCACCATGGCGAGAGTGCAGACGATGGCTGTTTTCAAGCCCATTTGGTCAGGCTGAGGTAGCTGAATGACAGAACAACAGTGACTGAGTGTCCAGCTGATCGAATTTGGTCTGTCCACAATGAAGCAACGACTTTATTATCTATCTTCTTAGGTCAGGTGTGCCACCCAACCCCAACACACTCATTTAGCCGGTCATTGCTTCATTGTGATACGCAAGCCTCTTCACCGCGGCAAGGTAACAATCACGAAGGTGAATTTACACATCTACATGCCTTTTGTTTAATTGTTGCAGCTGCAGTGCAGCCAGGAAAATTAGGCAGGCATGTACACGCATCAGAAAATTATTATAGCGGCCGCTGCTAGCAGCGGCCTTAAAAATTTAGGAATCCACCTGGAGTCCTGGACACTGTTGGTGGTGGCGGAGAAGGCAGTCAAGCGGCCTGAAGGCAGAGATGCTGTGTGGGGACCGACTTAGTCTTGGGGCAGGCAGTCACACGGCGTGCAGACAGAGATGCTGTGTGTGGGAACTGACTTAGCCTTCGGGTAGGCCTGCCCATGCTTTGCAGACCAGGCATCCATGGTCAGATGGACCCTTGACCTAACGCTGTGTGCCAGAGATGACACCACTTGCCTTTCAACATCACGGTACAGTTTGGATATCGCCTTTTTTGAGAAATAATTGCGTGATGGTATCTTACACTGCGGTGTGTGGCTTTGCTTTTGTGTGCCGCTTTTTATCAGGTGGTCATCCCATTGCAGTTTGTGCTTTTGTCATCATGTGCCTTCGTAAGGTAGTTGTCCCTACGCAGGTCTTGGTCTTTCCACGGCTCAATTTTCGGTGGCAGAGCGTACAGATGGTATTGCTCTCATCTGAGGCAGACACACAAAAAAAATTCCTCACCGCTGAGCCCTGGGATGATGGCACTTTGGTGATGGCTGCTAATGGAGTGTTAAGTGGGGGGCCAGAATCAGAGCAGGATGAGGAAGATATGTCATGCTTCCGTGCGGAAGCTGGGGTGTTCTGTGTTAAATAGTCAACTACGTCCTGACAATATTGGGGTTGATGACACGTGCCTTCTTCTGAACACTGTACTTTAGTCGATGAGGGCCGCACGAAATCACAACAGCGCGACCTTGAACAGACCTTCCGGGTGGCCTGCCTCGGGCTCTGCCTCTTGTTTTGTCCATATCGGGGAGATGAAGTGAAAGGTATATCGGGGAGATGAAGTGAAAGGTATATGCACTGACTTGACTAATACAATGTGCAGTTACACAGGTGCAGTGAAAGGTATGCAGTGACTGGTATTACAATACAACGTGAAGCTGTCACACAGGTGCAGGTAACAGGTATGCACGGACTGGTATATAAAACAGCGTGCGGTCACACAGGTGCACTGCACAGGTATGCAGTGACTGGTATCAATACAATGTGCAGCTGTCACACACACAGGTACCGTGAATAGGTGCAGTGACTGGTATATAACACTGCGTGCTTCTGTCACGCAGGTGCAGTAAACATGAACAGGTATGCAGTGATTGGTATTACAAATGTGCAGCTGTCACACACACAGGTACCGTGAACAGGTAGTCACTGAATGTGCTGGGCCTGGCAGTGGCACAGTAGGAATTACCAAGGGGCCAAGGGCTAGCTGCGACTGACTGACAGAGCTGTATATGCAAGTGTCTGGGACACACACACACACACACACACACACACACACACACACACACACACACACACACACACACACACACACACACACACACACACAAAAATAGATCACAAGAACAACATTAGCTCTCCAAATAGCAAGGACCAAGCTAACAAGCCTAACAAGAGCCTAACTAAGGTTTCCCTATGTCTCTGCAGCAAGCTCTCCCTTCTCTAATTACTGCAGCCACACGAGTGAGGGAAATGGCTAAAGCTGCCTGCCTTTTTTATAAGGGGGGTGGGCTCCAGGAGGGAGTGTAGCCTGATTGGCTACCATGTGTCTGCTGACTGTGATGAAGAGGGTCAAAGTTGACCCTAATGATGTAGTATAGGGGGCAGGTCGAACTCGCATATAGTTCGCGTTCGAACCACCGAAGTTTGCGCGAATCGGTTCGCGGTCGAACCATTCGGGCCATCTCTATTCACTGCACCTGTGTGACTGCACATTGTTATACCAGCAGTCACTGAATACCTTTCACTGCATCTGTCACTGCACATTGTATTATATCTGGGAGTCAGCGCATACCTTTCACTTGAATGGATGGTAGACTTGCCCTCCATAACAGATTCTTGTTAAAGTCAAGTGGTGTCATCTCTGGCACACAGCGTTGGGTCAAGGGTCCATCTGACCACAGATGCCTAGTCTGCAAAGCACAGTCAGGGCAGGTGCATTACTTATACAGCACATTTGAGTCCTTTCTTGGATGTGTGGTGGTAGCCATTTCTCAGGCTCCCACTCCGGACCAGAATCGAACCCTGATTCCCCGGCCATTACCCGTGGTCACCATGGTGCAGAAAGCACCAAAGAGATTTGACCACACAGTTGAATTAATGGCAGACATGCCCTCCATAACAGATTCCCGTTAAAGGATTTCAAGTGTACTCATCATTATACAGGGCCTCAAAAGAGTCCTGTATTGTTATTTTTCATCACTACCTCTCCGAGTCGGGACTTGCGTGCCGTGCCTGCTGCCTTCCTTGGATGTGTGGTGGTAGCCGTTTCTCAGGCTCCCACTCCGGACCGGAATCGAACCCTGATTCCCCGGCCGTACCCTTTCTTTAACAATGGTAGAGAAAGAACCATCAACAGTCTGAGCAGCGATGAACCCCTAGACTACTGGGTGCGCAGGCTTGACCTGTGGTCAGAGCTGTCACAATTTGCCATCCAACTTCTGGCTTGACCTGCCTCAAGCGTCCTGTCAGAACGGACCTTCAGCGAGCTGGAGGCATTGTCAGTGAGAAGAGAAATCGCCTGGGTCAAAAAAAAGTGTTCAGTACCTCACCTTTATTAAAGTGAATGAGGCATGGATCCTGGAGGGCTACTGCCTGCCCGAAGACTAAGTCAGTCCCCACACACAGCATCTCTTCTTGCACGCCGTGTGACTGCCTGCCCCAAGACTAAGTCGCTCCCCACACAGCACCTCTGGCCGCAGGCCGCTTGACTGCCTTCTCCGCCACCACCAACCGGGTCCAAGACTCCAGGTGGATTCCTGAATTTTTAAGGCCGCTGCTAGCAGCGGCCGCTAACAAAACCAATAACAATTTATTCTAGTGCGTGTACATGCCTGCCTAATTTTTCTGGCTGCAGTGTAGCTGCAACAACAAAACAAAAGGCATGTAAATGTGCCAATTCCCCTTTGTGATTGTTACCTTGCCGCGGAGAAGGGGCTTGCGTATCACAATGAAGCAATGACCGCCGGATATATGTGTCGTGGGCGGGGGGGGGCACACCCAAGATAATAAGGTCGTTGCTTCATTGTGGACAGACCAAATTCGATCAGCTGGACAGTCACTGTTGTTCTATCATTGAGCTACCTCAGCCCGGCGACCATATGGGCATGAAAACCGCTATCGCCTGCACTCTTGCCATAGTGCGCACCAGTCCAGCACGGCCGTCACTACACAAACAGCTGTGTGCGGTGCGTTACACAGTGAGTTTGGTGTGTCAGTGTGAAGCAGTACTCTAATTAAACTGCCTGATTCAGTGGCGTAGCTAGACATTGTGGGGCCCCATAGCAAAACCTTCATGGGACCCTCAGATGTTGGCACTCTTAAGCAATGACACCTGCCCCTACCCTATGGATATGATTTAATTAAGCAATTTACATTCTCATGCAATCAACACTGCATATAGTCCATGGGCACTGAGACAAAGTCAGAGGGTGGAGGAACACAAGAAAGTTAATGGTGAATACATTAAGCACCACCTGGGCCCCATAGCGACTATGGCCACTATGGCTATTGATGTATACACATGCAAGATGTTTTAGGCCTCCAATTTAGCATGCAATGTGATTTCTGCCCTTAAAATGCTGCTTTGCGTCACATCCAGATTTTCCCCAGGGACTTTGGGCATGTATCCCACTCCGCCATGCCCCCCTCCAGGTGTTAGACCCCTTGAAACATCTTTTTTAGCACTTTTGTGGCCAGCATAAATGTTTGTAATTTTCAAAGTTCGCCTCCCCATTTAAGTCTACTGCAATTCGTGAAGTTCGCGCGAACCTGAACTTTTGCAGAAGTTCGCATTCGAGGTTCGCGAACATAAAATCGAAGTTTCGAGCCATCTCTACCCGTTACCCGACTCGTGATCACGAGTTACTCGAGATCATGAGTCAGTACTCGTGATTAAAAACCCACCGACTTTAGCGGTTAATTGCAAAGCCCACTTACATGCTAGAAAGACCTAATTTGCAGGATATGTTAAGAAGAACAGTGGGAACTAGGGAATTTTTTTTTAAAAAAAAGACCTTGTAGTTTTTGAGAAAAACGATTTTAAAAAGTTTCAAAGGAAAAAAGTATACATGTAAATGCGGTAAATGACAGTTAATGTAGCAAAACGGTAGTGTAAATTTACATATATCAAAAGAAAAAGCAATGAATTTCATGATGGGGTTTCCCTGGAAACCCCTCCGGAGCTGCAACGCTTTGGCCAGGGATCGCTATACAGTCGCAATATAAAGATCCCTGACATCTTTTCCTATTTTGTATTTTTTTCCCCTTGTTCCCACTGTTCTTCTTAAGATATCCTGCAAATTTGGTGTTGCTAGCATGTAAGGGGGCTTCGCTATTAACTGCTAAAGTCGGCGGGTTTTTAATCTCGAATCACAACGAATATCCCTTGCTATTCATGATCGTGATTACGAGTCATTTCGGAAGTGTGCAGAGTCATGCTTGTGATCACTCGTTATCGTAATCAGGGGTATCCAAGCAACTCTACATATAAATGCTGTTTATCTCATTTGGGACTAACATGCTTTGGTCTCTTAAAGGAAATATCCAAGGAGACACAAAAAAATGACATTTACTTACCTGGGGCTTCCTCCAGCCCCTAAATGCCGCTATGTCCCTCCCAGCAGCTCCGCTCCCAGCCACCGGTCCATGGTCCCTGCCGGTGCAGAGGCTGACCTCATGAGGTCATCCTCTACTGCTCCTGCGCGAGTGCCGCTGTCAATCACTCGCACGTGGTGTGAAATGTACTGCGCAGGTGCAGTAGTTCTTTGCCTGCGTAACACTCCACACCACGTGCGAGTGATTGACAGCAGCACTGTCTCCTGCTGTTTCCAATCATGCGCGGCGATTCATCACTGAATCGCCACGCATGATTTGCTGCATTTCAGTATAAGAAATGGGATAGCAAGCCCCACCCCCTGCTGGGAGTGACGTGCAATGCAGGGCCATGGTGCCAGAGCCACTGCCCACAGGAATGGCGGAGAGCGGCAGTTTTGGCGGCTACCTGATCCACTCAGCCCCCCAGATCAGGTAGCCTAGTTTTTTTTTTTCAATTTTATGAGCCCACTTGGGTCTCTCTTTAAAAACTGCGTGCTATCTTTCATATAAAGGGCCTGATGCAAAAATGAGACTTGCCAGCGTTAAACATTGATGAGTCCAATAATCAGGCAACTATAATGTCGCCTGATTCAACTGCACTTAGCCCTAGGCAGGATTTAAAAAAAAAACTTGCTTTGGCAATCTTATGGCCAAGAGACTTCTTTACACTCTATGTAACTGTTATTGAAGCTGTACACCAGTGGTCCTTAAACTAAGGCCCGAGGGCCGAATGTGGCCCCCTGAGGCCACACACATACAAAATGTACTTATAGATGTGGTCCGCTGCATCTTTAAATACTGGCAGCCCACATATTGAATAGCAGTGCTGGTACCAACCTTCCACATGGAAGCTAGAAAGCAGTCATTTGCTGGCTTCCAATCAAATTCCACATCAGGTGACCCTGCTGTCCAATTGGATGGTAGGTTGTCACCTGGATATTCTTCACTGTCTAGAGCACAAAAACAAAAAATGTGCATACTATCTGCACATGCTGTGTTGGGGGGCATACTATCTGCACATGCTGTGTTGGGGGGCATACTATCTGCACATGCTGTGTTGGGGGCATACTATCTGCACATGCTGTGTTGGGGGGCATACTATCTGCACATGCTGTGTTGGGGGGCATACTATCTGCACATGCTGTGTTGGGGGGCATACTATCTGCACATACTGTGTTGGGGGGCATACTATCTGCACATGCTGAGTTTTTGGCATAATACCTGCACTTGCTGTGTTGGGGACATAACATCTGCTCTGGTTAAAAGGGAGACATGAGGGCTGCCCATGTTAATAGGCGGTGTCTACACTACCTAGGTTCAATGTTATGTTTTACTATCATTTTATGTACATATACTCCGGCCCCCCAGCAGTCTGAAGTATGTTGACCCAGCCCTCGACCGGAAAAGTTTGGGGACCCCTGCTGTACACTGACTACATTGTATCAAAAGGTCAAATCTTCTGTTGTCCCATGAAAAGGTAGAATACAATATTTATAAAAAAATATGTCCTCACTTTTGGGAGATACTGTATCTTTAAACATGTATGCTATGAAATCATTTATTTACAGGGACCCCAATGTGAAAGGGATATGGAGGCTGCCATATTAATTTCCTTTTAAACAATAGCAGTTGCCTGACAGTTTTCCTGATCCTCTGTCTCTAATACTTTTAGCCATAGACCCTGAACAAGCATGCAGCAGATCAGGTACTCTGACTCAGCTGACTCAAGTTTTATTAGATTAGCAATATGCTTGTTCCAGGGTTTTGACTCAGACACTACTTTTTTTTTTTTTTTTTTACAGTTAAACTTTATTTATTTTTTAGAAAATAAGAAATAAGAGAGGGAAAGATACAGGTTTGCACAACAATATTACTTTTGGTAACAATCAGTGAGCTTATAAAGTACTAACAGCATTTGTGTGTACATGTATTACAGTATTAATACAGTATCAAAAGACAATATTCAGTATCGATAGCGAGTGAGATGATAGATACCTGAAGACTACTTTTCAACTTTGTGCAAATAGAGAGAGAGAGAGAGATAGTTGGAAGAATATAGGAAGAGAGGAAGGTCAAAGAGGCCAGAAAAGTGAAGATATGGAAAGAAGAGGTTTTCTGTCTCCTGCTCAGACCCCTGGTCTCCCTTCAAGGATGTTAATATAGTGTTTTACTCCAAGATAGGAATGAAGTTAGGATCGGTAGGATCCATTATTCTGCTCTTCCAAATGCCCCATATTTTAGTAAATTTATTGGGACAACGTCTGGTCAAGTACGTAGTCCTATATAATGGGAGTACATTATTGATCGCTTTTGCCCATGAGCCAATGGTTGGGACTAAAGGTTTTTTCCACAATTTTAATATTTCCCTACTCGCCTGAAAGCAAAGTATTCGGGCCAAGGTTTGTTTATTTTTGGATAGAGTGATGTCCCTGAAATGTCCCAATAGTAAAACAGGTATTGTAAGGGGTGTAGACTCAGACACTACTTATGCCAGAAGACCAACAAGGCTGCCAGGCAACTGGCATGGTTTACAAGGAAATAAATATGGCAGCCTCCATATCCCTCTCGCCTCGGGTTCCCTTTTATGAAACACTACATTTAGTTCTCAATGCTGCAAATAAAACCTAAAATAGGAACAACTGAAGTGGACAAAGGGACAAAGGTTTCTAAAGTAGGAAAACATTTCTGAAAGGGAACAATCCTTCCAAAATGGGGACAACTAGAAGCTTTGCACAGACAAACTACAGGGATATTTTAAACTTTTATTTGTCCACTAGATGTCACTACAATATCATTCATTATCACAGCTCATTTCCCTTTGTTCCTGACTATAACTTAAAGAGAATCTGTACTCTAATATTCTTACAATAAAAAGCATACCATTCTATTCATTATTTTCTCCTGTGCCCCTCTGTGCTGTTTCTGCCACTCTCTGCTGCAATCCTGGCTTGTAATTAACAGTTTTAGGCAGTGTTTACAAACAAACTAACCAGCTTCTAATAGGCTCAGCTAAGCATAGTGTGTGAGTCATTCAGAGTATGCAGGGGCCCTGCAGAGGGTGTGTATCGCTTCTACCAATCACAAGCAGCCCTGCACATTCCACACAATCAAGCTTTAGCCCGACAAACAGGACAGAGGAAAGATACATTGATTTATTACAGAGACAGTGCAGTTAGGAAAGACTGCAGTAAGCCAGAGCAGATTAGAACAGGCATAGGAACTTATAGGATAGAAGAACTAAGGCTGAAAAATTTGTTACAGAGTCTCTTTAACCATTTTTTTAAACTGCCCAATAAACGGCTACACTTTAAAAATAATAGTATAGGAAGCAATCTAGAGATAATCATTTTGTTACAAATCCTGTCGCTAGGCCTTTTTGTTTGGGCTGAAGCCATCTCTTAAGCTACTGCCCCATCGTTAATAAACATACACGCATACATGTAAGGGCATTGCAAAAGCAAATGGTACAGGCCTGGGTATTTGGCCTAAAGAAGATGCGCACTTAGACCTTGTTCACATTGCGTTCCGTTCGCAAGTCCGTCCGCGTTGAGCGGTTTTTGACGCATATTTTTTTTTATTCCCGGGGCTCGGGTGGGCGATTTGTTTTTGTGCTTAGCGGTTTCCTAAGCGTTTTTTCCGAGCATTTTTCTAATGCACTCCCTGATGCAAAAACGCGAACACAATCGCTAGGCAATTGATTTTGTGAGCGTTTCACATTTCTCCTATACTAAATGGTACAGGCACTGCTTTACTGAACGGACAGCGCACGACCCGTGCTGATATAAACCTTCTCATAGACATTCATTGTCCATGCGGTCGGGGGGGCATTGTTAAAAACCGCATGCGGGCATCAAAAAGCCAAAAATGCCTGCAGTGTGAACAAGCCCTCGTGGTACAATTTCCATTGAAAATAAGCAAAAAATAAGTAGAGATGGCCCGAATAGTTCCCGGCAAACTTCCAGGGGTTCGCGATCGCGAAAACCGCGAACTTTTCGGGTTTGGTTTACCCCCATAATGCACCATTAGGGTCAACTTTGACCCTCTACATCACAGTCAGCAGGCACATTGTAGCCAATCAGGCTACACTCCCTCCTAAAGCAACTCTCCCCCTTATAAAAGGCAGGCATCGCTGGCCATTTTACTCACTCGTGTGCCTGCAGTAAATAGAGAAGGGACAGCTGCTGCAGACTCTCATAGGGAAAGATTAGTTAGGCTCTTGTAGGCTTGTTAGCTTGCTCCTTGCTGATTCTTATTGCTAAAAAAAGCACCCCACAACAGCGCTTTTGAGAGCTAATCTTGTTCTTGTGATTTTTTTTTTTCTGTGTGTCCCTCTGACACTTGTGTTGCATAGACAGCCTTGGTAATTCCTACTGTGTGCCACTGCCAGGCCCAGCACATTCACTGACTACCTGTGTGTGTGACAGGTGCACATTGTAATACCCATTACTGCATATACCTACCTACCTATTGTTCACAGTGCACCTACCTACCTACGTGAGTTGAGCGCACGCAGTGTCACTGTGCCTGTCCGCTACCTGTCTGTGTGTGACAGGTGCACATTGTAATACCTATCACTGCATATACCTACCTGTTGTGTTCAGTGCACCCACCTCATCACTGCATATACCTACCTGTTGTGTTCAGTGCACCCACCTACCCAAGTGAGTGCACGCAGTGTGATATGCCACCCCATGCATACCTGTTAACTGCACCAGTGTGACTGCACATTGTATTAGTTAAGTCAGTGCATACCTTTCACTTCATCCCCCCGATATGGACACAACGGACAAAACAGGTAGAGGCAGAGGTAGAGGCAGACCCAGAGGAAGGCCACCCGGCAGGTCTGTGCAAGGTCGTCTTGATGTGATTTTGTGCGGCCCTGGCCCAAAGTACAGTGCTCAGAAGAAGGCACGTCCCATCAACTCCCAAGATTGTCAGGACGTGGTTGACTATTTCACACAGAACACCTCATCTTCCGCAGCCACCAGCGGTACTACAAGCACCACATCCATGGCATTTGACACTTTGCAGGAGTTAATTGGTGGGGAATTAACTGATTCACAGCCATTATTGTTACAACCAGATGAAGGAGCTAAGCAAGTTACACCACCTCATATGGCTGAGTTAGGAGGCAACACTATGGACGTAACGTGTGAGGAGGAGGAGGATGATGAAGTACCTGCTGTTGGTGCATTTTTGGAGGAGTCTGAGGCAAGCGAAGCTGGGCAGGATGATTATGATGATTATGATGATAGGGATCCCACATGGGTTCCTAAGAGATAAGATGACCAAGGGGACAGTTCAGAGGGGGAGTCAGAGAGGAGTAGGAGGAGACGAGTTCCTGAAAGAAGCAGGGGGAGCTCGTCGTCAGAAACAGCTGGATCTGGTCTGGATCCAACTTTGTGCAGATGGCGTCTTTCATGCTGTCCAGCCTGTTGAAGGACCGCCGTATAAAAAAACTCAAGGGAAATGAGCTGTACTGGGTGGCCACGCTACTAGACCCTCGGTATAGGCACAAAGTGGCGGACATGTTACCAACTCACCTGAAGGCAGAAAGGATGCAGCACATGCAGAACAAGCTGGCAACTATGCTTTACAATGCGTTTAAGGGTGATGTCACAGCACAACGCAATAAAGATACCACTGCCAGTAATCCTTCTCCCATGTCCACGCAGGCAAGGATAGGACGCTCCAGCGATCTCATGGTGATGTCGGACCCACCCTCCACCAACGCCTGGACCGGCAGGTAGCCGACTACCTGGCCTTAAGTGTGGATGTAGACACTGAGCAGCGATGAACCCTTGGACTACTGGGTGCGCAGGCTTGACCTGTGGCCAGAGCTGTCACAATTTGCCATCCAACCTCTGTCTTGCCCTGCCTCAAGCGTCCTATCAGAAAGGACCTTCAGCGCAGCTGGAGGCATTGTCACTGAGAAGAGAAGTCGCCTAAGTCACAAAAGCATAGCTCCCAAATGTCCCTCTTTTGGAGGGACAGTCCCTCTTTGGCAGCCCTGTCCCTCTTTTCTCCTCATTTGTCCCTCTTTTAGGACTTTGCCCTCTTTCTATGTAAATATATATATTTTTCTACTAAAAAAATGTGTTTGATTGACTCTAAACTTTATTCCTATCCTTTAAATTAATATATTACTTATTTTAAAATGTTAATATGAAGGAAAATGAAGTAGGATAGAAAGGAACAGTGTGTTTTGAATTATAAAGCAACATATTTTTCTTATGAAATCTTTATGGTATGCGTGACTAGGGGTGTGCCGGGGTATGATTAGGGGTATGGCAGGGGCGTGGCTTAAGCGTCCCTCTTTCTCATCTCAAAAAGTTAGGAGGTATGACAAAAGTGTTCAGTACCTCGCCTTTATCAAAATGAATGAGGCATGGATCCTGGAGGACTACTGCCCGCCCGAAGACTAAGTCAGTCCCCACACACAGCATCTATGCCTGCACGCCGTGTGACTGGCTGCCTGCCCCAAGACTAAGTCGCTCCCCACACAGCATCTCTGCCCACAGGCTGCTTGACTTCCTCCTCCGCCACCACCAACAGGGTCCAGGACTCCAGGCGGATTTCTGAATTTTTAAGGCCGCTGCTAGCAGTGATTTCTGCCCTTAAAATGCTGCTTTGTGTCAAATCCAGATTTTTCCCCGGGACTTTTGGCATCTATCCCACCATGCAAAAACTCAGATGGTAGACCCCTTGAAACATCTTTTCCATCACTTTTCTGGCCAGCATAAGTGTTTCTAGTTTTCAAAGTCTATTGCGGTTCGCGGACGATCGCGCGAACCAAACTTTTGCGGAAGTTCGCAAACCGAAAATCAGAGGTTCGGGCCATCTCTAAAAATAAGCTTGTTGATGTCCTAAATTGACTGTGAACATATCCTATACAATAAAATGCAAGTGTCCCTGCGTCATCAACTGAATAGTTGTGTGTCCCTGTTTTTTTGTACCGAGCATGTGAGCAGCCAGGGCAGTTAGGACACAGGGCCGGAGCTGACAGTTTGCTGTGTGTGGTTCACAAAGGTTCTCATTGCATTGTGGGAAATAACAGATTTTTCCAACTGCCAAGCAAGCAGCTCCCTGTGCGCATATACTTCAGACAGTGGTGGGGAACGAGCAAGCGGGACGCGTATGTGCGAGCTTTGCGGGAGGCAGCGGCTGTGACCTTGATACTAGTGTATATATATATATATATATATATATATATATCTATCTATATATATATATATATATATATATATATATATATCTATAATCATTAAAATTATATATTTATAGGTATTCGTTCAACAATTTAGTTGATCGGAAAACCATCTTTTTTTCTAATATGTTGGGATGAATAGGAACTACAGATTGGTTCGTTGAGGGTAAAATATTGATGCATTGATGACATTGTTTCTGCATTTATTTGATCGCTTGGGTAACTCTTTGCTAAAAATTGTACCGTTAGTGGGCACTTATGGTAATCTTGTAAATTTTTACTTGTTTAATTTTTTTACTTTTAAAATGGAAGGTATAGTATTCCTTATGGAAAATCTGTAATTGGAGCTGCTGTAACTGTTGGCTCTGTGTTCTGGGTTCAGTTTTAACTTATCTGCCCAAAACTTGATGTGATTTGTCGTAGAACAATTGGCTTTGAAATCTGCTATTCATGCTACTGTATGTCTCTCCTTGCTTCCAATTAGTAGCAGTAGGGTATTGTACCGTGTTAGCCATCAGTAAAAGCAAGAAATTTTAAACCAGGATGATACCATTTATTGGCTAACTAAAAATGAATAAAAACAAGCAAGCTTTCGGCCTTGCAGCCTTCGTCTGGCTTTTATCCTGTTAGTTTGCAAACTGGTGGTACAGACAGCTTTATACATGCAACATCAAAAGGGAAAACAGATATTTTTTCAAGCATAAATACATGTCATTAAGATGCCTTAATTCACACAGACCATCGACATGGGGTTAGAGGCTGTCTGTACCACCAGTTTGCAAACTAACAGGATACAGTATAAGCCAGACGACGGCTGCAAGGCCGAAAGCTTGCTTATTTTTATTCATTTTTAGTTAGCCAATAAATTGTATCATCCTGGTTTAAAACTTCTTGCTGCCAATTACTCATAGAATTTGTCATGACTAGAGATGTGAGCGAACAGTTCGCCCGCGAATCTCTATGTGGCCATACTACTTCCGGGTCGCTATGACCCATAGTAGTACGGCTGCGCTGAGCCGGTGGTGCGCGTCTTTGATCACGCGCCTGTTGCAGGGCACTCTCTGCGCATGAGCGTGACATCACTCATGACGTCACGCACATGCGCAGAAAGTGCCCGGCAACAGGCGCGCGATCAAGGATGCGCACCGTCGGCCCAGCGCAGCCGTACTATTACGGGTCAGAGCGACCCGGAAGTAGTACAGGGTGAGGGTTTCGCCGGCAAACGGGTCGGGAACCATTCGCCGGCATCTCTAGTCATGACACGGGCTGGTAAATTCCTGGCTCAAAACTGATCCAAGGAAATGCTTTATCTGAATAAAAAGTATGACATGGACAGATGGAGGTTCTAACCCAAATTATCCTCGATCGAAATGAGCAGTTCAGCCGCACTTGGGTTCCTTGGCATGAGTTTGAAGCATCAGAACAATATAAGCAGATCATGGGCTCCTAATTGACAACAAGATTGCTCTGGAGGGCATTGAATTTGCGTAATTCCCTGGTGGCTTCTTGACTATTGCAGCTCCTTATGCAGCTTAGTTAGGATGGGGGGCGGATGAGAAGGAGTTTCCTGCAAGCTAGTGTTCCCTGCTGGTCATATAGCCTTTTTCTATATGCGAATGAAGCCCTCTCCAACGATTGGCTGAATTGCTCAGCCTCTGTTCAAATAAGTACTGCAGACTGGGTGTAATGTATTTGCACTTCTTATTGGCTGACTGGCAGTCTGCGGACTATATATAAGTGGCAGAGTGCTGTCTGGGAGTGAGCAATCCTGTTGTGTTTGGTAAGTTGAAGGAGTGGTGGGGGTGAGTTCCTGGTGGTGGCAGCTCTGGGGCTCACCTGCGCTCCCCCATTGTGTTATATGCTGGTTTGGGGGTCCCGAGCAGTGGCCGTGCTCGGGGACCCTGCTTGTCATGTGCACTAGTGTTGGCTGAATTGCTCATCCTCGGCTCAATGAAGTACTGCAGACTAGGTGTAATGTATTTGCACTTCTTAGCTGAATGGCAGTCTGTGGACTATATACAAGTGGCAGAGTGCTGTCTGGAAGTGAGCAATGCTTTTGTGTTTGGTATAGTGTGGAATTGGCTCCCCTGCACCTCTGGGCCTCTCCTCTCTAGGCGCAGCACCGCAGTTAGCACTTTTCTTAATTTTCTTCCTTCTTTTCTTTTTTCTTCCTTTTCTTTCCCGGTAAATTAAAAGAAAAGGTTTACCTAACAAACTCGTATCTGCTCGAGAGCACTAATCCCAGCAACAAATGATTCTTCTGGGGACCTCAGGTAGGTGTTCCCATTGGGCCCTGGGATCCCCGAGTTGACCAACCACCTCCTCTTGTAGAGGAGAAGATAGTGGGATGTCCATAAGATCACATGGGGCAGCCATGTGAAGATAAGCAATAAAGTTAATCCTGAGGGTATTATATATGTACTGTAGATGGGTATGTTGATTGGTTTGTTAAATATGCTCAATCCTGGCTTACGATTTGTATCATCCATACTTCAAGCAGGCACCACTGAATTGCTGCAAAACACGTTGGGCTTGATTTACAAAGCAGTGATAACTGTTATCACGCTGTGAAAAGTGCTTCGTGCAAAATGTAGCGTGAAAACGGCTATCGCGTGGAAAAATTTGCGCGTTAACGTTACATGTTCGCATGATAAATTTGCGTTATCACGCGAACGTTAATGCGTGACAATTTGCGTTATTGCGCCAATGCAAATTTTGGCATGCGATAACCGTTTTTCGCATGGAAACGCGCTAAAATGCGCGCAAAGCACTTTGTGAATCAAGCCCTTTCTGCTCTAAATGTGATAATTGGATGTACTGAACCTTTCTGATATACGGGCATATGATTGCTGTACTATTTTCTCTATTTGTTGTATATATAAAGAGTGTGACATGGGTTCCAGAATTTTGATATGTCCTTTGAACTGCGTTAGATTTTTTTAAATTGTGAAAATGGGTTTGCCGCAAATGTAATGTACGTCAATGGCATTGCACTGTATTACTGATTTTGAGAAAAATTGCATTTGCTCATTTTCAGTATTTAAAATTCAGAGGAAAATCTGCCTCTTTTTCAAGTGAGATTAGTGATTCAATGCAAGTCAATGGGCCGGCATAAAATGTGCATAAAATGTGTGTTTTGCACAATATTCGCGTGAAGAAAAAAGAAATACAATCGAGAGCCCCCAATAGTGTATTACTGATGGACAAATTGCATAGATAGTAGATGAAATTATACTCACAAGTCTGGGTTGCCGGCCTCAGGCAACCACTCATTGCATATGGGGAAATTAGACCTGTCCCCACTCAGGCTGAAAAAGTCGATCTCCGTAGAAAAGAAAAAAGGGTATAAACACCCATCCACCAGGTGGATCACAATGTATAGAAAGGGTACAGAGACGCCAGCAGGATAAAAATAGTAATACCAATTAAAACCAATTAAAATGTGGGTGGCGAGGGTGGACTCGTCTCCCCAACAAATAACACAACCGCTGTGTATGGTGCAATACATGTAATCAAATTTAGTTAGTACTTTTTGGAGTACTAACTAAATTTGATTACATTTATTGCACCATACACAGCGGTTGTGTTATTTGTTGGGGAGACAAGTCCACCCTCGCCACCCACATTTTAATTGGTTTTAATTGGTATTACTATTTTTATCCTGCTGGCGCCTCTGTACCCTTTCAATATTCGCATGAGATTTTGATGTTAATTAGATCAGAATCATTTATTTCGTCAAGTACAAACGGGGGTTGTACCCGGAATTAGTTTTGGCTCATACCGATTCTGGAATGATGAGGGGGATAATGTCCAAACGCCAAGGAGGGGGACAGAGGGAGGCGAAGGTTCAGCAGTGATGACCCAGTTCTTCGTAGAAACCTGCGGTGATGGCCGATGCTGCTGAGGATCCCGAACACTGACATCTGGCATTGCAGGCCAGGGTGTTCCAGTTCAAAAGGTGCAGTAGTGTTAATTTTTGTGGATTGATAGATTTTCATGTAAATTAACTTAATCGGTATTCACAGGCAAAACGCAAAGCATACAAACGCATATAAAAATAGAAGTGCATGAAAGTTCATGCAAAAATCCCAAACACAGAATTGAGCATGCACATGCATAAAACAGTAGGGCAAGTGTGACACCTCTCACCCTTTTTAAAGAGGAGCTGTTAGGTATAAGGTCTCAGAGAAAATAAACACATATATCAGTAGCTAAAGATTGGCTGTACTTACATTACATATGAATTTCACTCTCCACGTTTGTACTTCACAGAATTTTTATATAGTATATGCAGAGATTGATGCTCCTGACAGCTCATGGCAGGTTCCATGTTTTTCTGTCTTCTATGAAGCCAATTGTGTCGTCATGTCAGAGGACCAGCTGCTCGGGTGGATCAGCGCTCCTGCACGGGCATCTTAGCTGCTGCCCGACTGCTTCCCCGAGCCAGCCCCTCCAGCCACCGTAGCGTGGCCTCAGAGATCGGCTCCCAGCCTCCCACACCTAAGCAGGCAAGGAAGAGCTGCCGACCCAGAGCCCAGCGGTACCCCGCTACCCGGGGCGACCAGGACGCCACCAGCACTGCATGTGCAGCCTTCCTCCGCAGCCCGGGTTTGAGGAGGCTACAGGATCCCCCTCCACCACGTGGGACGCTGCGATGGGGCCTAGGAGTCCAGGAAGCCAGCTGGAGCACAGGGGACACCCCACATGCTGGAGGCCTGACCACCACCGCTTCCTGCGGGGCCTCCCACGGGAAATCCAGAGAGGGCCTTCACCAGCCACAGCCTCCACTAGCCGCAGCCCCCAGCCTGCTCGGCCACCCAGGGTCTACCCCTGCCACTGACCAGGTCAGCCTGCACCACCTCCCAGCCCTGAAGTTTAGCGAACAGCCTGCTTCTCCACCCAGCCATGAAGACCCGCGTGGGGTGGGCCACCTGGCGTTTTTCCACAGGGATGGCCACTACTCGGACTGACTGGTTGTATCCTGCAGCCCAAAAAGACTCTGCCTCTGTCTCTCCTCCTGCCTTGGCTCTCTCTCTTTCTTCTACACTCTCTCTTAGCTATCCCTTCTCTCTCTCTTTCTCTCTCTCTCTATACACTCTCTTCCAGGACACACTGCAGGGATCTGGGACTGCTGTGGAGCTGAGCGAGCGCCACCGATAGACGGTAAGGCTGCTCCCCTCACACAGCACTCCAGACTCCCCCACGCGTCCTTCACTGCTTTAGGGGCTCTGTGTATATGTGGGCGTATATATGTATATATGGGTATGTATGTATATGTATATATATATATATATGTATGTGTATATATATGTATGTATGGGTATATGCTTACTGTACTACTGTACCTGATTGTATGTGTTGGATTGTACGCATGTGTTTGTACCATCTCCGACCCTGTTGTGCCAAAAATAATTCCGGGTACAACCCCCGTTGTACTTGGCGAAATAAATATGATTCTGATTCTGATTCTGATGTCCTGCCTGCTTCCTGATCACAGAAAAGCTCGTACTGAATAACACAGTGTGCAGTGAATATTAATTAGCCATGTGGCTAGGAACAATAGCGGACTCCTGCAGTGTACTCTGCCCGGAGATTTATCAGTGCTACGCGCTGGACTGATTACAAGCTGCTGTAACGTCTCATTAGCAGCCGAGGGGAGGGCCCCAGAATGCTTTGCAGTATAGTATGCGGCTTGCGTCCTGCTTGGGTCTAACAGCTTTGCTGATAAGCACACATCAAAGGTAAGAGAGATTTTTATCTTCACTAATGCCTTTTTGGCTTCCTTCTAAACTGTTTAACACAGGAGAATAGAGGTTTAAATTAGCTTCTGCAGCCTGACAGTTACTCTTTAACGATATGAGTGACTACAAATTGCAATACTGCTAAACCAATGCTGGGAAAACTACAGCCTGCGGGTCATATCCTTCAAGTTAGTGATTTTAATCCGGCCCTCCAATAGTGGGCCACATTCCTCTCCTCCCTCCATGCAGAGTTGTGAGTGGTGCTCAGTGATAGGTTAACTCACCCAATCGCAGCTTCCAGTGTCGATCTCCATGGCCACAGTGGAGTCATGTGAGCTGCTGTCTGTACGTGCCAGCTTGTCACATGATGCCGCTATGTCCATGGTGATCGCTGCTAAGTTAAACCTGTCATAACACAACACTAACAACTCTGCAGGGAGGGAAGAGAGATATATGTCCTGCAATGTGGTCCACAAGAGGAATGCAGCCCACCGATACAAAATTTTGTCCACCCCTGTGCTAAACGGTTCCAAAACAAACAAACACATTTGTCCTGGAAAAAAAAAATAGACTAAATTACTTATGATATACTCAATTTTGTATTTACTTTTTAAATCAAAAACATCACACAGAGAATTTAGTATATTGAAGTGGTTAAAAAGATTCTGCAATGAAAGAATGAGACTGCGAGAACTTGTAGCCCTCAGGCCTGTTTCATATGGCTGACTGCCCCAAAGGTCACTGTCACTTCCCCGCTGTGTCATCTCAACCCCCACAGGGTACCTATTTGTTGTTTTTTTTTGTTCATTTTGTTTTGTCGTGGCATTCACCACAATGGTATAGACTTCATGCAGAATGCCAAGAAACCATCCAAACACTACCATGTAAAAATACGGAAGGTGATGCAGAAGCTGCCCATGAGATGTTAACTGTGAAGGATTTTAATCTCAATGCTGAACAAGCGCTCCTATCACTGCCCATGTGTTTGTACTGTGTCAGGCAATCCCATGATTCTCGAATCAAGCAACAGTTTCTAGCCAGGTCATTAAGCACTAACATGTGGCTGGGGCTTTAGGGTCTAAATTGTTGAAGAACACTGGAGATCCTAAGGGATTTTTGCAAAATTGTCTGCCACAAAGGTGGCCATACATTATTCTATTTATTATTATTATTAATATTTATTTTTAAAGGTTTTTTTGGAAAAGGGTGGTCCTTTGAAAAATGTAACCAACATTCCATAGACATACAATAGATGTTTCTGAAAAAAAATCTGAATAATAAAAAAATGCATATTTTTCTGTCTGATATTTCCAACACACCTGATCAAATTATTAAACAATAAAAAAAAGCATATTTTGTCCTTGATCAGGGAATTCAAATATTCTTACTATAGAATCGATCATTTTTTATTTATTTTTTCAACTCATGGAAACGCATCAGGTCGATCTGACCAGATGATAAATTTGTACAGCTTTCATTTGCTAGGATGACATCCTGCTTTAGGGTACTTTCACACTGATTCTGTTGCCTCCCAATGGACAATATAATTGCAACACGATGCAATGGTATTGTTCGTTTATAGGTTACCAATAGTTTTACATTACACCAAAAACATACATTAGTGGTTCTCAAACTTTTTCAGCTGAGGGCACCCTTGATGATGTTGATATGGCAAATGCTACAACAATAACCCCAAAATATGAAAAGCAGCTACCGGTATTATAAAAATGTAATAATAAATGCAGCAGTCATTACTCCACATAGCAAATGCAGCAAATGTTACCCCGCATATGAAATGCAAAAATACAGCATGCATTACCCCCATATGAAATGCAGCAAACAATACACCGTATAAGAAATGCAGAAAACATTACACCCCCATATAAAATGTAGCAAACATGATGCCACATAATACATGCAGCAAACATTATGCCCTTTAAGAAATGCAACAAACATTATACCCCTTATAAAATATAGCACACATTACGCCCCATGTGAAATGCAGTAAACATTACCCACTATATGAAATGCAGCAAACATGATGGTACATAAGAAATGCATCAAATGTTACCCCACATATGAAATGCAACAAATGTTGCTACACATGTCTCTGGAATATGAAATGCATCAAACTTTAATTCGAATGTGAAATGCAGTAAAGATTACCCCCATATGAAATCCAGCAAACATGGCTCCACATAAGAAATGCAGTAAACATGATGCCATAATAGAACAGAAATAGAAGAGGAGGCATGGTCCTAGGTCTAAGGGTGCATACACATCAAATTTCCAGGCTCAACACTCCAGCAAACAAATGTATAAAAAACATCTTGCTAATCAAGTTCTGCAGACATAAGCTGACAAGTCTTTTAACTAAGCAACTTGTACCCGAAGTTAAAAATACCAGATTTGAGAGAGATGATCCTTTAAGGCAGCTTCACCACATCATGTGCAGAATTCTCAGCACGAGAAATAATATTTATGACGCGCTGCATGAAGTGCACAGAAATAATTCATAAAACAGAAAATAAAGACGTCACTTGGAGCCTTTTGGCTGAGCAGAAGACATGCACACACAGCCACACATAATTCTGGTCTGAATTAATATACTCCGGTTCAGATGATCACACTGCAGCATTGTTCGGAGCTGCCAGTGACTATATTGAATCAGACCCGTGCAAAGGAAGCTTAGCACAGGCCTGCAGGCTTGTGGAGGGATGCCCTGTGCAGAGGTAAGTAATCCATTCATTCCTTATCATAGAAAAACATGCACGCATGCAGCAGTAATACCGGTAAGCTAAGCATATTAAGCACATGAAGCAAGCCATGCCTTTATCTCACGCATCTGTGTAGTGCATAAGATCCTTTGTACCATTCCAAATAACACATGCTTTGCAATGCTGAGATTTGATTCATCAGTGCAGATCAGGTACATTTGTAGAATCTACAAGGGAACACATATCAATCTTCTCTCTAAGGAAAAAGAAGCAAATGCAACTGCAGTCTTGATTTCAGACAGGAATGATGTGTTTTTACACTGCGAGTATTTTTCGTCCCTCGTTTTTTGCCTTCTGGATTCCTCCTTATTTCACTGCACTAAAATAAATTGCCCCATGTGACAGTTTAGAATGATAGATTGGACAGTCTTCATGATCCAGTGCTGGGAGGGGCACAGAGGAGCGCTCACCCAGCTCACACAAGAGGGGCTCATCCTTGTTTATTCAAATAGTACGAAAAAACTGTATACCCTCCTCACAGCCAGCATTGTGATTCAGGGCTGGGACCCACTAGAGCGTTTTTTTTTTAGCGTTTAGGGAGTGATTCAAAATGCTAGCGATTTCCCTAAACGCTCGGCTAATGTTAATGGATGGGCCAAATTCCACTAGAGCGATTGCGATTAGCAAAATCGCTATCACAGGACATGCAGCATTTTGGTGGTGTTAGCGTTTGCGTTAGCGTTTCTGCAATGTAAAGTATATAAACGCTGGCGTAATCACTCATGAATCGCTACACATAGCGATTTGAGTGCAATTTTAAATTAATGCAAACTGTAAATAAAATTATGATACATTGAAAGGGCCAATCAGAATTAACATCGCAAATTGCTACACAATCGCTGGCAAAAAGCTTACACTTTTTAAAATTGCTAACAAAATCGCCAGAAAACGCTAAAAAAATTGTTTACAAAACGCTAGCGTTTGCAATAGCGATGTGCGATTTCCAGGCCTCAGGCTTAGTTCACACAGCATAACGCAATCGACACGTGCTTAGTGATTGCAGTTTTTCAATGCGATTTTCAGAGTTATATTTAAAGTAATCCGCATTTTTTCACATTCTGAGGGTGATCTCACAGCAGTGGTTCGATTTTTAGAAAATTGAAATCTTGCTGCATGAACCATTTCAGAGTGGTTCTGCTTAACTACTTAAGGACCGCCATAGTTGAAATCTGCGCCCTGTTTTGATGGCTATCTAGCTGGCAGGGCGTAGATTTCAACTCACTGCCACTGCGCGCATCCGCCGTTTTTGACGCTCTCGCCAATCTCGCTTCTGAATCCCCTGCCGTCTCCCGCTACAGCTCACTCACTCTGCCGTCTCTATGACGGCAGAGTTCCTGTGGGCCGGTCAGGAGACACTTTCATTGGCTCCTGAACCTGTCTTTCAATTTACCAATAAGATAACAGAGGTGCCAAAAGGATAAAAGGGACTAAATGAGCTTAAAAATGAATTTGGTAATAGAGGAGGCAGTGGTGGACTTACCTCCTCCAAGCAGAACACACGACTGTAGATTTTCAGTCAAAAAACGTTTATTGGGTACTCCAAAATAAAGTGCAACGCGTTTCGCAGGCAAACCTGCCTCCTCAGGCAATACAGATAGGAGTAAAAAAGCATCTGCTAGTAACATCAAAGCTGAGCGCCTCTGTTGAGACTTTATTTTGGAGTACCCAATAAACGTTTTTTGACTGAAAATCTACAGTCGTGTGTTCTGCTTGGAGGAGGTAAGTCCACCACTGCCTTCAGAGCTGGGACAAGGTCCTCCAGCACCCAAGGCTGAGACACCAAAGTGCGCCCCTCCATCCCTCCCACACCAGCTGTCACACACTGATTGCTATTAGACTAAGAGGCGTCCCAGGGCCCCCAACCCCCCAACACTCTAGTTATCTGGCTTACAGTCACTGCCATGTATCCCCTTTTCTTATTTCTCTCTGCTTCAAACACAATAGGGGAATGATAGCTGGGTGAGTTGTGCGCCCCTTCCTACACTGCGCCCTGAGGCTGGAGCCTTTGCCTCAGCCTGGCCCTCACTGCGTCCTCTATTACCAAATTAATTCTGATGCTCATTTAGTCCCTTTTATCCTTTTGGCGCCTCTGTTCTCTGAGTCCACCCTAGGTGGAGGGTTGTACCCACTTCCTTCTTCTACTATAGAGAGCGACTTCTAAATCCTGAGTGGGGTCAGGACAATCTCCCCACCTGCCTTGACAGGGGTTGCCTAATGGTAACCCTGGTTTGTGAGTATTACATTTTGAATTACTCTATAAATCTTCCATTACCAGTACATACTACACTATATTGGGCTCTTGGTGTTCTCTTCTGTCTTTCAATTGAAGCCAATGGGAGTTGCTTACTTTGAAAGACAGGGCCAGGAGCCAATGAAATCGGCTCCTGACCCGCTCACAGGGCTCTGCCATTGTAGAGACATGCGAGTGAGTGAGCTGTAGCGGGAGACGGCGGGGATTCAGAGGCGAGATTGGTGGGAGCGCCGAAAACGGCGGATGCGCGCAGTGGTGGAGAGTTGAAATCTACGTCCTGGCAGCCAGATAGCCATCAAAACAGGGCGCAGATTTCAACTACGGCGGTCCTCAATTAGTTAAGCAAAACCACTCTGAAATGGTTTATGCAGTAAGATTTCAATTTTCTAAAAAGCGAACCACTGCTGGGAGTGCACCCTCATAGGGTAACACTGCACTAGTGCTTTGCTGATCTCTGGCGATGGTGAACTTATTTGCACCCCTAAGTGTTTGCAGTGACTTGCATTAAATCACGGTAAAATATGCACAATTGCGATTTTTCAAAAAGTCGCAATCGCTGTCATTTTGCAGCAATTTTACAGCAATTTTAAAGCAAGTCAATGGAAGTGTTTTTTTTTTTTAAATCCACAAACGCTCTCTGGTGTGCCAGGGCCCTGAAAGACATATGGAGGCCGCAATATTTATTTCCTTTGAGGCCCCTTTTACACTTGCCTTGCATTGGGTAACACAACGACAATGGAAGGCAATAGGATCTAGCACACTTACCGCGTTGTATTGTGCTGGAAGTGCTAATAGGCCTTCCGTGAGGGAGTACAGTGGTTGACCCCAATGATAAGCCGTGGTCCCGCCCTCAGGACTGTCGGCTCCTATTAAGAATCAAGCAGGGGCAGTGAGCGGCTGTGATTGGCAATCTGGGGCAGTGCCCCCGCCTAATTGGTAGTTTGCTACTGAAAGCCTCCTTACATCGGAGGCAGAGGGGGGACAGAGCAGCATGGCTTCTATATACAGGGAGTGCAGAATTATTAGGCAAGTTGTATTGTTGAGGAATAATTTTATTATTGAACAACAACCATGTTCTCAATGAACCCAAAAAAACTCATTAATATCAAAGCTGAATATTTTTGAAAGTAGTTTTTAGTTTTAGCTATTTTAGGGGGATATCTGTGTGTGCAGGTGACTATTACTGTGCATAATTATTAGGCAACTTAACAAAAAACAAATATATACCCATTTCAATTATTTATTTTTACCAGTGAAACCAATATAACATCTCAACATTCACAAATATACATTTCTAACATTCAAAAACAAAACAAAAACAAATCAGTGACCAATATAGCCACCTTTCTTTGCAAGGACACTCAAAAGCCTGCCATCCATGGATTCTGTCAGTGTTTTGATCTGTTCACCATCAACATTGCGTGCAGCAGCAACCACAGCCTCCCAGACACTGTTCAGAGAGGTGTATTGTTTTCCCTCCTTGTAAATCTCACATTTTATGATGGACCACAGGTTCTCAATGGGGTTCAGATCAGGTGAACAAGGAGGCCATGTCATTAGTTTTTCTTCTTTTATACCCTTTCTTGCCAGCCACGCTGTGGAGTACTTGGACGCGTGTGATGGAGCATTGTCCTGCATGAAAATCATGTTTTTCTTGAAGGATGCAGACTTCTTCCTGTACCACTGCTTGAAGAAGGTGTCTTCCAGAAACTGGCAGTAGGACTGGGAGTTGAGCTTGACTCCATCCTCAACCCAAAAAGGCCCCACAAGCTCATCTTTGATGATACCAGCCCAAACCAGTACTCCACCTCCACCTTGCTGGAGTCTTGAGTCGGACTGGAGCTCTCTGCCCTTTACCAATCCAGCCACGGGCCCATCCATCTGGCCCATTAAGACTCACTCTCATTTCATCAGTCCATAAAACCTTAGAAAAATCAGTCTTGAGATATTTTTTGGCCCAGTCTTGACGTTTCAGCTTGTGTGTCTTGTTCAGTGGTGGTCGTCTTTCAGCCTTTCTTACCTTGGCCATGTCTCTGAGTATTGCACACCTTGTGCGTTTGAGCACTCCAGTGATGTTGCAGCTCTGAAATATGGCCAAACTGGTGGCGAGTGGCATCTTGGCAGCTGCACGCTTGACTTTTCTCAGTTCATGGGCAGTTATTTTGCGCCTTGGTTTTTCCACATGCTTCTTGCGACCCTGTTGACTATTTTGAATGAAACACTTGACTGTTCGATGATCACGTTTCAGAAGCTTTGCAATTTTAAGAGTGCTGCATCCCTCTGCAAGATATCTCACTATTTTTGACTTTTCTGAGCCTGTCGAGTCCTTCTTTTGACCCATTTTGCCAAAGGAAAGGAAGTTGCCTAATAATTATGCACACCTGATATAGGGTGTTGATGCCATTAGACCACACCCCTTCTCATTACAGAGATGCACATCACCTAATATGCTTAAAGGGGAACTTCAGCCTAAACAAACATACTGCCATCAAGTTACATTAGTTATGTTAATTAGAATAGATAGGTAATATAATCTCTTACCCACCCTGTTTTAAAAGAACAGACAAATGTTTGGGATTCATGGGGGCTGCCATCTTTGTCATGGGGGCAGCCATCTTTTTGGTTGAAAGGAGGTGACAAGGAGCAGGAGACACAGTTCCAACTGTCCTGTGTCCTGATTAATCCTCCCAGCTGCACGCGCTAGGCTTCAAATGTCAAATTCAAAATGTAAAGAAAAAAAATTGCACCACACAGCAGAACGAGAACAACAACATCAGAAATCCCATCATGCTTTGCACAGCATCAGGGGAAAAAAGCCCGGGCAGTTTTCTTCTGTGCAGCTAAAAATTAAGGCTTGTATAAGAGAAACAAAGTTCTGATGCTGTGAAACTGTTAAAGAAACACCAGGCCTTTTCAGTGCTGCAGAGTCGATTTTTAGTCTGGAGGTTCACTTTAAGTGGTAGTAGGCTTTCGAGCCTATACAGCTTGGAGTAAGACAACATGCATAAAGAGGATGATGTTGTCAAAATACTAATTTGCCTAATAATTCTGCACTCCCTATAAATATGTGCATCGGGGACATAGGGGGCTATGGGACATCGGAGGAAAGGGGGCATACTGGACACAAGGACACTGGACACAGGGGGACATTGACACGGGACACAAGAGGAAACTGGACACAGGGGGACATGGACACGGGGAAACTGGACACAGGGGGACATGGACACGGGGAAACTGGACACGGGGGGACATGGACCTGGGGAAACTGGACACAGGGGACATGGACATGGGAAACTGGACACAGGGGGACATGGACACGGGGAAATTGGACACAGGGGGACATGGACACTGGGAAACTGGACACAGGGGGACAGAGGACATGAGACGGGGGGGGGGGGGGGCATGGACATAGGGAAACTGAACACAGGGGGACAGAGGACACAGCGGGAAACTGGACACAGGGGAAACTGGACACAAGGGGAAACTGGACACAGGGGGACAGAGGACACAGGGGGGGACATGGACATAAGAAAACAGGACACAGGGGGATGGAGGATACAAGGGGAAACTGGACACTGGGATGGATGACACAGGGGGAAACTGGACACAGGGGAACGGAGGATACAGGGGGACACCGGAGGTTGCCCGGAGCATCTTAAAGTCTAAAAAATAAGGTGTGTGTGTATATACACACACACACACACATACACACACACACATTTATTGCGCAACACGACATGCATAGTTTGACAGTATCCTAAGATAAACCGCAGCAGCACCTCCACTCACACGCTTGTTAGAGCTCAGTATTCCCACCCCCACCCCCTTCATGGAGTCACCTCAGAGGTTGGCTGCTGCCGTGCTCAGACACTACATGTTGTTCTCTGCCCCTGGGTAACGCTGCCTCGTGTCAAATGCTGACACTCGTGGTGTTACAAACGCACCTTTCCGCTGAACTTCCCAACAACTGCCCAGTTCAGCCTCCTATTTTAAAAAAATCTAATAATTCCATAGCAATACGTGTCAATGGTCCCAGAATCAGCGCATTCACAGCATTTGCAATGCATTTGGGTTCATTCATATAAACACAAGCCAAAGTGTGCTCTATCACACATGTTTGCACATGACAAATTAATGGTGATGAAGTTGTGGCACACACGTTACCGGATGACGTAATTTTACAAAATCAAAAGCACATGCATCAGATCATAATGGATTCATTGTGAACTTACCTTAATCATATACTGTAACTCTTCCAGACTTCTTATGCTCCAGATCACAGGTGTCAAACACAAGCCCCGTGGTTCTCCTTTCCATTTTATGTGGGCATCAAGAGATTCCAATGTCCATCCGGAGGAGCACACCAGTGACACCACCTTCACCACCATCACCCCACATAGCAGAGTAGTGCAGCAGAGCAGCGAAATATTTACCTGCTCCAACAATGCGTTGTGTCTCTTCTGTTCTTCCTGGCAGTCTCATGCTCTGTCCTTCCATACCTCCTCCTGATTACGTGACATAAAGTCCAAAAGAGATATGTTAATAAGCGCTCAAAGGCTAGGATAAAGTTCAGTCTCATATATCACCACTCGAGTAGTCTTCAATCTACTATGAAGTAGACTCTCAAATGTCCAGGAACACAGGACCACTTCCACAGTATCCAGCCAACACGTCATAGAAAGAGAGAAATAAAGGTCATAGCGTAATCCAATAATTCAATAGATGCCCATCACCTCTAAAGTGCAGATAACCCAGCACCTGGTGCAGTAACACACTCCCCCTGTGTGTCCGCACTCACCCAGATAGCCTCCAATCGATCCGGAGGTATGGATATACAGGTAATACGGGGATCCGTGAACCAGTCACGTTGCACATCAGAATAGCCTCCAACCGATCCGGAAGTAGGTATATACAGGTAATGCGGGGATCCGTGAACCAGTCACGTTACAAATCTATAACTCAAAGAAGGCTCCAATAGTGTAAAAACATTTAATATACAGATTGAAATACAAGGATGCACTCACAAGGGTCCATAGGCCATGCGCATGTAACAGGTAACTTGGAGCGGTCCCGGATAGCCGCTGCTGCGTATGCCGCCTTGTCTCCTTGCGTCTCCTCACTACTACCGGTCACGTGATGCGTAGTGGCGGAGCTACGCATCCTTGTATTTTAATCTTTATATTAAATGTTTTTACACTATTGGAGCCTTCTTTGAGTTATAGATTTGTAACGTGACTGGTTCACGGATCCCCGCATTACCTGTATATACCTACTTCCGGATCGGTTGGAGGCTATTCTGATGTGCAACGTGACTGGTTCACGGATCCCCGTATTACCTGTATATCCATACCTCCGGATCGATTGGAGGCTATCTGGGTGAGTGCGGACACACAGGGGGAGTGTGTTACTGCACCAGGTGCTGGGTTATCTGCACTTTAGAGGTGATGAACATCTATTGAATTATTGGATTACGCTATGACCTTTATTTCTCTCTTTCTATGACGTGTTGGCTGGATACTGTGGAAGTGGTCCTGTGTTCCTGGACATTTGAGAGTCTACTTCATAGTAGATTGAAGACTACTCGAGTGGTGATATATGAGACTGAACTTTATCCTAGCCTTTGAGCGCTTATTAACATATCTCTTTTGGACAATTCTGTATGTTTGGCAGTACATTGGTTAAAGCGCACCACGCCTTTTGAGTCATTTATATTTTCTCCTTAGCGCAGACTAATCTCTCTTTTATCTGATTACGTGACATGCCTCAGGAGGTAGAGGTACGCTGCATAGAGCGTGTGTCAGGAAGAACAGAGGAGACCGGAAGCAGCACTGGAGCAGGCAGATATTAAACGGCTCCACTGTGCTACTCTGCAGAAGGGGGAGGAGCCGACCCCAACAGTCACTATAGTTTGAGAGTGTTCAATAAATGTTAAATCCTAAAACTATTTGACCCGCGACTTAAGACTATGTTTTAGATTTTGGCCCCTTACGTGTTTGAGTTTGACACTCCTGCTCTAGATGGAAATGCCTGCATTGCATAAAACAGCACTATACATACCCCTAAACCACAAAACATACACAATATTGTTTTTTTAAAATGTGAATCTACTTTACCTGGGTTTTATTCATTAATCTGTGCTGATCCAGTTAATTGAATGCTTATTGTAAATGGGTTTGCTTTTTTCTGGCTTCAGCTGGGTAAACCAATAAAGTATGTGCAGTTCACATCATACTAGCAGGACTATGGAAAATCACAGGGAAAAAAGATATTTATAACTTTGCTTCCCTTTTGATCATCATTTGTCCTCTATTACGAAGTCATATTTTATACATCAGAAGTACACAACATGCCCAGGGCAACTAAAGGATGCAGGAACATAGCCGTACAAATTACATTTATCTTCAAGAGGTCATCATAGAAAATCTGATTGTTTATCTCATTTGTACATAATATGAGAACCCTTTACTGAGTGTTCTAATAGCAGTTCTACACTTCACCAAATCCCGCTGGGTAACTGAAGTGTTGCTACCAGACATTAGCGGGAGCAGTCATGATTTAGGTTGTAAGTCCTGAAACTCTACAGTTGGAATGTGTTCTGTTATACAGTTTAGATTCTAAAATGTTTAACAGGATATAGTCAAACTGCAAAGCCATATGCAAGGCCAGATTTATACTTTTTCTGCGCCCAAGCCAGGTTTGTCCATGTGCAGCAGTGCCCATCCCATTCCAAGTGTAGCCTCCTCTCTCATGTGAAACATCCATGTACTGAAGCACCTTTCTTTCATGTACAGCCCCCTTGGGCATCAGCTTCCCTTTTTCATTTGTTGCTCCCCATTTGCAGCCTTCTCTTTCATATGTAGCTACCCCTTGTTCATGTCCAGATGCCCCCTTGGGCTGTAGCCGCCCAATGCCTGGGCCTTTGTGGCCTTTGCAGAAATCAAGCCCTGAGTATATGAGTACAAGGACTGTAGTCTGGCAGAGATCGGAACTCATTCCCTTGGGCAACAGTTTGCGGCCAAGGCTGTACAGACACGTTACTAACTTCTAGGCTAGCGACCCATTCTGTTTCTAAGCAGGTGGGAGGAGTGCTGACAGAATGGCGCACAACGAAGGGGTGGAAAAGAGAACAATGCACTTGAACAGCGCTCGGATGAATCGATCTATCAGCCAGATTGCTCGCCATCATGGCAAGGAGCATTGGGGCCGGGGTAAACACATTAGATAAGGCTGTGCCCAAGAGAATGTTTTCTGTTGTCTAGGTCATGCCCTCCATTTCCCTGCAGAGCAAAAGAACGTCTTGCTAGCCTAGAGACTAGCGAAGTTTCTGTACTGCCTCATGTCCGTACTGTGGCCCAAGGGATTGTGTCAAGATCCCTTCTGGGCGACAGTCCTTATACATGTGAATGAGGATTTAAAGTTAGGGGTTAGCGTACAGGGAGGTTATTGTCAAGTTACATACACACATACGATAACCGTTTGTTATGTGTGAACAACAGCCACCGATCCAACTTGGGCATCAGGCATCGTTAAGGCTTCGTCCTGCAGATCTTTAATAACTTCCGATGCTTGAGCATGACCGATCACCATGCTGTTTTCAAACCAAACCCCCCCCCCCCCCCAACCAATTATAGTCACCCTGTTATCTGCCGATCGTCATCCTTCTCTCTCCCTCCATAGCAACAGGACACATTACATTGCTGGCCTCAAGGCTAGGGATGTGTCTGTATAGCTTCTTCAAAATGTTGCCCAAGGGATTGTTTCACAATCCCAACCTACTTAGTTTAAGTTTTAAAGCCTGGTACACACATCTAGAGTTGGCCCTCATACTAATTGGACCGGCTTAAAGGGAAACTAAAGTATAAGGTATGCAGAGGCTGCCATATTTATTTCCTATTAATCAATACCAGTTGCCTGGCAGCCCTGCTGGTCTATTTCTCTGCAGTAGTATCTGAATAACATCAGAAACAAGCATGCAGCTAGTCTTGTCAGATCTGACTTTAAAGTCTGAAACACCTGATCTGCTGCATGCTTGTTCAGGGGCTATGGCTAATAGTATTAGAGGCAGAGGATCAGCAGGGCTGCCAGGCAACTGGTATTGCTTAAAAGGAAAAAAACATGGCAGCCTCCATATACCTCTTTCTTCAGTTCCCCTTTAAGAGTTAGAAGATTAGGTTGATCATTCTGACATCAGGATGGGGTTAACATTGGGGGAGGGGTGTTAGCCATGGGCAAAATGATGGAAATTATACAGAGTTGTGCATAGCCCTTCTCCTGGCAATCCTAACTGTTCTTTCCATTTCATAATTGCCGGAGTAATTGTAGTAGGTAGTTTAACCACTTGACCACTGCAGGTTGTGTTCCCCTTAGGGACCAGAGTAATTTTCACCTTTCAGCACTCTTCCCGTACCTTTGCTAATAACTTTATCACTACTTATCTCATCAAAATGATCTATATCCTCTTTATTTTGCCACCAATTAGGTTTTCTTTGGGTGTTACATTTTGCTAAGAATTATTTTATTTCTAAATTCATAGTGTGGATAAAACCCACACATTTTATTTGCCCATTTGTCCCAGCTATTACAACATTTAAATTATGTCCCTAGTACAATGTATGGCATTAATATTTTATTCGGAATTAAGGTGTATTTTGTTAGTTTTGTTGTTTCTTACCCTTTATCACTAATTACAAGCCCTTATTTGCAAAAACAACAGTAATATACCCTCATAACATACATATTAAAAACCACTGGTGATGATTGATTACAGGCACGTTAATTGGCTTTGGGAACACCTGTTCCCATTCACCGATCAGTGAAGTAATGCATGCAGGAGCAAGCATGCGGCAGCAATTGCTGCGTTGTACATATATATATGCCCCTGGGGCTAAGATGAAGTCTAAAGGGGCGTAAATATACTGTACAAAAACCAAGAACAACTTAAATGTGAAATAAATATATGTTCTTCTGCATAGCACTTTATTGACCAGTAGGTATGTGCATTGAAAAATCTATGAATTTATTTTTTACCATCAGGCAGAGGCAGGCAGACCTCAGATATCCTTTCCTTGTTTCTTTTTTCTTTTTCAACTTAAGTGTTGCACAGTGTTCCTTTTGTCTGAGAATTTCATTCCGACAACTAATGCTGCATTTACAAGTGGGATAAATTACTTTGACACGGTGGCGAAGAGGAAGAAAGGAGTAATGTGCGGTTAATGCCCTCTGAATAAAGTGCGCATTTTTCACAAGATTTGAATAACCTGGTAGAGCAAAGCAGAACTGGGAATCGCTGCAACTGTGTCAAGTGAATAAATCTTCCGCTCCATGGCTGAGTCCTGTGCCTGTACAGAGATCAGTTTATCCTGGCCTGGCTGTTACCTTCATCTATACTGAGACTAAACTACAAGCAGGGAACTTTACTAAAGATTTCTTGTAGGCAAAGTCTTTAATCTAAAATGACATAATACTGGCAAACTCTTAGTTAATCTCCAACCTTTTCTCTGAATACAAAGGCCTCAGTTCACTAAGCTTTATCAAACACTTTATCAAACGTTTGATAATTTACCTCATGGGTAAAAATCTAATTTTGAATTCACTAAGGTGTTATATATTTATCAAATGTTTTATCGATAAAATGTTCAATAAATCTATAACACCTTAGTAAATTATCAAACATTTGATAAAAGTGTTTGATCAAGCTTAGTGAATTGAGGCCTAAGTGTACCGGTCACTAACCAGGGAATAGAATGTGAGCATGGGATGGAAAATTCACAAATAAGGGTTGCAGTGAAAACCGAATATCAAAATGATCTGTAGTAAGAGCTGGTTCACACTTGAGTGGATTCAAAACAGGCACGGTAAGCCCATCTGCTTTATAATTTTTGCGCCGTCCGCTCTGTGTACGCCGATCCGATTCGCCCAAGATCACCACTTACATGTCCTGCCACCGATCACCGAAGCTCGGTCCCTTTTTACTCAGCCCAGAGGCTGGCAGGAGCAAGGAACTCTCTGTAGGAAGACCAATTCTCCCTAGCAACATGGAGAATTTTCATTGGTCCACCATGAACCAATAAGAATACTCCTTGTTGCTGAGGATTCCCATTGGCCTTTTGCAGCACAATGGAGATCCCCATGCTTATGTCGGCCACTGGGCTGTGTATGAGGGACAGAGTGGCAACCATCAGAGGTGGGACATGTGAGTATTACACCATGGTGGCGATCGAAGCTGGAAAAGTGGACACGACGTCTAGCCTAGGGAGAACGGACACTGTCCATTCTCATAGGCTTTCATAGCATACAATGATTGGTCTTATCTTTAACATTAGAATCTGCTTCTGTACTGAGCTTAGGTTAAAAAAATTTCCCCAATGGGTACTTTTTTTAAACAAGTGTGAACCAACCCTTACACGGACACGTGGGGCCTAGTTAAACCAGCCAAAGAATTGCACTTTGGGATCCCTGGGGTTGTGGCCATGACAATCAGGCTGCATTGCAAAACATGCTGTCCACAAGTCAGCAGCTCTTTTGAGTAGAGTAGAATTCATGATTTAGGTCCAGTTCATAGTTACATAGTTGGTTTGGTTGAAAAAAAGACATTTGTCCATCAAGTCCAACCAGAGAAATAGAAAAAATAGGTACGCATTAGGTACCTTTCTCCCCTCTACCCTCTCATATCCCAGTTTATCCAGGGGAAGGCAAACCCCCCCCCCCCCCCCAAAAAAAAACCCTTACAAGGCTTGGGCCAATTAACCTTTATGAGAAAAAAAATTGACTTGTTGCACCCAGAGACACATTTCCCTGGGTGCAACATGTCCTGAAATGCTTTGTGACTCCCTGGACGGTTGTCCTATGTGTTGGGGTCTTATATCGAAACTGATTGACCCGATTCAGTTACACAACTTTTGGACTTTGAAGGAGTTTCCATCTATTTTATTCAACTATTAAACATTAACTGGTCAAATAAAGTATATTTTGATGTACTTGTGGGCCTGATGAAGAGTGACTGACTTGAAGCTAGCGTTGTTGCCTACAACTAGTTACAGTATTACACACTCGTTTTTAATGTATTTTATGGATTTTTTCCTTGTGACTCCTATAAATATGTTTATGACATTTTTTTTTACTGAAATTTGTATTGAAGAAACCTTTTGTATTGATAAATATTGGCTATAGTATTTTCCAAAAGTCAGTATTCTGAGTGTGATGAGAGACTGGGGCTAGATTCACAGTGGGACGTTCTTGTCCTGCGTTAATAAAGTTACAACGTTAACCCTATGCGACGTTCACAGTGTGAAGTTAAAGTCGCGTTGTAAATGTTGCGTTTATTGTGATGCACTGCTGCAGTGCGTTACCTCTTAACACAGGCGTTTACAGATACAGGGAAGCATACATTTCATTGCCTGTGTGCTCTACTGTATCTTCTGTATGCGACGGTAACACAGCATTAAGTTGCGTTGTAATTTTGAGTTGCGACCTTAACGTTGCATCAGAATGCAATGCCTTACTGTGAATCTAGCCTGACACACTCTCCCATAGACAGAGTGCTAAACGCTCAGAACGACTCTTGGTGTGCACCAGCCCATAGTGCTATAGAGGAGGCTGTGGCCTGGACCGGCATACACTCTCCCATAGACAGAGTGCAATAGAGGAGGCTATGGCCAGGACTGCCAGTCTCCTTGGGGAGTGCAAAATAGAATGTTGCCTGCTAGGATGAGGAGAGCTCTGACTGAAGGGTGAAGAAAGAAATGACAATATAAGCATTTTTCATATTAATAAATAGTAATTTCGCTGTTAAGTTTTGTTAAGAAGGGATGGCGATTTTTTTAAGACCTCTAAATCTGTGTCCGGGAGAAGGTAAATTTGTTTGAGTATAGGGGGGTGCTCAATTCAGACAGCTAAACTGGTATGTGAGATATTGAAGCATTCCTGCATGGTAGGGGGCCTTTGACACTACTTATCATTGACATTGCTTTTTTTTCTTTAAATCTGTGCCCATGCAGTTTATCAACAATTCATATTTTATTTGGGCATCTAATGTGGCCAGTAGCCGATACACGATTACATTGCATATTATGGTTGTAGATGCTTGGCACATATGGGGGGAGGTTAGGCATTAGGTAGGTTGGGTTAAAGTTAGGCAACTCCGGGGGCGGGAAGGGGGGGGGGGAGTCGGCATTAGGTGGGGTGGGGTTAAGGTTAGGCACCTACCGGTGGCAGGGGGGGGCGGGGGGGGGGGGGTTAGGCACCCAGTATGTATAGTACATAGTGAAAATATTGCTAACTTAATTTACTGATATTTTACTAGTATTTGCGGCACCACCCGACACCTGCAATATGTACTCCTCTGCTGTGCTGTGCGGTGGTCCACCAGACCCTTATGTAACATAGTCGTAATCAGTCATCTCATCAGATGTCCTCCTCACCACCCACCATTCCTGTGGCAGCCCCACGGATCAATAACCTCTTGTTCGATTTTACAGCTGAACAAGTTACTGCACGTTTACAAACTATCACAACTGGGACTGGATGGGTTTATTTCCTGTAGTCCAAAAGGAAGCGTTGGATAAACATATGCCTGCTTATCCTAAATTTGCTGATTTGAGGAAAGCTTTGTGCACACATACTTCTTCACCAATCCAATTTGTGTATCCCTAGAAGTCTAAATAGCTCATATTAGACAGGAAACCTCTTGCCAAAAAAAGCCCATTGAGAAAAAATGAGAAGCCATCTAGAGGAACACAGTCTCATTCATTCCTGCTGTGTGGAACTTGTGGGTGAAGAGGCAGGTTACAGGATTAAACTGTTTACAGTGTCATGTCTCCTAGTCACTGAAAGGGGAGTGTGGTGTGTCAGGGCAGAGATGAAAGGGGCTCTGGATGAGGGTTAAAGAGACCCCCTTTCTCCTCAGAGTCTCACAGATGTGCAGAAGCACTACCCCCTTCCCTCTCTGTCAAGCAGAAGCCTCCCTTTATGCATGAGTGACAGCAGAGCGCGCTCCTGATTGGCTGGAAGTTTTTCATCCAGAGCTGCAGAACTTTTGTCTGAGGCTGAGTTCTCCCTCCCATCCTGTTTCCTCCCCAGGCTGGCTCCCTCTCACTCCTGCCCGTTACAGCAGAGCAGCGGTCAGTGTCCAGCATCCCAGGGGCACCTTCTGTCTCCACATCTCCGGGGAGGCTGCATTCTCTGCGCCGGGATCCCAGTTCCATGTGAGCAGCACCATGTCCAGGTCCGATGAGGTGAACAGACTGACGGAGAATGTATACAGAGTAAGTAGTGCGCTAAGTGGGAATTTGGTATGCTGCATGCACAGCTGGCAGGAGGTCCCAGCTCGCAGGGATACTCTTCTATGCTGCACACTGTGATGGTCTTTCTGCTGCTTCTGTTTATTCATAGATCTCTTTATACATCACTGTACAGTATTAACTCTTTAAATAGCCATACAATCCAGCCATTCTGATTCAATCCACTAAGCGATCGACTTTATCGGGCAACTTCAGTGTGGTTGATCGAAAGTTGATCGACTAGTAGGTCACACACTACACACACTACATATCTTATGCGATTCACCTTCACTAATCAATCTGACCGATGCTGTGCTTCCATGCTGTAAATGAAAAAATCGATTGTAGTGTCAATCGAATGAGATATGTAAACACTAGCTGATTCTTGTGCGATCGACTGATATCTTCCATCCCGTTTGATCGACTAAAGGTAGCCATACGTCTAGTGACTTGGTGGCCGATCGACCAATCAATTCGATAATTATCTAACCAGATGAAAATCCTCGCCGCCTAGTGCATGCCTGGTCAATGATGCAACCAATTTTGGGCCGAACATGTCAATCGGACATGCTGCAAGAAGTCGGGCTGTCATGGTCGGTCGGGAGCGCGGCGGTAACTGTATTGGGACAAGCAACGAATAGCCCGAAATCACAGACACTCCTGATGCATAGTGAGCTATACCTTACCTGTCCGCGGCTGCCGCTGGCTCTGGGCTCCGCCGCAATCTGCAAACATGCGCACCACATAACGTGAACGTGTGTGTGATATCACAGACGCGCCCACATATACGCTGGCAACCACTTGGACGCGGTGGGTATGGATGAAGGAGCAGACGGTGACAGGAAAAGTATAGAACGCTGGGCACCGGGGGACACATTTAACATTGGGGGGGGGGGGGGGGGCAGCGTTGGGCTGACGGGCAGCGCATGCGGTGTCACAAGGCCAATTCCCAAGAAATTTCATGTTGAAATCGATCATGAATCGGCCTGCGGTGTATAGGCAGGCAACAGATCTCTCTCCAATCAGATTCGATCAGAGAAGATCTGTCTCTTGGTCGATCTGCCCATACATTGTCTGATGTACGGACACCTTTAAGGTAGCCATACATCTAGCGATTCTGATTCAGTCGACTAAGCGATGGACTTTATTGGGCGATCAACTTCAGTGTGGTTGACCGAAAGTCGACTAGTGGCCCACACACTACAAGCGATATCCTATGCGATTCACCTTCACTAATCGATCTGACCGATGTTGTGTCTCTATGCTCTGAATGCAAAAATCGATTCAGAGTCGATCGAGTGATACGTAAATAGTAGCCAATTCCTGTGTGATCGACTGATATCTTGCCTCCTGCTCGAGCTCTTTCCATCGATTGGGCATACTGGAACACAAGTCTCTCTCGATTTGATAAAATGATTGAATCGAATGGTCAGTCTACAGCCAAATCGCTAGATGTATGGACACCCCTAAGGTGCCCATACATTACTAGATTTTACTGTATGTTTAACCATTCAATTCAATTTTATTTTATTGGATCGGGGTGAAACGCTTATATTCCATTCTGCGCAATCAATAGAATTTGGTTGTTATCTGATTGACTCAGCCAATTGACTCGATCAGACAGAATGCATTATTGTAATGGAATTGGCTACTAGTCTCATCATGTTCACATCATTTCGACACAGAATCGAATTTTGGTTTCAGAGCATGGAGGCACAACATTGTTTAGATCGATTAGAGATGGGGAATCGCATAGGATCGCTTTTAGTGTGTGGGCCACTAGTTGATTTATCAAACTTTAATTGATCGCCCAATAAAGTCGATCGCTTAATTTTTGACAGAAAATTGAATAATGTATGGGTACATTTGAAGACTGGTACACACTATGCAATTTTTAATTCAGATCCTATTTCCAATCGAAAAAATGATTGGATCTGATTTAAAAAAAATATATAAATATATACTGTCAGACTGACTGATTTCCAGCGACCGATACCAAGCTCAGAATCGATCTGTCTCTCAATCAGAAGCAGAGCGGTCATGCTGAAACATATTCTATTTGTATGTACTTTCGATTTATTTTGGATTGATATCCAATTGGAAAAATAATGAGAAATTGAGTATGTGTGTACACTTGCTTTCTTCTTATCCAATTAGCTCTTGTGCTGTCATGATCTGTGCTGTATTTTAATAGTTAACCAATAAAGTTTTTTGACATTTTGTTGTATGGAAGTGGTGCAGATCATCGTTTATGGATTTAACTAATGGGAGTGGCTTTTCTCATCCTGCACCCTCCAATACCCGCACAGTACCATCAATATTGGTGAGGTAGCGCTTTTTCTATTTTATTTGTTTATATCTGATCAATGTAACATCTGAATATCTGTTTGATCACTCACTCTGATAGGATCTGAATTGGAAATTGCATGGTGTATACCCCGTCAGATTGACAGATTGATCTGTAATGGCTGGTTATAGTGGCTGGATAGTGTAATGGTTAAGGGCTCTGTCTCCAGGGGTTGAATCTTGGCTGAGTTCAAATCTCAGCTCTTCTTGTTCAGTAAGCCAGCACCTATACAGGAAGGAGTGCTTGGGCAAGACTCCCTAACACTGCTACTGCCTACTGAGTGCATCCTAGTGGCTGCAGCTCGAGCGCATTAAGTCCATCAGGAGACCTCAGTCATGGACATATATATATATATATGTGCGGTCACTACTGTGAAATCCAACCCTATTAACTTAGTAATTATTATTTGGTATGTATATAACTCTGACATCTTCTGCAGCGCTTTGCAGAATATATATATAGTCTTGTTATGCTGTGTGTCATAGGATTGAAGTTCGCCACTGGCAAACCATGCTGTAACTCAGAGGGAGGTAACACACTTGCAAAAACCTGCAGCGTTTTGCCGCATTGGGAGAGCGAATGCGAAAACGCATGCAACTGTTGGCCGCTGTGTTTTTAGGAGGCATGTGCGATTCTGTATGGTGTAAAAAAAAGATACAACCTGCACCACTTTTCTGCACAACGCCTGTGTTCCTCATTCAATCACTGGCATAGTAAAAAAAATGCATGATTCAAAACGTATACAAAACACACACATCGTGTTGCAAAATGCTTGTGGAGACTCATCTGCGATTCCCACAGACACAGGTGTGGTTGTCAAATTTTAACCTATTTTAGCATTTTCACCTTCATCAGAAAAGTCAGGGTCTGAAAAGACACCTTGATTTGTTTTTGTTTTTTAGGTTAAATTATGACTTCATAACATTTAGGGCCCTTTTCCACTAGCGGCGTTTGCAATGCTGAATCGCAAAATCACAAACCGCTAGTGATTTTTTAAATCGCTACGGTTTGCTAAATAACATAGGAATCGCGGTAGGTTATTTCCACTACCGCGATTCGTTTTTGGCTCAAACGCGATCGCGCTGCGGAGCGATATTTGCCGCGATTTTGCTATGCACACTACAGCATAGCAAAATCGTGAACGCAATCGCCGGAACTTTTCTGCATTTTGCGATTCAGCAATCGCTAGCGTTCAGCGTGAACGCTAGCGATTGCTAGTGGAAAAGGGCCCTTACTAAATGGGGAATGTGAATAGTGAATAGCTGGAGAAATCACTCTACTTCTCCAGATATTTCTTCTGTCCATTCAGTAAGTTCTATGAAAGCTTTTAAGAATTTTTTTTTCTAAAAAACTAAAAAATGCTTTGCGCATTTGTATGACTAGCATCATCTTCCGGCATTCCCTCAATGCAGGATTTGTGGGGTACCTTTAAGAATACCAATGACCGTTTACAATAGAGCCCTTTAAATACCTACAGAGGTTCAGTTGATAACGTTCAGTCCTATGGTTTACCACCAGGTTGGGTGAATCCACTCGGCTGCTCTTCCCAAACACTTCTTGGAGTGGGGGGAAGGGGGAGGAAGAGAATGAATCAGCTGGGTTTGATCTTCTCAGCTGATCATCAGGGCTGGTTCAGATGGAGGGCTGCCGTTATCTTGTTCAGCTGATGCTACCGTGCAGAAAAGCATTTGGCATTAGTTTGCATCAGTTCCTGTTGCTCTGTTGTCACGTTGTGTTTTGAATCCATAGAGCACACATGTCAAACTCTGGCCCATGGGCCAAATGCGGCCAACAGAGCAATCAAATTTGGTTTCTGCAAGGACAGACATCCGCAGCCGTTCATCTGGACTGGACCTACTGTTTTCAGTGCAGCATGGATGCCCCCTTCCCAGGCATAACCATACCTGCTCAGGTAAGTCATGGCCAACTGCAAGAACAACTGAAGTTGGCTCTTTGAACTGGCATATAGCTAGGCCCTGATTCACCAAATGTTGGTGAAATTTCCGGGTGCTGTCTGGTCACTGCAATTTTACCAATGCTTGCACTACTAACTTAAAGAGAGTCTGAAGCGTTTTAAAATACCTGTTTTTATGGAGTAGGCTGCTTTAGGATTATAATCCAAACTGATGCGCTGCATTCCCGCGGCAGAATAATGTCATACCCCCTAAATCCTGAGGCAAAATTCCACGACTTTCCAGGTCTTGGATTTCGCTTCCCTGGGGAGCCAGAGCTTTGCGCTGTAGCTCTGCCTCCAGCCCAATCAATCTCTGCCCGTTACTGCCTCTCCCTGGACCTCTCAGTGAAAAAAGCCTGAGGGCTTGTTTCCACTGTTGCGACGTGATTTCGGCCGCCCTCCGACGCTTGTAAAAACGCATGCGGATGCGTTTCCACATGCGTTTTTACCCGCGATTTTGCATGCGATTTCGCATGGCAGGGTGCCATGCGAAATTAACCATGACACTGCCAGGGCTAAATAAAATTGAAAAAGGTGCGAAATCGCACGCGAAATCGCGGGTAAAAACGCATGTAACAAACGCATGCGTTTTTACTATTAAATACATTAGCGGCGATTCGCACGGACTCCCGACGCAGGCGAAATCGTTGGCTCTTTTGTGCGTTTTTTTCACGCTGAAAAAAACGCACCTCAACAACGCTACAGTGGAAACAGGCCCATCCACTTGTATTACATGTGCGGATCTGCATGCGTTGGATGCATGCAGATTCGCGATAGTGGAAACGAGCCCTGAGAGGGGCGGGGAGAGGCGGAGATTGACGCGAGTAGAGGCAGAGCTACTGCTCAAAGCTCTGCCTCTACCAGGAAGGAGCCCCGAATTTTGCACCAGGGCTTTCAGAGTGATTAAGACCTCGTTCTGCTGTGGGAATGAGGCGAATCAGTTTGGATTATAATGCTGAAGCGGCCTGCTCCATAAAAACAGGTATTTTAAAACGCTTCAGACTCTTTCACTTGCATTGTGTATAATCATATTATGTACACATGCAGGGGTATAACTACTGCAATTGCAGGGGGGCCCAGAGGTGTGTGTGTGTGGGGGGCTCAACTACTAACCTACCCTTCCAGCTATAAAGGGGTCCATCCTTCAGATCAGAGATGAGGTGAGGGGAGGGACATATGGAGGCTTCCATATTTATTTCCTTTTAAACAATACCAGTTGCCTGGCAGCCCTGCTGGTCAGTAGTATCTGAATCACACACCTGAAACTATCATGCAGCTAATCCTGTCAGACTTCAGTCAGAAAATCTATAGAGTAACCAAGCAGCTCGGGGTGACCCAAACCACTAGGAATGTATAGGGGGCTAAAAAGACCGAAAAAGCCCTCCTACTAATAAGCAATGCTTGGTGTAATTTGTTGGTAATTCTGGTTTAAGAAGGCAAATTACATCAAACATTTCTTGTTTGTAGGAGGGCTTTTCGTTCTCTTTTAGCCTAGTGGTTTGTGTCATCCCGAGCTGCTTGGTTACTCTGTTGTACTGGTCCAAGCCCTATCTCATACAGCTATATCAATCCTTGCCATGTACTGAGGAGGACCAAAAGTCCAAAACAGGCTGTTTACATGTGGGGTTGATGTGGCTGTGTAAAATTTAAAGGTATAGGCTTGCTATACACCAGCGGTTCTGGATGCTCGTCTGGCTTACAGGGGAAAAAAGAGATAATTTGCATATTCAGTAGTGGTGCATTGTGGGTAACCACAAATGTTCACTCAGGCCTAGTGCACACCAAAACCCGCTAGCAGATCCGCAAAATGCTAGCAGATTTTGAAACGCTTTTTCTTATTTTTCTGTAGCGTTTCACCTAGCATTTTGCGGTTTTGTGAAGCGTTTTCGGTGTAGTAGATTTTATGTATTGTTACTGAACAGCTACTGTAACAAAAAACGCCTGGCAAACCGCTCTGAAGTGCCGTTTTTCAGAGCGGTTAGCGTTTTTCCTATACTTAACATTGAGGCAGAAACGCCTCCGCAATCCAAAATCTACAGCAGCCCGGGAGTATGCGTTTCTGCAAAACTCCTCCCGCTCTGGTGTGCACCAGCCCATTGAAATACATTACCCAAGCGTATCCGCAGCCGCAAGCGGATCGCAAAATGCAGCCGAACCGCTCTGGTGTGCACTAGGCCTGATAGCTGAATTACTACTTTTTTAAGAACTTCTGATCTGCATGCTTGTTCATGGTCTATGGTTACCAGCATCAGAGGCAGTGGAGGCAGTGGATCAGCAGGACAGCCATGCAATGTGCATGGTTTAAAACAAAACAAATATGGGTACTTATCCGTTAGCCGGGCGCATCCGGCAGGTGGCGCTGTTGTAGCGAATTTCATTCATGCTTAGTTAACGTTAGTGCTGTGTGAATGGAAGCGCCGCAGGTGGCGCTAATTACATTGATACGGCACATAACAATAACAGTGTTAATGGGAACTAATATGTATTTCAAGTGGCCGGAACTGTTACTTAATGCAATTAAAATGAAGGCGGCGGCAATGTAACAGATGAAGCCGCCGCCTTCGTCTGTTCTTCGTCTTCTTCTCCCCCTTTGCCCTCCTCTGGCTTTTATACAATGCTGGCAGCTGGGGGGGGACATGCGTCTCCCCCCAGAGTCGTTCGTCGCAAGAAAACAAACAGGATTCCCTTCCGCGACGAACGACTCTGGGGGGAGACGCATGTCCCCGCAGGCTGCCAGCATTGTATAGAAGCCAGAGGAGGGCAAAGTGGGAGAAGAAGACGAAGAACAGACGAAGGCGGCGGCTTCATCTGTTAAATTGCCGCCGCCTTCATTTTAATTGCATTAAGTAACAGTTCCGGCCACTTGAAATACATATTAGTTCCCATTAACGCTGTTATTGTTATGTGCCGTATCAATGTAATTAGCGCCACCTGCGGCGCTTCCATTCACACAGCACTAACGTTAACTAAGCATGAATGAAATTCGCTACAACAGCGCCACCTGCCGGATGCGCCCGGCTAACGGATAAGTACCCAAATATGTTAGTCTCCATAGGTCTTTCACCTCGGGTTCCCTTTAACTTCAAGTAATTGTTACAGTAATGGTAGAGAGTTTGTTGGGTAGAGATCAGGATCTGATGATGTAGCAGGACAGGATCAGCAGCTGGTTGCTTGAGATTTCTGAGGACCAAAAAGTCCAAAACAGGCTGTCTGCATGTTGGGTTGATGTGGCTCTGTAAAATGTATAGGCTATAGGCTTTCCATACACCAGTGGTTGTGGGTATGAGTCTGGCTTCAGGGGCGTAAACAGATGATCTGCCTATTTGGGAGTGATGCATCATGGGAAACCAGAGTTGCTCACTCATAGTTGAATTATCTCATAAATTCTGCTTTAAAAAGGCAAATTATGGCCCGTAGTCACGGCCTGCAAAAGTGGCCTGTCGCCAGCACACGTGAGCGTGTGGGCGACAGGCCAGCGACAGCTCCTCGCCAGGTCCCTCCGCGTACACACACGGAAGAGGGACCAGCGGCGCGACGGAAGCCGTCGCCGACGTTCCTCCTCCCCCCGCCGGAAGCTCCGCATACCTCAATGGAGGTTGCTGTCGCTAGTCCGCGTACTCACGCGGACTAGCGACAGTTGCGGCGGAGGTGTGGCGGCGACTGTCGCCAGGCGATTGAAACTTTCAATCGCCTGGCGACATCAGCGACGGGCGACAGTTCGGGGTTCCCCTCCCGTGCGACGGCCCATACTCACGGGCGACCTGTCGCCGCAACACGTGCACGCCGCGTGTTGCGGCGACAATTGTAGCCCGTGAGTATGGGCCATTACACTCAAGTAGTAGTTAATGAGCAGTTTTATTGCCTCAGTCTCCTTATAGGAAACTAGCTAGATAACATAGCTGTTAAGCCTGAACGGATAGGTGCCCAGCTGCAAGCAGTGTGTATGAATTGGAGATGTTCAGTCCAAGAGTAAAATTGCTTTTAGATCTCACAGTTGTACAGTGCTGGTTACAGTCGCACTCTAAAGTACATGTTTCATCAGATTTCGTTTCATCACAAGAGACATTTTCCTTTCAAATGCCATTAAAACAGGACCAGCATTTCCTTGGCATTTGGGAGAAAATTTTTCCCTCGCTTTGCTGCAACTTGTTAAATCCTTGGGGAAAAGCCAGCCATAAATGTGTAGGATTTTCTTACGCTGTTAACACCAGCGAAATACTTAATATACACGTATAAACTAGCCAAATGCTATTTTTTTGTATAAAACCTATAGTTTCTCATAGACATCCGTTGTAGGCTGAATGCAGGCACACAAACAATACTAAAAAGAAAAAAAACTACAGTACAGGCTACATTTTTTTAAATGTACAGCAAATACCATTTCTGAATACCAGATTAAACGGCTTCATATGAAATATATGGGACTCTTTAAAGAGACACTGAAGCGAAAAAAAAAAAATATGATATAGTGAATTGGTTGTGTACTATGAATGATTACTAGAAGATTAGCAGCAAAGAAAATATTCTCATACTTTTATTTTCAGGTATATAGTGTTTTTTCTAACATTGCATCATTCTCTAATATGTGCAGATTACACAACACTCAGCATTCAAAATGAGTCTTTCAGAGCAGTCTGTGAAGTAATGACCTCTTCTCTAGCAGAGAAAAAGTAAACAGTTGAGATAATAAAAGTCAGATAACAGCCCTCTCCAAGACTAACTTAGTCGGAGAGCTTAATAGCTTGTTTGCATAGAGATAACAACTGGAGTTTCTCAACTCTTCCTGTACTGGAAACAATTACACTGATGTATCTGATCTTAATGTTTTATTTCTTAGCTGTGCTACACATACAAATCATAATATCATCATTTTTTTTTCGCTTCAGTGTCTCTTTAAGCATATAGGGCTCACTAACCACTTCTCTACCACCCATAGGCGGCGGAAAGTGGCCACGCATGCACCTGCGGATGTATCACGATCCTGTCTCTTGCAAAATAGATCACTTTCAATTGTCAGTTTTGCTGTAAGTGGTTAATACTAGATGCAATTTGCTGCATTTTGCAATCCATTTCGGATTGCCTGTAAAACAGAAAAATGCAAGGACATCTTCAAAGTAAAGTAAAATCACAGGAACCCTTTTATACTGGGGCAATCTGCACTCCAGTTTTGCCCAATAGCAAATGTCCTGCTTGCAGCATTTGTTCTGCAGTTCTACTTGTATTCCTAAAACAAAAGAAAATTAGAGAAAATTGCAAAGCACAATCAGAGAAAAATGGAAGCAAAATCACGTAAAATCGCAGTGAAATCACATTGTGTTTGCGAAGTGCTGTATAAAAGAGCCGCGGTAATCAATTGGAAATGATCGGTCATGTCCATTAACAAACAAATTCCCGCTAATCAATCTGAAGAACGGCAGGGGGAGGTGGCAGCACTTCCAAAGCAGGCTGCATCTGAATAACTAACAGCATAGGTGTGCAGAGCCTAATTATAGGCAGGGTGCACATCTTGCATTCAAAACAGATGCACCAAATTAACATTAATGGAAGATATTAGCTTCCAAAACAGTTTGCATAAAAGTATTCCATATTGGACCCTTCCACTGCCATGAGGCCATCCTTTTGGAAGGGACCACAGCCTCTAACTAATGAACATTTTTTTATAGACAACAGGGGAGAAATGGCAGTGCATCCTAAGATCAGGCTGCATCTGAATGACTACCAACAGGGGTGTGCAGAGCCCCCTAGAGGCAACATACACACCTTGTATTCAAAACAGATGCTACAATTACGCACTAAAGCCCTAACCTCTGATAGAAACGGAATGCAATCTAACCCCCCTTCCTGATGCTTCGCCTAAAACCCTTCTTCCCAACGCCTCACCCTAAACCCCCCTTCCTGACGTCTAACCCGAAACTCCCCTTCCTGATGCCTCTCCCTAAAACCCTTCTTCCTGACGCCTCACCCAAAACCCCCCTTCCTGACACCTCACCCAAAACCCCCCTTCTTGATGCCTCACCCTTAAACCCTTCTTCCCGAGGCCTCACCCTAAAACCCCCCTTCTTGATGCCTAACCTCCCTTCCTAACCTTATAATTTTCAAAATGATAAATTTAAAAATAATAATTAAAACAAAAATGTGTAAATACGAAAGACAAAATATTAGTTAGATGGGCCTGGCATCCGCTATTTATCGGGTGTCCAAATTTCTGCTTTGGGCACTCAATAGCCAGTATTTGCATTAGTGCCTATGGGGAGCCCAAATCGTCCATTAGCTGCTGGCACCTACATCTCCCGCTTCCATTATAACGCCCAGCAACTGTACTTGAGTTGAAGTCTCCTTTAATGCCAACCTGGGCGCTACTATGTTTGAGGTGAGCCAGCAAAAACATCCATAGGGAAATTCAGCTAACAGGATTAGGTGGACAGCACCCTCTTGAACTGCTAGTAATAATCCGCCCACACTGTTCTGCCAGTTAGAATGCTTCAAGAGAACCTGTACTGAGTAAAAATATTTAAAATAAACACATGAGGTAACTTCAAATGAACATTACTTAGTTACCTTGCCATCAGTTCCTCTCAGAAGCTCACCATTTTCTTCTGACAATTATCCCTTCCAGTTCTGACAATATTTTGTCAGATCTGAAATATATCAGTTGCTGTCAGTAAAATATCAGTTTCTGTCAGTTATAGCTGAGAGGAAAACTGATGTACCCGGTAATGTCCATGTTTCCCTATGGCTCAAGTGGGCGATGTTACAGCTTAACTGTGTGCTGACCAGAAAGCTGTTATGGGGTAACGGCCATTTTCAAAATGGAGGACGGAGAATTCCATTGATCACAGTGAACAAACAGGACGGGGGACAGGAGAAAGACACTGAGGAGTAGATTACATGGTAGGTAAGTATGACTTGTGTATGCTTATTTTGACTTTTCATTTTCAGTTCAGGTTTTCTTTCAAGTTGCAGACGTTGCTGTTCCCTATGGACTTTCACGCTGGCTTACTTTGACCATAATATCTCCCCATCTGACAGTATATATATATGAGCTATTCTAGCACGTCCCATTTCAGAGTGGTCAAGTAAACATAGCAGGCAGCATATAGAAAGCGATAAATGATGAAAACTGCATGCGCTCCCTCCACTGAAATATGTGCCTCCATAGCGTTACAATGCCTGATTTAGATGCCTGAAAATTATATCAGCCGCACAATAATCAAATGAAAAATGTCTGGACACTCGCATACAGACGTTATGTGGGCTTTGCCAGTTGTGTGCGGAGTCTTTCATCTACTGACACAGTTCCTTAGGAGTTATACAAGCTCCGATCACATGAGCGCAGCCACGGCAGTGTTAATTGTTGTCTGGGCAGCATCTTCCAGGGCCTCATCTTGGCTATTTCTCTGGGTGTCTGCTGTGTTTAATGTTTAGCTCAGCCAAAGAGAAACTGTTTCCCACAAATAACAGATGTGAAGAGGTCTGTTTAAAATAAACTCAGACTGCAAATAAATTAGCAAATTCAGGCCGTACGGTTCACCTTTGTGTTTTATTGCTTATGCAGTGGAAACAAGGAATACCTGATAGACATTATTAAAAGTAACTATATAGGAGCACTCTTCCTGTTTGTTTTTCTTTTTTAATATAGCCAGCCCCTTGGTTGCCATGCTTACCCTATAATATTGTAATTTAAACTGCTAGTAAGGCTGCATAGTATGTGATTGTGTGCCCACCTCTGCTGATTGGTTTCACCTGTGGACAGGCAGACTCCTCTGCAGTCTAATCTACTCCTCTCCATTCAACCCAACATGAGGGGTAGTTAAAGCAAAGCTATGATTTTTTTTTTAGTAGAAAACTCACATAATTACCCCTGTAGAGGCTGATCAGAGGCGCTCATATACTATTCACCTTGCTCCATGGTGCTGTGCATTGACCCGAGGAAGCGGGCTAGTACCTGTGAAATGTGTTGTCTATTTTGTGCTTTGAATAAATACTTTTCCAGTACTACTGTTTTGTTTGTCATCAGGAGGGGTAAGAGATTACCTCTCATTCTTATTTTAACTATTAGAAGTTTATATATATATATATATTTTTACACTCGGATGCCTCCATCCCTATGAGTACCTCAGTAGAGGGAAGCCTCTGGAATGCTTCCCTGTCCACCTCCGCCAGGCTGGTCCAGCGCTGGAACCCCCGAAGCTTGCAGTGCGTAGTAGCCAAACCCGTTCGTCTTTGTGTTAGTGAGCAGGTGCAAGCCGTCTACACCTGCGCAATGCGGCTGAGCTCCATCGACAAGTCCTTGCGGATGGGCTTCGGAGAGTCCCAGCACTGGAACGGCGAGGAGGATGGGGATAGGGGAAGCCCACCAATCCTTAGGATTGCAGGCGACCCTGCTTCTCTCTCTCCATCCCAAAATATGTAGAGCA